>NC_090325.1:96246855-96552943 GCF_035084215.1 Heptranchias perlo | reverse complement strand
CGCGGGTATCCCGAATCCGGAAATCCCGCCGGCAATTAAAGTCAGCGGGATGATTGTTGAAGAACCAAATGTACCTCATTGAGGTACTTAAGGCACTTTACTTGTGACATATTAAGTGTAGTTAGAACGATTTTCAACTTACCTGGGCGGCTTTCCCATGGCTTCTGATTCATGTCTGGTGAAACCAGATATGAAGGGCTGGATCAGGCAAAAAGAAAGAAAATAAATGAAATAAAAAGCCATTGCACAAAGTTAAAACACAAAATCAACCTACCTTTCCACCCTGCTCCAAAGTCCGATTTCTCCCTCTTCGATTTCCCCTCCTCACCCCACCTGATGTCTCCCCGATCTCCCCCTCTTCCCCCTCTGTTGACCCCTGATCTTCCCCTCTCCCCCCCGATCTCCCCCTCTTCCCCCTCTGTTGACCCCTGATCTTCCCCTCTCCCCCCCGATCTTCCCCTCTCCCCCTATGTCCCCCACATCTTCCCCTCTCCCCCCTACTAATATTCCCCTCACCTCCCGCCAATGTTCCACCCTTCCCCCCCACCCCCCGATCTTCCGTTCCAGCGCCGGATGACATCTCGCTCTCTCTCTCACACACCCCACCCCCCTCCCCCCCCCCCTACCCTGGCGTTGCAGCTCCTGTCAATCAGGCTGGCTGCCGGGCACGAAACCCGGAAAGAACATTAATCACCATCAATTACATTGCGATCGTGTCGGAAACGGTAAGTTTTTTTTATTCCGGTTTGCCACGTGCACCTTCACCCCTCCCCCCCCACCCCCCCCCGTTGCCAACCCGCCACCATTTCAAAATGGAGCCCTATGCCTCTATTTATAAAGCCCAGGATCCCGTATGCTTTTTTAACCATTTTCTCAACCCGCCCTGCCACCTTCAACGATTTGTGCACATATACCCACAGATCTCAAGGTTCCTGTACCCTTTTTAGAATTGTGCCCTCTAGTTTATATTACCTCTCCTCGTCTTCCTACCAAAATGTATCACAATTTCATCTGTCACGTGTCACCAGCCTGTCTATATCCTCTTGAAGTCTATCACTATCCTCCTCACTGTTTACTACCCTTCGAAGGTTTGTGACATCTGCAAATTTTGAAATTGTGCTCTGTACACGCAAATCCAAGTCATTAATGTATATCAAGAAAAGCAGTGGTCCTAGTACCCTTTATTCCATGGTCTGCAATCTTGATGATAAGCCTACCATGCGGCACTTTATCAAACGCCTTTTGAAAGTCCATATACACCACATCAACTGCATTGCCCTCATCTACCCTCTCTGTTACCTCATCAAAAAACTCTATCAGGTTAGTTAAACATGATTTGCCTTTAACAAATCTGTGCTGGCTTTCCCTAATCAATCCACACTTGTCCAAGTGACTGTTAATTCTGTCCCGGAATATCGTTTCTAAAAGTTTCCCTACCATTGAAGTTAAACTGACTGGCCTATAGTTGCTGGGTTTATCCTTACACCCTTTTTTGAACAAGGATGTGACATTTGCAATTCTCCAGTCCTCTGGCACCACCCCGGTATCTATGGATGTTTGGAAGATTATGGCCAGTACCTCCGCCATTTCCACCCTTACTTCCCTCAGCAACCTAGGATGCATCCAATCCGGACCAGGTGACTTATCTACTTTAAGTACAGCTAGCCTTTCTAGTATCTTTTCTTTATCTATTTTAGCCCATCCAGTATCTCAACTATATCTTCCTTTACTGAGACTCTGGCAGCATCTTCTTCCTTGGTAAAGACAGATGCAAAGTACTCATTTAGTACCCCGGGTATCCCCTCTGCCTCCATGAGTGGATCTCCTTTATGGTCCCTAATTGGCCTCACCCCTCCTCTTACAACATATTGGACAACAGTGCTTTAGAAAGCAAACAACCTTTTTTGGGATGTCCTGAGAAAGAAAAAAGGAGAAAGGAAGAAGATTAATTTCCCTTAGACGTCACAAAGTGCTTCGCAGCCAATGATTGCTTTAGAAATGCAATCATTGTTGTTATGTGGTTAAACATAACAGCCAATTGTCACATAGGAAGATCCCACAAACAGCAAATAACCATTAATCTGCTTTTTTGATGCTGTTGGTTGAGGGAAGATTGTTGGCCAGGATTCCAAGCCCCTGAATTCCATGGGGGTTCTCCCACTGTATCAGCCATTTATTCAATTTTTCCAGAGATTCTGCCAATAACCTACCGAAATGACAGCAGGGGATCAGGACAATCTCCACAAAAATTGAGATTACAGAACTCCTCTTCTTCGAATAGTGCCATAGGATCTTTTACATCCATTTAAACTACCAGAACAGGCACCCAGCACTTCACTTTAATGTCTCATCTGAAGGTCAACACCTCTGACAATGCAGCACTCCTACAGTAGTGGACTGAACGGTCAGCCTAGATAATGTGCTCGAGTCCTGGAATAAGGCTTGTACCCACAATCACATGGATATGAGTGCTACCAACTGACGCAGATAAAGAAAAATGTTTTAGCTGAACTGTCATTGGTTTATAATGACAGTTTAATAAAATGATTCTCCTTTAACGTTACACACAGAGGAAAATATACCTTTCGGTCAGCTGTATTTGTGCTTGTAAATTAACGTCAGGTCTGACTAGACAAGAAATTCACTCCCTTCAAATTTTCTTCTAAACTGAGGAAAGCAACAATTATTAATATGCAGAAAGGTTCAATAAACACATTCATAATATTAACAAGAAGGTGATAAGACCTTATCATGATTTTTGTGTCAACACAATTTTCATTTTCTTCAGATTGTGTTATTTACATATCAGTGCTTTACAAACAGGAGGAATTCACCTTCAGATGATAATGACAGTTTTTAGGGAATTTATGAAAACAAACAGTTTTTACACTGCAGGGCTCATTTTTGTCACAACCTCCGGCCAGTGAAATGTTGGCAGGGTGGGAGTATCACCTACCCCATGCCTGAACCCTTGACCAAGGCCAATTTCACAGTGTCAGGCTCATTTTAGGAAATTTGTGTGTGTCAGGGAGCTTCCCTGTGGAGGGAGGGAAATGGCTGCTGCAGGCCTTGGGAGCTGCCTCTGGAAATTACATTTTTTATTTAATTTGAAAAAATGGGGCCAGAGAGAGTGTAATATCAATCACCCCACCCCTACACTGGTAGAACTTTGGCGGCAGGACTTCTGCCCACTGCCGCACTCCATAGCAATGCTGTATGCCAGGAATACATGTCATTGCTCTGGTGCAAATAACAGGAAATACATTGTATGATACATTCCCATCATTTCAAGATACCCATCCATATTTAGACAAACATATTGAGCACTGATGCTACTTGGCAGAAGATCCTGGAAGGCTGGCAGGTTGCGGGGAGTCAATGGAAGGGTTTCACACTCATTTTTCCACCTCTGCCTGCTGGAGTACACAAGGAAACCATTACTGCTTGGAACCTAAGGATATTACATATGGTAAAAAAATGGTCATAAATTATTTTTCTTTGCAAATGCTGTCGAACTAACATTAGAATTTAGATTGAATTTTGATTTCTTATTTTTGGTAAATATATAAAAAATAGATTTTTTACACTGGTACGGGGTTAGTCGCTTCCATGATTAGGATGGTTCACAAAGCTTCCTTTGATATTTTAATGAGGTATTAGCTGAGCAGTTCTGTCACAGAGGAATGGGGAGAATACATTTTTATTATTACCTATGGGTAATTTTCAAATTTATCCCTAAGTTGTATTTTGGAAAACATAACTGCAAATTTGCAATTAAGGAACCAAACACAGCATTTTAACAACATTTTGAACATTTGACTTAATGCTGGGCGCTGATATTGATCACCAGATAGTGAGAGCTGTCATGGAAATAGAATGCTTTCAGGTTGAGAGCATGAACTGCAGGCACTCCTGCACCTTAAATGTTTTTTCTGTGTTCTGGTAAATGGTGCTTGTGACAGTCCAGGAGTGTTGCGATGATTCATAATGAGTGATGGACTATTCTTATCCATCAAAGAATGAAAACCAGAAATGTATTTCACTCCAGTGTGTCCAATAATTTGAGCTTTCTGGATCATTCCTGTTAGGAAAAGAATTAGCACAAAAGGTATTTTTTGTCTCTATTTATAAATTTACGCTCGTGTCAGCATCATCTCTCTTTGTATAATCCAAACAATTTTTAGTTGTTCAGATGATTTTGTTACATCATTTCAACCAGTTAAAATGAAATGCAAAGGATGACCTTTTCACTTCAGCCCAACAAAATTTTCATATTTTTCCCACACTTTCCTGTTTGATAGTCTCATGGCACATGAATGTGGCTTGATGCACTTAGTGTATCTTGTAGCTCCAGGATTTCCTCTCGCTTTGATTTGATATTCCATAACTTTATCTTAAGCCTTTGCTGATGTCTAGAAAATTAATAAAAAGTAGCACACTTATTTACTAAGGGGGCTAAATTGGGCCGCGTAGCGTCTGTTTTGTAGGCGCTACCTGGACTCCTAAGCCCCGAAAATGGTGTCCGAGATGCTCGCGCACACTTCCGGCATGACGTGCACAGGACGCCTTCTTGGTAACACGCGCACCTAATAAACGCCGGCAGCGTGTAATGTCGGGAGATTGTGACGTTAATCAACGTACAACGCTGATTTGAAGCAGCTGGCAGCATTTTTGAACACCCCCCTCCAGCCAACACTCTGTCCTGACCTCGCACAGCTGAACAGCAGTTAAAGGGCACGAAGGACCCCCCACCCCCACCCCACCCAACCATTGCTATTTAAAAGGAGAATGCAGGAGTTACAGGTTCATTGCTGGATTCGTTATTCTGGCTGCTGGTATAATTGTGGGTGTTTTTGGAAACTTCCTATACTTAGAGAAAGCTGCAATATTGTATAGAGAATGGTTGGGGTGGACGTGCAGTACTGTTTGTGGCATTTAAAATAGTGTGCAGAACAAGGTTGCTGCCACACATGGGTGGCATCCTAAAAGCCTCTGGGAATTGACCATAACTGGGAGCATGCAGAGAGGCCACGCAGTGCAGGACAAGCTGCTAGAAGAGGGAGGAGGGGGAGGAAGTGCAGCAGAAAATTGAGGAAGAGGCAGAGAGGCAACAAGGTAGACAGGGCCTGTCTGCCAGGGCTCTGCATGATCAGATTATTAATGCGCAATACCAGTAACCTCAACGACACCTCCATTCACCAACAGTCCCACACTCCTTACCTTTCCTCTCCCACGTGACCATCAAATCGTCCTCCCTATGATTACGCACTGCTTCCTCCCTCAGCTCATCGCAGAAATGAAAACCAACGCCAAATACAAATTCATAATCACATTTATAGATTTACACATCAAATGATTCAAACAAAATGAGACTATTCACCCTTGTGATTCCCTTAGTGCCTATTGTTCATGTACCTTTACTTTTCTTAGTGCTCCTATGAGGTGCATCCCCATTGGTTGGAGCATGGGTGGTGGAAGGCTGCTCACCGTCAATTGAGGAGAGTGCAGATGGCCACGGAGGACGACCTCGAGCAGTTCATCTTTTTAAATGCCACAAACAGTACTGCTGGCTGATAGGCAATGGCAAGGACACAGGTGGAGTGCCAGGAGTGGGAGCAGGAATGCTGTCATCCTGAGAGAGGACAGCAGGTCCGGCTGCCATGGCGCCACTGCCACACTCCTGGTGATCGGCTGGAGAATGGATTGCTGGAGTGCTGTGATGCCTTGGAAGCCCTGTTCCCCATTGGTCCCCAGACCCACGATAGCAGCAGTCTGAGCTCTAAATGCAGCAGTAAGACCTTGGATGGCAGATGTTTGTGCTGCATTGGGTGCTGTGACATCAGTCATCAGATGATGTATCATAGTGGGTTCCACAGGTGCGCTGATGGAGGAGACCACCCATTCCATGTGGGAAAGGATGGGCTCCAAGCTTTGTGCAAAGCCCTGTGCCAAGTTGGAGCTGGACTCCTCCATGCCCCTTGACATTGTGTGCAGGCTTTCTGGCAGACTTTCCAGTGCACCAAGCATTTGGCTGCATACATCCATCAGCCTTCTGCTGCCTCTTGTTATGCGCCAACTTCTCCCACAAGAAAGAGGGAAATGTGTCAGTGAGTGTCCTGCAAGATGTTTGGGTGATGTGGCTGTCATGGTTGAATAGCTTGTGTGACCTGTGAGTTGTGGGTGTGTGGCTTGCAAGAGTGGTACTGTGTGAGGGTGAGATGCAATAGCTGATTTGAAGAGCTGCATACTGATGGAAAGAGTTTGTTGGTCGGTGTGACGGAGGGTGTAGTGCATTGAGCAGTGGATGAGGCTAGTAGCTAGTAGGAGTTGCCACTTGACAGTTGAAGTCACTCACCTTGACCACTCATGTCAAATCATTGAACTTCTTCCTACACTGCATCCATGTGCATGGTGCGATGCTCCTGGCATTCACTTCCTGCGCGACTTGCTCCCACTGCCTCTTCAGCATTTGTCTGGAGGGCCTCCTGCCACCTTGCGGATAACGGAAGCCCCTCTGTGCAGCCACCTCTTGCACCGAGGCCTCTAGTGCATCATCCAAGAACCTTGGTGCACGCTCTCTTACAGGCCCAGCCATTCTTCAGTACAGAGTTAGTTGCCACATCAATTCCAGGTCTCTCTGCACCCGCAGTGCACCTCCCCTTTTAAAGGTTCAGGCTGCCTTTAAGTAGTGCAAGCCGTTCCCGATATCGGGGCCCCCTGCTGGCGCGTGCAGCCAATCAACAGCACAGGTAGGGCTGGCTGCACGCAGCAATCACTGCATTCACCAGGCAGCACAAATGTTACGTGCTGCCTGCGTCACAATGAACGGGCACGGGTTAATCGCGCACCGTGATCCCAGCGCCTGTTTTAGGGGGTTAACCAATTTAACCCCCATAATCTTTTCTACCACCTGCAACTATACAGAGTTGGGGACTGAAAAAGCAAGGCCCTTCTCGAGCTCTACTGCCTTAATTCTGGTGGGAGTGCACCAGAAGGGTCAAAAATCAGGTCAGGACCTGATAAGCCAGGTGCTGGCCTTACATTTAGGATTCCTTGGGCCTTGGAAGGGGCATAGCTTCTGCCCGTCCATTAAAAGCAAGCGACAAAGTAAGAGGAGAGCTGGGGCTGTGACTCCCAACAACAGGAGAGACCTGGAATAGTATACCTGGTAAGGCCAAGTGCACCAGTCTGCCAATTGATGTATGTGGACCCTAGGCCCAGAATGGAGCCTGGACCCCTGAAGTACTCTTAAATTTTGGAGATGTTTTCATCCCCTGACAAAGACAGTCAGTGGCCAGCATAGTTAACATTTCATGGGGTCCCCAGCAATGCCACCCCCCCCCCCCACCATCAAGTGGACTGATCGGACAGAATGGCTGGCCATCTGGCGGGTATCCGAGATGCATCCCTCGTGGTGCGGTTGGCTGCCATTAGCATGTTGATCGATGGGCCTTCTTTTAACCCTGTAAACTTTGGAAGTGGGTGTCAGCAGTGGAGGTCCCAGGCAGGTGCATCCCAGCACTTACATTAGGATGTGCCCACCCCCCATGGATTTTCATCTCCTTCACCTTTTCTTCCCTGCTGATAATTTTCCCAATTTCTACATGACAGCATCATTTGTCATCGTTCCATGTTAATTGATAGACCAATATGATGCTGAAACCTATTGAAAACAAATCTGTCAGCTAATAGCTAACCAAATAAAAAGTATTGCAGTAACTGTGGAAAAAGCTTTAATTTATTACTTTAGCTGACATGGCACTCCTGATTATAAAAGAAGCCTGGATGGTTTATGAACCGCTTATGCCACTGTAGTAAAGTGATGGTGCACTGTGGACCCTATTACACTTAAAACATTTCTAGACAAATAAAAAGAAAATAAAGTCAATTAGTTTTGCTCAATAAATGGGTATAAATTGAGTGAAATTTACCGGAAAGTGGGACCGAGATCTGTGACATTGGATCTATATCCATTTAGCACTGTATCAAAATTCTCAATACTAACTTTTAAGAGCATTAGTTGCACCTGCCAGTTCATGGGTAAATCCTTGCAGGTGAGTTCAAAATTACCTCATAGCTTCATGCACACTATTTCCTGATGTTCACACTGGTACTGTTTCATGTGCCTACCCTTATAAAATGGGTGTCCAGGGTTACTAGGGATTGTGCTCCTTATGGAAGTAGTTTTAAACAGCTCTAAAAAAAAGATTAGCAAGAGCATTTGGAAACTAACTCTGCACCATTTTGTAGGAGGGCTGGCCCATACGTAGTCTGGAAACTTTAGGGCAACATTTAGGTACTAACATTTTTTATTTACCACCAGTAGAGTAGCACAATGGATTTCCCCATGAGAATCTCATTTCACTTGTGTTTTTTTGAAGAAAATAAGGCGGTCCAATGGAGGAATGCACCAGAAATGTTCTGCATTCCCCCGCCAGTACTCCCAGACCAAAACTTTTAGGCAGAGGTGCACATATCTCCACTTGTTAGAGCAGTAGTTCCTGCAGAGACTTTGATTTACAAGAGACATCATGATAAAGTTGTGTCATATGCTCCAAGCTGACCTGTAGCCATTCTCCTCCATAGTCAAGGTACTGCCAATAACTGTCAAGGTCACAGTTCCCCTTAACCTTTATGCTTCAGGTACATTCCATGTTACCATTTGGGGATGTCAGTAGTATAAGACAAACAACTGTTCATAGATGTATAAAGAAAGCAAGCAACTTTATCTCCTTCCCCATGGACAACTGACGGCAGCATAAGAAGAGTCTGCAATTTTACATGGTTGCAGGATTCCTGAAGACCGGGGGATTCTAAGTGGCACTTATGTGACCCCCATGTGTTCCTTCATGCAATGCTATTACTTACATGGATAAGAAAGGATTCCACTGTCTGAATATTCAGCTCATATTGATTTGTCAGCATCAGATTGTAAGTGAATGCTCACTTCCTAATCAGCTTTCAATGACACCTTCATTTTAAGGCAATTCACCATCCAACCATCAAAGGCAAGTCTCAGGAAGACTTCTGGGTGATCAAGCCTATCCTGTGGAGCCATGGCACATGATACTACAACACTAGATAACAGAGGCATTATGATTAGAATGATTATGATTAGAATTAGCACACTATTGGCAGGCTGACGGACTTCTTTAGGTCTCTGGATAGAACTGGAGACATCCTGCAATATAGCGAGCTAAAGTTTCAAGGATCATGATCCATGTATGCTGCACTAATTCACCTTGCAAAGAGGTATCGCCATGCAGGCTCTAAAGGTGGAAGGCCCCTTAGATGCAGCAAGGGAACAAAGAAAAGGAATAGGAGCAGCTTGAAGAGATGCCAGTGCTGCCTGTGAGAGCTGTTCATCAAGCTCTCATATAGGTGATCTTCTCTTAACTTGGAAATGTGCATTAATAGTTCTGCTTCGTCTGAGCTGTGCTCTTCAAAAATACGATGGCACAGGGAGTTTGGGCCAAATGGCCTCCTTCTGTGCTGTATCATTCTATGATATACCTTCATCTGTAGTTCCCTAAATATTCCTCACAAATTATAATTCTCCCATTTATGTCGCTTCATGAAAAATGATCCCAAACAGTTTCAAGAACACCTTCTGCACAAACATCAACTTCAGTACCACCAGATTGTTAAGAAGCTAACATGCCATTTGTGAGTCGCTACTGTTTGCTTCTGTGGTGAATAAACTGCTTGGTTACAATGTTTGATACATTTACTCATAAACCTAGTCACGTGCTTCGTCTGCCTGTTACCTCAATGGCAGGAGTACATGAAGTAGCTGGCTACTGTGTGTGCATACGAACCTCTTGGGATTAGTAACCTTTATCTTCTGGCAGCTGAGTCCTTTGATGAATCTGTTGCAGACTACACCACTTCTATGATTATGTGAGTACTTGTGCTCACTGCCACATGTGCAGGCAAGAAGGGAGCTTTCAGAAAGGTCCAGATGTGTTGCTTTCCTGACAGACTACAACATATTCCATGCCCATTCCATCCATGCTTCTGCTGCTGAGCACTCTCTCACCATGGACAATAATCAGCATGAAATTAGGCCTAATGGCACCAATGAGATCAATGAAGCCTGCCTCGTGGTTCACTCAGGGTGATTTGCCAAGCCTGAACTAGATAAACGCCTGCAGTAAGTGCAGGCATAGTATAAGCAGTGTCTACACTCAAGGGGCATAAAACCCAGCAGCAGAATTTGCGCTGGGTGCTCCAGAGGCCTGAGTAGCATGAGTAGCAGGAGCACCCTGAAGAAGCAAAATCAATACGGGTGTTTAAATTTTACCCCCAGGATGCTCTTCTAATCTTCTTGCTGCTGCTCCTTGCTGGCAGCCAGGAGTGCAGCTGCAGGCCTCCAAGGGTCCTCTGTTGGGAGTGCACCTGGGCCATGTAAAAGGCCTGGTTCTGGAAAGTAGAGTGTTCTCTTCACCTCCGGTATTCACCACCTGTCATGCACCCAACAGGGTCAAAAATTGGGCCCTGATGTCTTCACAGATCCCTTGGGATCCCCTTACAAACCTCTTTAGGTTCAGGGACCCAAGTTTGAATACCTATGAACTAAAAAACACCATTGTAATTGAGTCTTTATATTACTAAAGAAATTTCGATACATTTTTGCCACAAATTTTTTAAGTGAACGCAAATAAATATGAAATTGCAAGCCACTTCCTAAGCCACAAGGAGTGAAGAGTCTCTCCATTAGATGTTTGGGGCAAAATCAAAAACATGTTCTTTATACTCGTAGTTAGAATTTCCCTACTAACAGTGAACAGAGGAAGTCTTCCTGAATGTTTTCTTTGTAAATAACAGCAAATAAATCATATTCACCCATTAGGTGCAGAAACAAACTTGCATTCTTCAAAGAATTACTGATGTGACTGAATGTCTAATGAGTAGTGTTCAAAGACAGAGGCCTCAATTTTAACTCTCCCCATCAAGCGGGAGGGGTTGGTTAAAATGGAACGGGGGCTTACCCGTTTCGTTCCTGCCCCGATCTGGCCGAGTGCAATTTTAAAACCTTAGACCTTTATAGAACATTTCATTCAGACACTCATTTGGTTTCAAGATATTGTACAGATTACACAGTCTGTCCTTGTCATCAGAACTCTTGTTACAGTGGCTTTATTCCCCATCTGCTGTTTAGCTTTTAAGCCATGCCAATTAGAAAGAACAAAAGTCTGGCTAGAGTACTTCAGGCAAAGGTTAAAAATGCAAAGTAATTCATGAATGCTCACATTTATTTTTGAAGCTGTATTTCTGGACTGATTGTACTCCTGGGGCTTTGCTCCAGAAAGGCAGACCCAGAAATCGTTGCAACATCATTTTATTTTATTGGTTTTAAAAGTACACCTCATGTGAGAACAAAGTGCATGGTTTCATGGGTAAAAATGATGTGCTCAATTTTTTTTGTTACTTAAAGAGTAAAATTGAAAATTGTTGATTGCTTTTTGAAGTATTAGACAATAAGCTAGAATGATTGTTTATACTTAAAACCATGAGATAAACCAATAAACCATAGGCTAACTAGGTTATGCAATTGTTTAACGTCAATACTTCAATCAACCATCACTTTATCTGAACTACCAGTAATCAGTGTTGGTTTTATTTGGGTTTCAAACACTATTGTGTTTGCAGGGGTGGAAGAAATAAATTGTAAGGTTGCCGGCTACAATATTCTGTATTTTTGTCACATTGAACTTTTATGTACAGCTGTGTCTCACAGATTGATTGTGTGGATTCACTGAGAGATGTGCATTTCTACATGTGTACATCTTAGATTTTCCATTTTTCACTGCCCAATTTTCAGACGCTAATGTGATTCACCGGATTTACATCCTGAAATATTTACAATGAAATTCGCCTACAACATTTCAATATTTATTTGGGGGTCACCAGGCCTGCTCCAGTTTCCACAGCTCTGGTTGTCGGGATGCCTTACATAGAATCATAGAATTTTATGGCACAGAAGAGGTCCATTCGGCCCATCATGCCTTTGCCGGCTCTTTGAAAGAATTTCCCCGTTAGTCCCACTCCCCCGCGATTTCCCCTTAGCCCTGCGAAGAATGCCAAAATAAAATGGTTATCCAGCATTGTTAAGCAATGATGAAAAGGCAGTGGTGCATTTAAAGGGCCAGAGTAGGTACTTTTGAAATACTTCTAGAAAAGATTATGATCCTAAAAGTCCAGAGGGTGACATCCTGGCATAAGTGTCGGGATACATCCACTGGGAATATCTGGACCTGATTCCATGGAGTACGTAAGGGTCAGTGGAAGTTTCCGTGATTTCTTCCTGGGGTTGGGAGATGGTACATGCAGTTATTTTCCAGAGTCTGCCAACAATTCCAGGGTTTCTCGCCAGAGGTGACAGAGGTTATTGGATATGGCCACTCTTAGTTAGTATTTAAATTGGATGTTAATTATGGTAATACATCATCTGATGAATTTCTTGTCATTAATGCCTGGGCATCAGGAATGTTAGTGCATTTCTGGCATCCAGTACTACTAAGACAGCAGAGCTTTAAAAAACAATTAAAAGGCAACCTTGTCCAGTGAAATGGATTGCAGGATGATCAATTATACTAGGCAAGGTGGGAATTTTTTTTAAAAAGCTCTTTTTCTTCAGCTAGAGCTGGGCTACAGTGGCAGGTGATGCTGACATCCCCCGCCCCCACCCTCAACCTCAGACAGACAATCTGAAGGCATTGCAAATACCACCAGAGGCCTGCCAATAACATACCAATAAGTTTGACCCAGAACAATCTACCAAGAGTTCGACTCATGGAGAGTCCCAAGGAGGAAGGCACCCGAGGAGTAGCTGCCAGAGGATCAGCAGCAGCCTGAAGAGGATGCCGAGGACAACCTAATGCCGGCTGCAAGAAACAATTGTTCCAATCCGATTTGGGTGATTTCTTTTGACTACCACATCCGCCCATTGCTCGATCAGTCCTCTCAATATTTTCCTCCTTTTCACCACAAATTTGCCATCATTCTCACAGTTTCTTCTGTGCATTTCAATTCGTGCATTTTCCATTCAAACCATCTCATTAAAGCCACTCCCATTCTTACCAATAACAATATCTACATGCTCAACAACTTCAGTGCTACCATTATTTTACTTACATCTTGTTGTGTGAATGTGCCCAGTGCTCCATACCACTGTGCTGCTCCTTGATGCCACTGTATGGTGTATGAACTCTTAACTCTAATGCATAGGAGGAGGAGTGGAGGCTCCCCACCTCTAACATATCTCAAATTTGGTGTTATGGGCTGTCTGCTCCTGAAATAGAATGGAAAAAGTTGATTGGCCTTTGGGGACTAAGAGGGTAAGAAGCTTGCAATAATGGGCTGATAATAGGTACACGCACCATGCAAATAGAGTCCATGAGAGGCTTTCAGTGGAATAATTTCTCTGAGGAAAGTAAGACTTCTAGGTGAAGGCTGGTTATATAAAAACCATTGTGCTGTCTCCTGGGGATTGACTGTAAGCAATTCATTCACTTTGACAAAGAATAAGGACATATGACTATAAGTAGCAAACATGCTTTATATTGGACAATTGTGTAAGGTATTATTGATTCCAATTAGCTTGCCTGTCCTGGTAAGATAATTAAACTAGTCTTAGCACTGAATTGTACTGCATTCAATGGTGTTATTGGCGCTCACTACCCTGGTCGCCTCCTTTGGGTCTTGTGGCTCTAAAACCCAAACTGTGTGGCCCTTGTCTGCCTAACTTCATGGAGAAGGACATCTACTGCTTTCTCAATGAACTGGAGGGCTCTCAGCCTTCCTGCAAAGTAAATGTAGAAAGGAAAGAAACAGCCAGCGCTCTGTTTGCAAAGCTATTGTCTTGTTTTTTTTCATTCAGAGACCAATTTCAAAACTTATCTCCAAGCATTGCTTTTTTGTTAGCAATGACAAGCTGATATTTTTGAGTGCACACTTCAAACCTCCAGCCCCAACATTATTTCTGCTTGTGTGGCCCCTTTAAGATTGCTGCAGGCTTGTAAAATCTCCAGCAGTACCCATATCCTGTCTTCCAAATGGCAGCCTCTCAATCAGAGGTGGAACTACCTTCAGAAGCTTGCCTCTAGTATTAAAATTAGGCTTACCCCAGAAAATGCGATGAGGTCAGCCCACTTTTGGAAGACACAAAACATCCTCTGCCATGGTTCCACCTGGGTGTTGGTGTCAGCTGCAGGTTCATCAGGAACTTCTGCTTCTCTTCCATTTCCTGCTCTGTGTGCATTAACATATTTGAATATTGAGCAGCTTTGTTTTCTATGCCAATTACCAGTTACCTTCCCGCAATTGGTTATCATCAAGTAAATTGTGGATAGCTAAAAAATATGTTGCCGACATACATTCAAGATATTCCAAGTTGGATCATAAGCATTTCCCATTCAGTACACAACTAATAACTCACATGGCTTTGCCATACGACACAAGATTTTGGGATCCTTCACAGTCACACAAAAGGCAGTAAATCACACTTTATATTTTCATGCCTGTGGGAATGTCTTGGGGTTTTTCATAAATAGATGCTCCTGCCATAAAAAAAAATCTCTCTTTGTACCATATGAGCTGTACAAACATAGCAAACAAACGTTTTACACAATTAAGTAGCTTAAGCACATATCAAGATTTCTCCTGAAGTTCGCAGGCAGGCCTGTTTGATATATCTTCACTCTAGTTTCATGATGTGAATCAATCGTTGGATTGTCACAACTATGGCCAGAGATGTAATTTTGATATCCATCTGTGGGTAATCAGTATATAGCAGAACAAAGTAAAGAGAAATAAAATTATTTTGAGCAGAATCCTGTATCACAGATTATGTTATTATTCTTAGGGCTATTCCAAAGTCTTTCATTTTATAACCTGAGATATTGATGGTTTATTTTAGCACTGGAGGCGGGAAAATCAATATAAATTCAAATATTTTCATTCCACAATTATCATTTCACGATAAGATGAGTTATGTTAGCTGAGAGTACCCTGAAGCTATTTTTTCTGTCATTACAGACTGCAAGTAATAAACTGCACAATTCTTAACAGGATTTGTGAATGCCTTGGAGTCCATTTTTATTAACAGTTGTAATGTACATTGTTTATTATATATTTGAAATCAAGAATGTTAAGAACAAACTATTCATGCTAACGCTCAATGCTAAATAATGTTGAAAAGAAAATCTTTTGCTTTTGCACCATCGGAGAATGTAACAAAGGATTGTCATTTAACACTTTCTTCTTGCAACAACTCTTCTAAGTTAAGCAGAAAAACAAAAGATCAGAGATAATGTTTGTAATAACATTACTTTTATCTAAATTCCCTGAGGTACATTTCTTTTTGTTTGCACAGAGGTTACTCTGTCAACTTCCCTAGTGTATTTAATAGGCAGAGTACTATATGTGGGTTATACTCAGCATAATGCAGAAACACACACATCATTTTGGAGGAACAGAAGAAAGAAATAAATTGTTCTTTTTATCTTTGTCAATTTTCCTTCGCGAATGCACTTCCCCTCTCCCCTGAAGATTCAGGGGCCATAGTCATCCTCTAGTATCTTGCCCAGGGAGCCTTGATGGTGAATATTGAACTGGAGTCATCAATGCTGTGCCTGATGCTATCCTCAGGGAACATCCATACACTTGCATCAGGGGCTCACTAGATAATGAACAGGTATGGGAACCCTGGCCAATTTTCCTTTCAGATGCCCAGACTACAGTCCTAGTGCACCATGAGGGAATTTTGTTGATTTATTTGGTGATGATTGTTGCAAAGCATTCTGGCCCTGCTTTTCTATGAGAGTTTTCCTGATCTCCTGCTGTAACTTTGATAGCAGATTACTGGAAGGCCCGAAGAAACTGATTAAATAACCATTTTCACCTGTTAACACCATTTCTCCGAGGTTTCTTCCATTTTCCTGCCTAAGTTACAGTAGAAGATGTTGATTCCTTCTACATAATTTGTCAAAATGATATGAGGAAGTCTGTAAAAGATTTTGCAGAAAAGTCAGCCAGAAGATGAATCTGATGGCATGATCATCAAATAGCAAATAGTGCAGATTACTCTTGGCATGTTCTGGAGAGGAAACCATTCCAGTCACCTTTGCCGAATGGAGACATTCCTTGCATCACATGCAATATAGCGTCCTCAAGTCATTCCATGATTGGCTAGGGGTTTAAATGGTAGCATTTAAGATCCTTCCTCCTGCTGTTGGCAGATGGCACCTTGAGAAATGATGTTTGCTGTAGCTGTTGCTCATTTCTATGAGCTAGACAACGTGGGAAAAGCTTAATTTCCTTCTGGATCCTGCCATCTGTTGACAAGATAGGGGTAACTTTCTGTCTTCGTATTCTCAGCAGATGAGGCTCCCCACCCAGAGAGTGAAGCTGGAAAATTACCCCTCATGTACCATCCTTGACTGTTGCTGCAAGAATTGATTTCTTGGGTATTGAGTTTGTGGCTCTATTCACAATATAACTTGTTTCATCCTCTTGTAAACATAGGGCTTAATAAATTTAGTCAGAAAATATTTCTTAAATAAACTAGTTGCATCCTTCCTCATAACGTAAGATTAAGCTCAATTAAAAAACTGTGAAAAGCACTTTGATTTTTCTGAACAATGGATTCATTGGTGCCGACTCAGTTGTTAATTTTGTTAGATGAAGTAACAGCTTGTACACTGTTGTTGTGCTTTGCTGAACCCAAATCAAATCTAAATATCCTTCTTGCCTACAATGCAGATTGACACAGCTGTTTTGCAAAAGAACTGGTAGTCATCGAGTCTGCTCTTCTTTATGAATTGATGTTTTGTGGCCCACTCTTGGCTAAAATAGGATATATTTCATTTTCATGATGACAAAAGAGCAGGTATTGGGATCAATTTTCCTCTGTATGAGAAATTTGGATGCACAGGGCCTACAATTTTCTAACTATTAAGTGGCTCTATAATATTTAAACCTCCTCCTGCACCCTTAGCGACCCTGGACAACTGGTAACATATTGCATTCCTTGTGCCCAGCTTTCATAAGGTGCAAACGACAGCAAATATGTCATATGATGTATTTGCTTCATTTGCCTCTAATTACAATAGCTTCGCCAAATTTAGCTGCACATGTCGTATCCCCGATGTCACTTTCGGCAGATAATTCCCGAAGTGGCAACAGGTGGTGCTCCTGCCCATCCAAGTTTAATGGTGTAACTACTGTGGAAATTCAGTCTCATTGCATCTAGCATACATTGTGTCTGCAACACTTCAGTCATTGCAGTTCTTGTGTCACACTTCAGGTGTCACACTTGTATCTATGCAAAATTATTGCACATAGTTAGCTAAAATTTTGTATTCATAAAACAGGCATTAGATAACAGAATAAGAGAGCGGTATATCCAAGTTTGCCGATGACATGTAGATTGGTGTTACAGTAAGTAGTGTAGATGGGAGCATAAAATTACAAAGAGACATTGATAGATTAAGTCAGTGAGCAAAACTGTAGCAGATGGATTTCAACGCAGGTTCAAAATGTGAGGTCATCCATTTTGGACCTAAAAAGGATAGATCCAAGTATTTCTAAATGGTGAAAAGCTAGGAATAGTGGTGGTCCAAAGAGGTTTAGGAGTCCATATACACAGGTCACTAAAATGTAGTAGTCAGGTACTAAAAATAATCAAAAAGGCTAATTGAATGTTAGCCTTTATAACTAGAGGGCTAGAATATAAAGGGGAGGAAGTTTTGCTACAGCTATACAAAGCCCTGATTAGACCACATCTGAAGTACTGTGTACAGTTCTGGGCACCGCACCTTAGAAAGGATATATTAGCCTTGGAAGGAGTGTAACTCAGATTCACCATAATGTTACCAGGGCTCCAAGTGTTAGATTATGAGGAGAGTTACATAAACTAGGCTTGTATTCCATGGAATATAGAAGGTTAAGGGGCGTAGGCTCGATGGGCTGAATGGCCTCCTTCTGTGCCATAACCATTCTATAATTCTATTCTATGATTGAGGTTTTTAGGATTTTGATAGGAATTGATAGGGTAGATAGAGAGAAACTTTTTCCGCTGATGGGGGAGTCTAGGACAAGGGGACATAACCTTAAAATCAGAGCCAGGACATTCAGGAGAGAAGTTAGGAAACACTTCTTCACGTAAAGGGTGGTAGAAGTGTGGAACTCTCTCCCACAAAAAGCAGTAGATGCTAGCTCAATTAATAATTTTAAATCTGAGATTGATAGATTTTTGCTAATCAAGGGTATTAAGGGATATGGATCCAAGGCAGGTGGATGGAATTAGGATACAGGTTAGCCATGATCTCATTGAATGGCGAAACAGACTCAAGGGGCTGAATGGCCTACTCCTGTTCCTATGTTCCTATTATTAAATATTTAAATTAGGCTGGGACTGTCCAGCAAACAATTCCCTGATGTTTGTGCAAGGACATTCAACATAATTATGCCCATGTATAATGGCCATCCAGGGTTGCCAGGGAAATAAAAACAGAAAATATTGAAAATATTCAGCAGGTCAGTACGTACCTATATAGATAAAGATGGGTTATGATGTTTTGGGTGCGTCCCCTTCAACAGAATTGAGAGTCCTCAGTTAGGATGAAAACTATACATCCTAAATCCTATCTTTTTACAGATGTTGAGTATTTCCAACACTTTTTGCTTTTACTTTCTTTTCTTTTTATACTGCAGTGTGGCTAACAAATTAAAAATGTACATAAGTTGATTTCTCAGTATTTTCAGGCCAATTCTACACCATTGATTTCTCAGTATTTTCAGGCCAATTCTACACCATTGTTTTCTTGATTTTTTCTTTCTGTTTTTCTTTGCTGTCACTTACATTTTGAGGAACCTTTGCAACAATTATTCTTCTGCTCCTCTTTTCCCTAGAGCGCCATTACTGCCAACAATAGATTTCCAAATGGGAATCCCTCATCTACTGGATGAAGTGGAAAACCAACAGAGGGATGCCAGGCTGCACCAAAGGTTCTCTGTGCAACTGCCTGCCAATATCCTCACACTCCCATCTACACATAGAAGTACACATACCTGACTTTGGCAGAGGGTTAGTTAATGAAAAGGCTCTAATTACCTAGGTAGGCTATGAAAATAAACCCAATGGCACAACTATGATATATGGAACAGGTGATCAAAAGCCAACGTAGCCTGATTTGCTCCACCGTAGCATCAACCAAATCTGCAGGCATAGGTGCATCAACAACAATAACAACTTGCATTTATATAGCACCTTCAACAAACTAAAATGGCCCAAAGTGTTTCACAGGAGTGTAATTAAACAAAAATTGACACTGAGCCAAAGAAGGAGACATTAGGACAGGTGACCAAATGCTTGGCCAATGAAATAGGTTTTAAGGAGCATCTTAAAGGAGGAGAGAGAGGCAGAGGCAGAGAGGTTTAGGGAGGGAATTCCAGAGCTTATAGCCCAGACAGCTGAAGGCACGGCCACCAATGGTGGGACGAAGGAAGTCGGCGATGCACAAGAGGTCAGAGTTGGAGGAACATTGAGATCTCGGAGGGTTATAGGGCTGGAGGGGGTTATAGAGATAGGGAGGGGTAAGGCCATGGTGGGATTTGAGCATTTTAAATGAGCATTTTAAAATCGAAGTGTTGGTGAACTGGGAGCCAATGTAGGCCAGTGAGAACAGGGGTGATGGCTGAATGGGACTTGGTGTAAGTTAGGGTATGGGCAGCATAGTTTTGGATGAGCAGGGAAGTTCTCCCAGTGTCCTGGTTAACATTTCTCCTTCAACCAACACCTCTAAAAACAGATTATCTGGTCACTGCTCTCATTGCTGTTTGTGGGATCTTGCTGTGCGCACATTAGCTGTCACATTTCCAACAGCAAATACAATTCAAAAATACTGGGAACATCCCGCAGTCATAAAAGGTGCTATATAACGGCAAGCTTTCTCTTTCTTTCCTTTACCAACATTTCCCTCCCTCGCCAGCTGAATCAGTATACTGAGGTGGAGAATCTATGCCAAATCTGTTGTATTGTCATCCTAAAATGTATCACAAATATTTTTTTCACCATAAAAGTAATAAAAGACTTCAATCCAATTGAGTCTAGAAATGAACAAGAAGGATAAATTGAATTATTAAACTTGATAAACAAAACTGTCACCTTTAATACCATCCAAAAGCTTTGTTGCAGTAAAGTGGTAACCTTTCTTCAACTATTAGATGATTCAATTGTTTGAAAATCAAAAAAGGTCCTGTCATGTGAAGACATCTGTCACCTAGTTGTTAACGAGCTAAAATGTACCATATTCATTGCAACACTGTTTCTGTACATTAAGATGAAAATAGGAAAAACTGGAAATGCACAGCAGGTCAGTATCTGAAAAAGAAAAATAGATTAATTTTTTATTTAGGTTTCCACCTAGAATGCAAATCTATCTTTCCCTTTCAAATGCTAACCGATAATGTTAATTTAGCAACTGCATTACCTCTATTGCGCAGAGGAAATCGTGTGCTTTTACTTCAGCTGGAATGGTGCAAAGGGAAGCAGGGGACTTTTGTCTGCCCACTTGCTGAACTTGGCGCTGACCTTGGCAGATATCCCATCATTTATTGAGTATTTTTGCTGAATCCCGGTGATGGCCTCATCCAGGGGAACAAAAGATCATTACTGCTGCAGGTTTCAGGCACCTGAAGCAGTTTTTTAAAATTTGTTCATGGGATGTGGGCGTCGCTGGCGAGGCCAGCATTTATTGCCCATCCCTGATTGCCCTTGAGAAGGTGGTGGTGAGCCGCCTTCTTGAACCGCTGCAGTCCGTGTGGTGATGGTTCTCCCACAGTGCTGTTAGGAAGGGAGTTCCAGGATTTTGACCCAGCGATGATGAAGGAACGACGATATATTTCCAAGTCGGGATGGTGTGTGACTTGGAGGGGAACGTGCAGGTGGTGTTGTTCCCATGTCCTGCTGCCCTTGTCCTTCTAGGTGGTAGAGGTCGCGGTTGAAAGGTGCAGGAGGTAGCTTTGACTCCAGGAAATTGTATGGCACTGTCAAATGATAGAAATCCATTGATTGGGAGATCTCCATTGATGGGCCCGCCATTAACCCCACTGACATCTGTCCCCAATTTAGGCCCCAGAGTTATTGTAATGCCCCCTAGCAACACTGGATACCTGTTGTATGGAGACACAACTTATGTCCAGCGTTGTTGGGAGTAATGACATACAACACATGACATCATCCTATTATTACAGCACGATTTCAATCTCCCCCCCACCCCCTGCCAATATTTGGGTGGGTGCTTTAAGTATTTAGCAGAAGTGGTGCCAAAAGATCATTATGATGGCAGAAATTGGTGGATTCCTATCCCCAAACAATCTCCTGCCCGGCCCATCGGAGTAAGCCAGCGTAACTCGAGAGGATAAACCTCCCTACTATTTGTAGCACTGTTCTGCTTCATCTTATAAACTGTCTGGGGCTTTATTTGCCCTTGATGCACTGATGGTGGATTAAATGAGAGTTGTGCCCGGAACTTCTGTGGGGGATGTCTTTTGATTTCCCACTGTAACTTCAGTGAACAATCAGTGGAAACCCCAGAGAAACTATGTTAACCCTACGGTGTTTTGCATAGGCCCCTCACTATCATGACAATGAGGGGTACCCATGCCTCTAGGAGCACATCTGGAGTGTCCACCATTGGCAGAAGACCTGAAGATTGCCTTTCCAAGGTGGGGGGGGAGGATTGCCGGATCCCCCTCAGCACTAAATTACAGGTGCTCCCACAGCCCCTATTGTAAGGGGGCTGCTTTAAAAATTATTAAAAGAGTTATGAAGGGATGGGACAAATACAGACAGTATCCCATGATTAAAGGGGCAAAAACAAGGGGACACAGATATATGATTGAATGCAAGAGATTTAGGACAGAGAACAGAAGAAACACTTTTTATACAGAGGTTTGTGAAGCTGTGGAATGTACTAGCAGAGTTATTGTGGGTAATTTTAACTTTTGGTGAAAGTGTAAACCAGGTGATATCGGATCGGCCAATGTTATCATAGTATCATTGTAGGTACAGCACAGGAGGAGGCCATTCGGCCCATCATGCCTGTAGGCTTTTTGAAAGAACTATCCAATTAGTCCCATTCCCCTGCTCCTTTCCCATAATCCTGTAAATATTTTGCCTTCAAATCCCTTTTGAAAGTTACTATTGAATCTGCTTCCAAACCCCTTTCAGGCAGTGCATTCCAGATCGTTACAACTCACTGCATAAAAAAATATTTCCTCCTATCGCCTCTGGCTCTTTTGCCGATCACCTTAAATCTGTGTTCTCTGATTACCGACTCTTCTGCCACTGGAAACAGTTTCTCCTTATTTACTCTGTCAAAACCGTTCTTAATTATGAACACGTCTATCAAAACTCCCCTTCACCTTTCCTTTTCTAAGGAGAACAACCCCAGCTTCTCCAGTCTCTCTGCATAACTGAAGTCCCTCATCCCTGGCACCATTCCAATAAATCTCTTCTGCACCATCTCTAAGGCCTTGACATCTTTCATAAACTGTGGAGCGCAGAATTGAACACAATACACCAGCTGAGGCCTAACTAGTATTTTATAAAGGTTTAGCATAACTGCTTTGTTTTTGTACTCTATGCCTCTATTGATAAAGCCCACGATCCCATTTGCTTTTTTAACAACCTTCTCAACTTACCCTTTCACTTTCAAAGATTTGTGTATATACACCCCCAGGTCTCTCTGTTCCTGTACCTCCTTTAAAATTGTACCATTTAGTTTACATTGCCTCTCCTCATTCTTCCAATCAAAATGCATCACTTCACACTTCTCTGCATTAAATTTCATCTGCCATGTGTCTGCCCATTTCACCAGTCTGTCTTTGTCCTCCTGAAGTCTGTTACTATCCTTCACATTGTTTACCACATTTCCGAGTTTCATGTCATCTGCAAGCTTTGAAATTATACCCTCTATACCCAAGTCCAGGACTTTAATATATCAAAAAGATCAGTAGTCTTAATACTGACCCCTGGGGAACACTGCTGTATACTTCCCTCCAGTCTGAAAAACAGCTGTTCACCACTACTCTCTGCTTTCTGTCCTTTAGCCAATTTTGTACCCATGATGCCACTGTTCCTTTAATCTCATGGGCTTTAATTTTGCTAACAAGTCTATTATGCGGTACTTTTATCAAATGCCTTTTGAAAGTCTGTATATGCAACATCAACTTCACGACCCTCATCAACCCTCTCCGTTACTTCATCAAAGAACTCAATCAAGATGGTTAAACATGATTTTCTTTTAACAAATCCATGCTGACTTTCATTTATTAGCCCATAATTTTTCAAGTGCCAATTTATTTTGTCCCAGATTATTGTCTCTAAAAGTTTCCCCACAACCGACGTTAGGTTTACTGGCCTGTAATTGCTGGGTTTATTCCTCTCCCCTTTTTTGAACAGGCGTGTAACATTTACAATCCTCCAGTCTTCCGTCACCATCCCCATATCTCAGGAGGATTGGGAAGATTGTGGCCAGAGCCTCTGCAATTTCCACCTGTACTTCCCTCAGTAACCAAGGACGCATCCCATCTGGATCAGGTGACTTTTCTATTTTGAGTACTGCCAATCTTTTAAGTACCTCCTCTTCATCTATTTTTATCCTATCCAATATCGCTACTATCTCCTCCTTTACTGCTACAATGGCAGCATCCTCTTCTCTAGTGAAGACAGATGCGAAGTATTCATTTCTACCTCAGCCATGCCCTCTGCCTCCACAAGAAGAACACTTTTTTTGTCCCTAATCGGTCCCACCCTTCCTTTGACTACCCTTTTACTATTTATATGTTTATAAAAGACTTTTGGGTTCCCTTTTATGCTAGCTGCTAATTTATTCGCATACTCTCTCTTTGCCCCTTTTTGGACCTCCTCTGCATTTTCTGTATTCAGCCTGGTTCTCTACTGATTATGAACCTTACATTCGTCATAAGCCTCCTTTTTCTCTTTCATTGTAATCTCTATCTTTGGTCATCCAGGGAGCTCTAGCTTTGGATGTCCTTCCTTTCCCCCTCGTAGGAATGTGTCCACTTTGTACCCGAACCAACTCCTCCTTGAAGGCCTTCAATTACTGTTTTGCCTACCAATTTTTGATTCCAATCCACTTGGGTAAGATTCCTTTTTAACTCACTGAAATTTGCCCTCCTCCAGTTAAGCATTTTCACATTTGATTGTTCCTTGTCCTTTTCCATAACTATTCTAAATCTAATGATATTATGATCTCTAAGGGAATCAAGGGATATGGCGATAGAGTGGGAAAGTGGAGTTGGGGTAAATCAGCTATGATTGAATTGAATGGCGGAGCGGGCTCGAGGGGCCGTATGACCTACTCCTGCTCCTATTTTTTATGTTGTTATGTTCTTATATTTCCCAAATGCTCCCCCATGGAAACATGCTCCACCTGCCCCAATTCATTTCCCAGAACTAGATCCAGCACTGTTTCCTTCCAGGTTGAGCTGGAAACATACTGTTCCAGAAAGTTGTCTTGAACACATTTCAGGAATTACTCTCCCTCTTTGCCCTTTACACTGTTATTGTCCCAGTCTATATTGGGATAATTGAAGTTCCCCATTATCACTACTCTATGGTTCTTGCATCTTTCTGTAATTTGCCTGCAAATTTGCTCCTTTATCTCCTTCCCACTATTTGGTGCCCTTTAGTATACACCCAGTGGTGTAATAGTTCCTCTATTGTTCTTCAATTCTAACCAAATAGATTCTATCTTTGATCCTTCAACTACATCATCCCTTTCCAGAGCTATAATAGTTTCTTTGATCAATACTGCCACCCCATTCCTTTCTTTCCTTCCTTATTTTTCCAGAATAAATTGTAGTCAGGAATATTAAGTATCCAATCCTCCTCTTCTTTAAGCCAGGTCATAGTCCCATGTCGCGACTTGAGCCTGCAATTCACCAACCTTATTACCACGCTCCGTGCATTTACGCATATGCACTTCAATCTCATCTTAGCCTGCCTCGTTTTTGCCACCTGTCTGACCTCTCCTGATTTTCCTTTCCAGAGGTCAAGTTTACACTAGCGCCAAAAGTTAAAATTACCCCCAGTGATTGAAGCAGAGACCATGTCAACATTTAAGAATAGTTTCGAAAGGTGGTTGAAGGAAAGGGGGTAAAGGGATATGGAATCAGAATGGGTACATGGAATTAGGACTTCTTCTTGTGTGGAAGATAAACAGCAACACAGACTGGTTATGCTGAATGGCATGTTTCCATGTTGTAATTTCTATGTAAATAGACCCTCCCCCCTCCGAGTGCTTCTAACCTTTCTAACAATTCTTTTACCTTTCATATGCTTAAAAAGCTACTTTATACTAACCTTTTTCATATTACCTTTAAATCCTTCTAATCTTCCTTTTCATTCCCCTACTATATTTTTTATATTCCTCATGATCATCTTTAATATTGCTAGCTGTAATTTGCTCAAATGCCTCCCTTTTATGGTGTGGAGATGCCGGTGATGGACTGGGGTGGACAAATGTAAGGAATCTTACAACACCAGGTTAAGCATCGGGTAAGCATTCTCCAAGGCGGCCTTCGAGACACACGACAACGCAAAATCGTCGAGCAGAAATTGATAGCCAAGTCCCGCACCCATGAGGACGGCCTCAACCGGGATCTTGGGTTCATGTCACGCTACACGTAACCCCACCAGCGGGAAAAAAAAAGTTATCTGTTTTAATACAACTGGACATTCTCTCTCTCTCTCTCTGCCTTTCGGGTCTCTTTCTCTCCTTGTCTGTGTAATTTGACCCTTGTGTATTCAGTATACTGGGACATATTGTTTTCCGTGGCTAACCTGTCTGAACATCAATGACACCTTTGATTCCCAGCCTAATATAAAATATGCGATTTGAGAACCTCTCATTCGCTCACTCACCTGACGAAGGAGATAATCTCCGAAAGCTTGTGATTTTCAAATAAAATTGTTGGACTATAACCTGGTGTTGTAAGATTCCTTACATTTTCCCTTTTATGGGTCAGTTTAGTTTTAACCTTTCTATTTAATGCCGCGATTATTCCATTAACTATATTCTTTGATTTACCCCTTATATGAATATATTTATTGTGTATTCTATTCATCTCATACTTGAAGATTTCCCTTTCTGATCAGTTGATCTGTTAGCTAACTTTTCTGCCCAGTTAATTTGGGCCAGATTTCTTCTGGTTGATTCTAAATACCCTCAGGGCAATTATGAATGGGCAATAAATGGTGTTTTGCTGGTGTTGCCAACATCCCAAGACCAAACGATAAAATACAGTAAAATAAGTAAGTGAAACTTTCTGTACTTTTATCCTGCTATGGCTAAATTGCACACTTTCCTGGCCTTTTGCACCCTACTGGCTTCTCACAGCTTGAGACTCTGTCAATTACCATATCAATCCTCTGCAAGTTTAAACTCCTCCAAATCACCGCAGCCTGTGTCCACACCTGCCCTAAACATCATGCTCCTATTATCTTCTGTCCTATCCAAATTCCTCTTGTTCTCTATGTTTCACCATGTTAATTTCAATAATGAAATAAATGACCAGATCATCTGTTTTAGATGTTAGCTGAGGGATAAATGTTGTCCGGGGCACCAGGAGGACTCCCCTGCACTTCTTTGTGGTAACACTCCCTCAGTACTGCACTACAATGCCAGACTAGATTATGTGCTCAAGTCTCTGGAGTGGGGCTTGAACCCACAACCTTCTGACTCAAGGTGAGAGTGCTACCACTGAGCCAAGGCTGACACCATGTAAACTAAATTAGCCTAAATTTCTGATAGGCCCTCCCAGGGGGCAAGGCTCCCTGCCAGGAGGGAGAAGTTATAAAATGTCCACTTTAGTGCACTCATGAATTGGACACCTATGCCAGGACTGTCAAAAAACTCATTCTGATGTTGGCCATCTATAATTTAAGCCTGGTGAAGGTGTTCTCCTGATTTCCAGCAGCAGATGTATATAAATCACTAGTATGTATTGGACATGGACCTGCTGACTCTCACTTTTACTTTTATCTTGTGGGGTTCATAAATATAAGATAGTCACTGATAAATCCAATAAGGAATTCAGGAGAAACTTCTTTACCCAGAAAGCGGTTGGAATGTGGAATTTGCTACCACATGGATTAATTGAGGTGAATAGCATAGATGCACTTGACGGGAAACCAGATAAGTACATGAGGGAGAAAGGAATAGAAGGATCTGCTGATAGGGTGAGATGAAGTAAAGTGGGAGCAGGTTCTAGCTTAGACCAATTGGGTCGAATGGCCTATTTTGTGTTGTAAATTCTATGTAATTCTATCATTACTGTACAATTACATTAAAGGGTTGTGGAAATTTCTTGCATTTTGTAATAAGCTGCAAGCACTCCTGCAGTACAGTCCCCACCATTAATAGCAGGCGATGGTGTCAACATGATTTGCCCATTATACAAGGTGAACGGTGTAACCAAGAAAGCTCGTGGGAACACTTGGACGGAAGTCATATTGTGCATATATGACTTCTAAACTCATACAATTTTCTCCCATTAGCATATATTAAGATTCAGGAATATAGAATCATAGAATCATAGCAAGGTTACAGCACGGAAGGAGGCCATTTGGCACATCGAGTCCGTGCTGGCTCTATGCAAGAGCAATCCAGCTAGTCCCACTTCCGCGCTCTATCCCCGTAGCCCCGCAAACTTTTTCTTTTCAAGTACTTATCCAGTTCCCTTTTGAAGGCCATGATTGAATCTGCCTCCACCACCCCCTCGGGCAGTGCATTCCAGATCCTAACCACTCGCTGTGTAAAAAAGTTTTTCCTCATGTCAGCTTTGCCAATCATCTTAAATCTATGTCCTCTGGTTCTCGACCCTTCCGCCAATGGGAACAGTTTCTCTCCATCTACTCTGTCTAGATGCTTCATGATTTTGAATACCTCCATCAAATCTCCTCGCAACCATCTCTGTTCCAAGGAGAACAACTCCAGCTTCTCCAGTCTATCCACATAACTAAAGTCCCTCATCCCTGGAATCATTCTAGTAAATCTCTTCTGCACCCTCTCTAAGGCCTTCACATCTTTCCTAAAGTGCGGTGCCCAGAACTGGACACAATACTCCAGTTGTGGCCGAACCAGTGTTTTATAAAGGTTCATCATGACTTCCATACTTTTGTACACTATACCTCTATTATAAAGCCCAGGATCCCGTATGCTTTTTTAACCGCTTTCTCAACCTGCCCTGCCACCTTCAATGATATGTGCACATAAACCCCCAGATCTCTCTGTTCCTGTACCCCTTTTAGAGTTGTGCCCTCTAATTTATATTGCTTCTCCTCGTTCTTCCTACCGAAATGTGTCACTCCGCATTTTTCTGTGTTCAATTTCATCTGCCATGTGTCTGCCCATGCTACCAGCCTGTCTATATCCTCTTGAAAGTCTATCACTATCCTCCTCACTGTTTACTACCCTTCCAAGTTTTGTGTCATCTGCAAATTTTGAACTTGTGCCCTGTACACCCAAGTCCAAGTCATTAATATATATCAAAAAAAGCAGTGGTGTCAGCACCGACCCCTGGCGAACACCACTGTACACCTCCCTCCAGTCCGAAAAACAACCGCTTACCACTACTCTCTGTTTCCTGTCACTTAGCCAATTCTGTTTCCATGTTGCTACTGCTCCCTTTATTTCATGGGCCGCAATCTTGATGATAAGGCTACCATGCGGCACTTTATCAAACACCTTTTAAAAGTCCATATACACCACATCAACTGCATTGCCCTCATCAAAAAACTCTGTCAGGTTAGTTAAACATGATTTGCCTTTATTAAATCCATGCTGGCTTTCCCTAATCAATCCACACTTGTCCAAGTGACTGTTAATTCTGTCCCGGATTATGGTTTCTAAAATCTTAAACTCACAGTCCAGGTATTGTTAACTTGGGCAGAGAGATGAATCTTTGGCTGTTACTTTGGTTTACGGCAGTGAACCCAATTTGGGCCTTCCAACAACCAACTGAAATGATACCAGCACAGTTCACAGCTTGTCAGATGGTCGGGCATTCTTTCCTCTTCTTTCTGTTCGAATGAAAGACATTTATTTCAGGGCCGGGTCCTCAAGCCCACCCCCACCGCCCCCACCCCCCCTCCCCCCTGGAGGCAGCGAGGCTGCTTTTGCATATTTTAATTAGTAGAGTCAGAGGGTGAGTTAAACCTCTCATCTTTGTCACTGAAAAGTTTTTAATGTGCCTATTCTAAACCTGATTGTAAAACAGCGCCTTGAATTTGCGATGGGAAGTAGGGAATAACCGAGATTGGTAAAGAGATTGTGCGAACAGCTGCTTGAACTTAATATGGTTTAAGCAGCGACTTTATAATTGATGCCTATAGTGATGGCAAATGGTTAGCGCCATTTGTCCAATATAGACGGCTGTCCGGGATAAACGGGGACAGTGTAAGTGGTGGGGACTGTACTTTAGTTATTAAGTATTCTTGAGGCTTGTAGGGACAAGTGATAGTAAATTAGTATTGACACTCATGTAACAGTTACCCACATCCAACTACCAGTTCCCATTCATCAAGTCTGAGTTGCTGATGTATTAAGTCATGATGTGGAGATGCCGGTGATGGACTGGGGTTGACAATTGTAAACAATTTTACAACACCAAGTTATAGTCCAGCAATTTTATTTTAAATTCACAAGCTTTCGGAGACTTCCTCCTTCCTCAGGTAAATGTTTACCTGAGGAAGGAGGAAGTCTCCGAAAGCTTGTGAATTTAAAATAAAATTGCTGGACTATAACTTGGTGTTGTAAAATTGTTTACAAGTATTAAGTCATGTGTATGTTATCAAAGCTGGAAACAGGAAGTGCCATCTAAATAGGGTTCTGCTAAGTGATACACAGTCAATAGGATCCATCTTTGTACTTGGTTAACACCATAATTGCTTATTACCCACAGTGACTGGAAGTGATTCACTGCCACTAATTTGAACATCTTCTGCACATACCATTTAATGTTTTTTATTATCAGGAGCTCATGGAAAAACAGCTATACCCTGAGTTAACATCATCACTATTAATGAGACATCTATTTGTACGGTCCAACCTGCCTCACTGGGCAACGCATCAAGGAATTCATCCAGCTGCCTAACTAACTCATTGTATTGGATTTAATTTAGTGAAGCTTGTCATTCAGTGATGTTTGTCACTGCTGCCAACATAGATATATCTTCCACTGTGACAGAGTAACAAGTAGCAAAAGAGTATCTCATTAACCTTTGTTAAGAAAGGACATAACCTGATGTCTTGCCAATTTATTTATCTGCACCACATAGATAGGTCTGTTGCCATAGGAGTCCAAAAGAAATTACTTTTCAATAATGGACTACACATTCCAATTGTGATTTAGACAGCAGTTACTGAAGGTAGAATCCAAATGTGTTGCTGTCTAATGGATGATTCCTGAAGCTGAGATTTACAAGGTATTCTTATTAATAATGTAGCATATGAAAAAAATGATAATCTAATTATACACGCCAACCTGATAACTGATAAATTATCAAAATAATTTATTTTCCAGATTTTGAAATTAGGTTTTTGTTAATATTGTTGCTAATGTCAATATTTTGATGTAATTTACCAGTTCAATAGCATTAAGTGCAGGCCTAGTATTAGTTTGATAGACCCTGGCTGGTATGAGGATTAAGGGTTGGTAAGAGCAGGAAGCTGGGGGCCAGTGTAAAAGTGGCTGAGTTTGTTAGGAGAACAGGATCAGAAGCTGGTTTACAGTCTGTAGAACCATAGGAACAACAGCATGATAATATTTCACTGGAGAAATACACTGTAACTATGCTCTACTTGCTTGCCAACATTATTAAAGCTGGCTCTCTTGTTGTTAGCAAGTTTCAACAGTGCTGGACATAGTTGTATACACTTATTGAGACACTAGAAGAACAGATTCTAATTTAGCCCAGGTCAGATGATGCTATTCCTCAACAAAGTTGCAACAATACATATTTTCGGCATAAACGTATAGTTCTTTTTCTTTGCTTATACAGCAAAGCAGAGCAATATCAATGAAATATTTACTTTAATTTCATATAGAATATATCCTAATAGATCAGTAGTCATATTGCTTGTATTCTACATGTATAGTACCTGTTTTTCTACTATTACAGGCATTACATATTGCTGAAGTTGGTATGAATATATATTCTCCAGTTTGGGAACACAAAGTCAGAAAATGATCTCTTGTGAATGTTTAGCTCTTTCTGCAACCATAGAAACAGCTAAATCATGCACATGAATTCTTGGAGACCAGGTAGCTCCCATGATTCCTTTATCCTACAGTAGTCAGTGGTGCCAGTATTATGTGAATGGCCACAAAGGCTGCAGAGATGATTGCTGAGTGACCAAGGAAATACATTGATGACACCACTGTAAAATCCAAAGAAAAGATCTGAGGAGAGGCACAATATGGCACACACTTCCAACAGAGTTTCAGTCGAACATGCCACTGGCATCCTCAAGCAGTAATTCAAATGCTTAGACAGATTTCGGAACAGCCCAGTAGAGATCTCAAAGATTATTGTAGCCCGCTGTGTCCTTTGCCCTACAAAGGGACAGTGCCATGGAGCAGAAGAAGAAAAGCAGGATCAGTCAAAATAAAGAGTCAAGCAATACAAGACTTGCCTGTGCAACAAATAGCTCAGTCAACAAAAGCTATCAGGAGGATCTAATAGATCAAGACTTTTATTAAGGGGTTGAGGCTGCTTCTCCCACTGTAACTTTGGCGAGAGTTTGCTGGAAACCCCGTTTATGTGCACGGAGTGGAAGAAGCCCTGAGGAAATTCCCAGCATAAGTGACTTATATCTCTAGTGCATAACAGTAATTTCCACATGTGCCCAATACCCTTAGCAAAGCATCACATCTGTTGGACCCAGCTGTGAATCAAGACCCATGTACACCACATAATTTCTCCCAAGCAGCCATAATCTGCCTCAAACCAAAAGAACTGTCAGAAAATATTCCAGTATCAGTCAACCAAACTTTTATTAACCCTTAGAGTATGTGGTGTAGATGTGTTCAGTGACTTTTGCCTCGCACACCTAGTGCCAAGAGGTTGTTGAAGCCAAGACTGGTTGAATCTAATTCCCTAACAGGTGAATCCAGATAAGGTAGACTGCAGTATATTGGAGCTAAAGTTCTCTAGATCTGATCTTTTCCAGTTCCAAACATTCTTTGGATTTAATTTCCTCTACACACTACTTTTAGATAATATGTTCACATAAATTCCTGCCTGTGTTAGTTTAACAACCTCATTAACCTGTTTATTTTAAATGATAGCATAAAAATAGCATGGGCAGAAATTTTTGAACTGGTGTGTTAAAATAAGTGGGATTAAGCTGGATAGCTCTTTTTCATCCATGCCGGCCGAAAAAGAGCTATCCAGCTTAATCCCACTTTCTAGCTCTGATCCGTAGCCCTATAGGTTATGGCACTTCAAGTGCACATCCAAGTATTTTTTAAATGAGTTGAGAGTTTGAGGGTTTCACTTGTGTACTAAATTCACTAAATCCACTTGTATATTATACCACAAACCATCACACTTTCTTAATACCTAGACAACACTAACAATGATGTTCCCTCTCTGCATAACTACTTTCCCAATCCTAAATGACTACACTTCAAAAGTACTTTATTGGCTTTAGAACATCCGGAGAAGAATGAAAGGTGCCATATAAATGCAAGTTCTTTCTTTTAAAGTTCCTCATGATTTGGAGAGGTAGTTGTAGAGCCATTAGGTCTTTATATATGTCAGCGTCCAGAAAAATAGATTGAATTGGCATTTTACACCATTGTTTCCCTGTTCACCACCTGCTGCATATGGCATTTAAGTTTACTTCATAAGCTCTTTGTGAAGCCATTAGTACTCTTTTCCTAGGAAAGGGATGTAAACGTTGTAGAACTTCAGCCTTTCAAAATATTCCATTTCTCAAAATCTCATAATTGACCTATTTTCCCAACTCATCACAATGCCAAGACCATGCAGAAACATTTCTTGATGGCCTGGTGACACGCACATTGTTATTATATTCATTCATGTAGTACAGATTAATGGGGCATGGTCTGTCCCACGATTCTCCACACAATCAGTTTTTAATCTCAGCTCAGATGTCTCTGTATTGCAGATTGCCCGATGAAGAGAGGTAAAAATCAGAAAATGGTTTAGCATTATGCTCCTCCCAGTGGCCAATTAAGGAGCAGCATTGTCAGAGGACTGGAAATAGATTGCCTAACTGTCCTCTCAGCCAAATAATTATATAGATGTAGAGGAGCTAATGAGGCAACAGGGAAACAATTTACTAACATGAGGCTGAAACAAATAGTCTCATCTGGCAGAGCTGTTTATAATATTGTTCTTCTACCTTTTGGACCCGTGATCCAATCTAATCCATCCATTATTGGAGTGAAGGCATTGGGCTCAATTTTAAAAGGCCGGCGGGAAGAGTGCGGGGTGGGGGGGGGGGGGCAGTAATTTGCGGGCGCCAAACCTGAAAGGGAAATAGACAGGTTGCGATTGCAACCCTAATGAGACCAATTAAAGCCTCTTCCGGTTTTGGCGCCCCGCAGCCAGCCTGATTAACAGGCTGGCTGCCAACAGGAGCTGCACATCCGAGGGGGGGGTGGGAGAAAGAGAGAGAGAGCAACCTCATTGGCTGTTGGGAAGAGAGATTGTGGGGGGGAGACAAAGGTCGGGGGGGCGGGTTCAAGTAACATCGGACACCAGGCGTGAATCGGAAGCCGTGGGAAAGCCGCCCAGGTGAGTTCAAAATTGTTTTAACTACCCAAAAGGCAAAAAATAAACTACCTTACGTACCTCAATGTGGTACATTTGCTGCTTTAAATATCGGACTTCTGGGTTTGGGAATGACGTGTGCACCCAGATGACTCTGGGTCAAATCCGGAAGTCGGCGAGTTGGAGCCGGGATTCGTTCCCTCTCTGGATTTCTCCCATTTTCTTCCCCCCCCACCCCCCCATCCCAACGTACCCAGACTTGGCTTTTAAAATTGAGCCCATTCTCTCTAATATCTTATAAGACTTCAAATTCAAATATGTCTAGGCAGCTCCCAGTGTGAGAGAATTCAGGAGATAAAATGCTCTCAGATTTTAGGCAATTAGTACTGATTTTCCAAATTCACTTGCAAGTACTACAAAGATAAATGGTATGGACTTTGGATGTGGGTGGATTGGGCATAGCCGTGGGACTCTTCTATTTAAATTGTATGTTAAATCTCAATGATACACAAGAATGGTCATTTGATTGAGGTACAAGAGGACTGCTTACATTTGCAAAATCATACCATGTCATGAGTGATTTTGTTCTGGAAATGTGGGGAAAATTGATTTTTTTTTAATTAAAGCTTCAGTTCCCTGACAATATTCCGACACATGTGCATTTAGACTGCTGGTTCATAGCTGCATGATTAGAATGGGACTCAGTCCTCTTTAGGTGACAGTGTTAAGTGATATTCATTTTACCTATTTGTCCTTGTCCTTCCTAAAGAAATTCCTATCAGTGAACCATTTAGTCCACAGCAGTTCCAAACTTGAAATTATTCTATCCATCAGGGAAGCAGGTTTGCCAGCCTCTTCAGTCACAAATGCAATTTATAATTATTCACGTAAGAATGTTAGAACTGAACTCAGAAGTTTTAAAACATGGGGCTGATTTTCGTCCCTGTTTTCAAGCAGGAACAGAGCAGTAAAAAAGAAAATTGGAGCACAGAACTTACCACCCAGTTCTGACCGATGTCCAGGCCACATCCATCTCGATTGGGTACTTGAAATGGGCGGCCCAGGTGCCCACCAAAAACAGATGCCACCTCACTAGCCTATGCAAATCTGGTCCTATAACATCAATAGAGTCCCGATGCAATTTTCAAGTACCAGTGGGCAGCCAATGATACTTGCCTTGAGCAGCCTAACCTGTGGTCCTTAAAGGGACCCCTGCAGGCTGCTCAAAAACAGGAATGTTAAACTTTTAGAATGATCTTTATGGGCTCAAGAGGAACATTAATTGTAGCCCCAGCACCCTCTTCTGCTTGCAACTGTGACAAATATGCAAAATATAATTTAAAACCATGTAAAATGGAAAATTATTGTGTAAGTAATTCGTATTGTTTCTCAACTTTAATGGCAATCACACTCCCCGTTTTAATTCAGAACATCTTACTTAATCAGCCTAGACTCACCTTCACAGGTAGTAAGTAACCTCTTAACTTATTCACAGCTGGGATAAGATTCTTCATTTTGAAATATGTTCTTAATATTAATGAGGTGACAGCCTTCCTCCAAGCCAAGGTAGATACATCAGACATGAGCTGAATATTTGATGTGAGCATTATGCAGTGAAGGTTACTTTAGCTCACAGTTCAGACGCATCTTTCCCAGGATTGGAATATGAATGCCACATGTTCTCCAAAGGTGAGAGACACTTCAATGAAAGTGTGGAATTCTTGTGACTTTGCCAGAGAGTAACTCTTGCACTCTGGCTCCTCTGCTATTTTCCTTTCTTCACATTGTATTATCTCTATGTATCGGTTTCCTCTGCTTGTCAGGAATTATTCTTGTCATAAGCTGAGATACAGTTTGTAATGAATGTGATAATGTAACATATGGCCCTTGCTGCAGGATGACAGATACATATTCAGTCACTCGCACCCTATTAATCAACTCCTGGTGCACTGGCCTTAAAACATTGCCTATTCAATGTGATGTAGCAGTGTTCAAATCTATTCATACCGCAGTATGAACTATCACATACTGCTTTAAGTGCACTCCAGAACTCATATTAATGGTCAGTTATATTTTTACTGCCGACATCATTTTTTTTCTCAGTTTGAACAAAACTTCAAGTAAACCTTTGCCACCTGGTTGGTAATCTAATGGAGCAGATCGTCCACCTGTTATAGAACCAACCTGATTTTCATCCCATTGAATTCTGGTGGTGAAGGTGAAAATTACTCTCTTTGTGACAAAAAAAGAAATCTTTAACAATTACATTGAAATGGACATTATCACCAGAAATATGTTTGAGGTCTCGATGTTTCATTATGTAATTTCATGGCATACATGGGGAGCGATGTATAAACAGCAGTAGTTTTCCAAGAAGTATACCGCCAAGTGAGATATTAAACAATGTCATAAGAATGCGAGAAAGCATGGAACAACATGGACCATCGTGAGAGGCCCGAGGAGTAGGTACATAAGGAGCACTGAGTCAGAAACAGACAGAAAAAAAATCAAAAATTGATGTCACAACACTAGGAGGAGCAGTGGGGGTAAGTTAGTATAAGTATTTAGTTTAGTGGTTAGTGTTTTTAGTGGTTAGTGTTTTTAGTGGTTAGTGTTTTTTAGTGGTTAGTGTTTTTTAGTGGTTAGTGTTTTTTAGTGGTTAACCTTAAAACTAAACAAGCGGTTTTAAATAACTGTTAGCTAATATGGCAAGACAGCTGGGGCCCGTCGGATGCACATAATGTGTCATGTGGGAACTTCAGAACACTTTGTGTGTCCTGGAAAAGCACATGTGCAGGAAGTGCCACCAACTGCTCGAGCTTGAGCTCAGGGTTTCAGAGTTTGAGGGGCTGCTGACGTCACTACAGTGCATATGGGAAGCTGAGAGTTTCATGGATAGCACTTTTCAGGAGGTGGTCACCCCACAGCTACAGAGTGTTAGGAGGAGAAGGAGTGGGTGACCACCAGGCAGACTAGGAAGAACAGGCAGGCAGTGCAGTAATCCCTGGGGAATGCGGCATTGACAAACCAGTTGAATACCAGTGAGGGTGATGACACCTCAGGGGAGTGCAGTCAGAAGCAAATCCATGGCACCATGGGTGATCCGGCTGCATGGGGTGGGGCACAAGAAAGTATAGGAATGCAATTGTTATAAGGGGTTTGATAGTCAGGGGGATAGGCAGGCATTTCTGCAACTGAATGGTGTGTTGTCTCCCTAGTGCCAGGGTAAAGGATATCATTGAACGGGAACCAATGACATAGATAGGCAATGGATTGAGATCCCACAGAGTTTCAGGAGCTAGGAGAAAATATTAAAGAACAGGACCTCAAAGGTGGCAATCTCTGGATTGCTCCTAGTGCCATGTGCTAGTCAGTTCAGAAACAGGAAGATAGTGCAGGTGAATGTATGGCTGGAGAAGTAGTGCAGGAGGAAGGGCTTCAGATTCCTGGGTCAAAATCCTGGAACTCCCTACCTAACAGCACTGTGGGAGAACCTTCACCACACGGACAGCAGCAGTTCAACAAGGTGGCTCACTACCACCTTCTCAAGGGCAATTAGGGATGGGCAATAAATGCTGGCCTTGCCAGCGATGCCCACATCCCATGAACGAATAAAAAAAAATGAGGAGGAGTTAGAGGAGCAAATCTGTAGGCAAATTTCAGAGAAATATAAAAATAACAGAGCAGTAATAGTAGGGGTCTTAAATTACCCTAATATAGACAGGAAAAAATATATAAAGGGCAAGGAGGATGAAGAATTCCTAAAATGTGTACAGGAGAACTTTCTTAATCAGCATGTTTCTAGCCCAATGAGGAAGGAAGCAGTGCTGGATCTAGTTCTGGGGAATGAAGTAGGGCAAGTTGACATGTGTTTCAGTGGGAGAACATCTGGGTAATAGTGATCATAATATAATTAGGTTTAAAGTAGTTACGGAAAGGGACAAAGAAAAATCAAAGGTGAAAATCTTCAATTGGATGAGAGCCAGGTAGGTCGTGCCTGACAAACCTGATTGAATTTTTTGAAGAGGTGACTAAAGTAGTGGACAGGGGAATGTCAATGGATGTTATTTATATGGACTTCCAGAAGACATTTGATAAAGTCCCACATAAGAGACTGTTAACTAAGATAGAAGCCCATGGAATCAAGGGAAAAGTACAGACTTGGTTAGGAAGTTGCTGAGCGAAAGGCGACAGAGAGTAGGGTAGGTACTCACATTGGCAGGATGTGACTAGTGGAGTCCCGTAGGGATCTGTCTTGGGGCCTCAATTATTCACAATATTTATTAACGACTTAGATGAAGGCATAGAAAGTCTCATATCTAAGTTTGCCGATGACACAAAGATTGGTGGCATTGTAAGCAATGTAGATGAAAACATAAAATTACAAAGGGATTTTGATACATTAGGTGAATGGGCAAAACTGTGGCAAATGGAATTCAATGTGGACATATGTGAGATCATCCACTTTGGATTAAAAAAGGATAGAACAGGGTACTTTCTAAATGGTAAAAAGTTAAAAACAGTGGATGTCCAAAGGGACTTAAGGGTTCAGGTACATAGATCATTGAAGTGTCATGAACAGGTGCAGAAAATGCTGGCCTTTATATCTAGAGGACTAGAGTACAAGGGAACAGAAGTTATGCTGCAGCTATAAAAAACCCTGGTTAGACTGCACCTGGAGTACTGTGAGCAGTTCTGGGCACCGCACCTTCAGAAGGACATATTGGCCTTGGAGGGAGTGCAGCGTAGGTTCACTAGAATGATACCCGGACTTCAAGGGTTAAGTTACGAGGAGAGATTGCACAAATTGGGGTTGTATTCTCTGGAGTTTCGAAGGTTAAGGGGTGATCTGATCGAAGTTTATAAGATATTAAGGGGAACGGATAGGGTGGATAGAGAGAAACTATTTCCGCTGGTTGGGGATTCTAGGAGTAGGGGGCACAGTCTAAAAATTAGAGCCAGACCTTTCAGGAGTGTGATTAGAAAACATTTCTACACACAAAGGGTGGTAGAAGTTTGGAACTCTCTTCCGCAATCGGCAATTGATACTAGCTCAATTGCTAAATTTTAAATCTGAGATAGATAGCTTTTTGGCAACCAAAGGTATTAAGGGATATGGGCCAAAGGCGGGTATATGGAGTTAGATCACAGATCATCCATGATCTTATCAAATGGCGGAGCAGGCACGAGGGGCTGATTGGCCTACTCCTGTTCCTATGTTCCTATGTTCTTAATTTCTGTGATTTGAGAAGGGATCTAGCACAGGTGGATTGGAAACAAAGATTGGCCAAGGAAACAGTAAATGAGCAATAGCAGACCTTCAAGGTAGAGATAGTTCGGGTGCAAACCAAGCATATTCCCATAAGGAGGAAAGATAGGGCATCCAAAGCTAAAGCTCCATGGTTGATAAAAGAAAAAGAGGTTAAAATAAAACAGAAAAAGGAGGTTTATGACAAATGCCAGGTACAGCTGAGAACCAGGCAGAATACAAAGAGTGCAGGGGGAAATTGAAAAAGGATATAAGAAGGGCAAAGAGAGAATATGAGAACAGATTACTGGGTAACATAAAAGGGAACCCAAAAATCTTTTATAAACATATAAAAATTAAAAGGATAGTTAAATGAATGGTGGGGCTGATTAGGGACAAAGAAGTAAATTTTCTTGTGCAGGCAGAGGGAATGACTGAGGTACTGAAGGAGTATTTTGCATCTGTCTTCATAAAAGCAGAGGATGAAGTTAATGTCACAGTAGAGAAGGAGAGAATAGAAATATTGAATAGGATAAAAATAGACAGAAAGGAAGTGCTGAATAGGTTGGCATCACTCAAAGTTAACAAGTCACCCAGTCCGGATGGCTTGCATTCTAGGGAAGCTAGGGTGGAGATAGCAGAAGATCTGACCACAATCTTTCAATCATCCTTGGATATGGGAGTGGTGACAGAGGATTGGAGGATTGCAAATGTTACATCCCTATTCAAAAAAGGGGAGAGGGATAAACCTGGTAACTAAAGGCCAGTCAGTCTAACATCAGTGGTGGGAAAACTACTAGAGACCATCATCAAGGACAAAATCAATTCTCACTTGGAGAAGCATGGGTTAATAAGGGACAGCCAGCGCGGATATGTTAAAGGCAAATCGTGTCTGGCTAACCTGATTGAGTTCTTTGATGAAGTATCAGAAAGGGTTAGATGAAGGTATTGCAGTAGATGTTATATATATGAACTTTCAAAAGGCATTTGATAAAGTACCACATAATAGACTAATTCGGAAAATAGAAGCACATGGGATTAAAGGGATGGTGGTAACTTGGGTACGTAATTGGCTATGGGATAGGAGGCAGAGAGTGGTGGTAAATGGATGTTTTTCTGACTGGAGAGAAGTTTGCAGTGGGGTCGCCCAGGAATTAGGACCATTGCTTTTCTAATTATATATAAATGACCTGGACTTGGGTATAGGGAGTACAATTTTGATGTTTGCGATGATACAAAACTTGGCAACATAGTAAATAATGACGAGGATAATAGCAGACTTCAGGAGGATATTGACACACTGGTGAAATGGGCAAACACATGGCAAATGCAATTTAATGCAGATAAGTGTTAAGTGATGCACTTTGTGAGGAAGAACATGGAGAGGCAATATAATCTAAATGGTCCTATTTTGAGATGGGTGCAAGAGTAGAGGGACCTGGGGGTACATGTTCACAAATCTTTGAAGGTGGCAGGGCAAGTTGATAAGGTGGTTAAAGTGTATGGGATACTTGGCTTTGTAAATAGGGGCATTGAGTACAAAAACAACAAAGTCATGCTAAACTGTCACAAATCACTGGTTAGGCCTCAGCTGGAGTATTGTGTATAATTCTGGGCACCAAACTTTAGGAAGAATGTCAAGGCCTTGGAGAGGGTACAGAGGAGGTTTGCCAGGATGATACCAGAGATGAGGAATATTCAGAGTATTCAAAATTATGAGGGGTTTTGATAGAGCAAGTAGAGAGAAACTGTTTCCTCTGGCAAGTGGATCGGTAACCAAAGGTCATAGATTTAAAATAATTGGCAAAAGAACTAGAGGGGAAATTAGGAGGATTTTTTTTCACACAGAGGGTTGTTAAGATCTGGAACGCACTAACTGAAAGGGTGGCGGAAGCAGATTCCATAGGAACTTTCAAAAGGCAACTGGATGTGTACTTGAAGAAGATTAATTTACAGGGTTATGGGGGAAAAGCTGGCATGTGGGACTAAATTGGACAGCTCTTTCAAAGAGCTGGCACAGGCACGAACAGCCGAATGGCCTCCTGTGCTGTAAGATTTTATGATTCCATGATTCTACAAAAAGTCTACAGACCTAGTACAATCTACTACGTTTATTTAATTTCATATGGGGAAGCCCTGCAACATTACCTCCAAATATAATTGAACAAAATTCCAGTATATCAATCTAGCCTCACATTTTCACTATTTAACCTTGACCTGTTGCTTTCCACAAATGACATGTAATTGATCCTCGCAGCATAGGGACTTTTATGTTTCAAGAAGTATTTGATTATCTGTCTTTACTTAGCCCTATCACTTTTAGAACCATTCTCATCCACATATTTAAATGAATTAATAAACACAGCTGGGAGTTAGTTGCTTATATTCAGGATAATAGAACAAACTCCCAGCAAAAAAATCTTTTCATCTCTAGTCTTTGAGGCTTTTTGCATTCTAATTATATACCTACAGTTAACGTTAAATAGCCTACTTATGTACAAATTTTATGAGTCTGTAATGGTGATGAGGTATGTCATTCTCTGTCAGTGCATATAACTATTGCAAATATATTGCTCATGATTTTCCATCTATTTGGACAAGCAGCTTGCCTTTGATTTTCCAAAATGCACTAGCAGTGATTAAAGTACCTTACCAGCACAGGGTTGGAAAATGTGGTCTTGTATCTGTTTTTCAGCATTTTTAAAGATTTGTTTACCTTCAATCTTCTTTCCACCAGTGAAAGCAAGTTTAGCTCTGTGAGTCTCTCTTTGGTAACAAAGAAACCTGAGTTTAGAAATTATCCTCACCACATACCTTTGCATCTTCACTAACTCATCAGTGGCCCTTTTGAAAGTTAGGTGCCCAAAATTTTACACAATATTTGAAATGTGACCTCATCAATCAATGGTCTATATGACGTTATAATTCTTGACTTTTATTCCTTAAGATGCATCCTAGCATTTGATTACTGTAGTTAACTGCAAATAAATCTCCAGGGTAGATGGTATTTATCCCAGAGTCCTAAGAGGGACTAGGGAGGAAACAAGTGAGGCAATGACAATCATTACGAGAGAGTCAATGAACACTGGAGAGGTACCAGTAGATTGGAAACAGGCTAATGTGATGCCCCAATTCAAAAAAGATAACAAACAGACATAATCAACTATAGACCCATCAATCTCACTTCAATTCCTTGCAAAACAATGGGATCAATTGGCAGGTGTAAACTTGAGAATTATCTGTACAATAACCTAATAAACAGCAGTCAACATGGCTTTAGAAGGAGAACATTCTGTCTGACCAAGCTTCTTGATTTCTTTGAGGAAGTGACAAACCAATTGGTTGGTAAACCCTATTATGTTGTGTACTTAGACTTTCAAAAGGCATTTCATAACATTTCACAGAGAAAGATACTAGTTAAGCTCAGATTTATGGGGATTCAGGGAAAAACCTGAGAATGGGTAAGACATTGGCTGTAGGGTAGAAAATAATGGGTATTTGTTAAAGAAGTTCTGTCAGGATGAGGGGAGTGTACTGAGTGGGGTGCTTCAGTATTGATGTTAGGTTAAGGTTAGGACCAGAACCATTTCTAATTTACATCAGTGACTTGGATTCAGAAGCTCAATGCAAATTCATCACATTTTCAGATGACACCAAACTAGGAGGGACAATGAACTGTAAGGAGTCAGCCCAGAAATGACAGAATGAGTTAAACAAAATACTTGAGTCGGCAGAACAATAACAACAACAACTTGTATTTACATAGCACCTTTAACGTAGTAAAACAATAGCAGATGAAATTTAATGCACACAAATGTAAAGTGCTGCACATTGGAATGAGCTATGGATGACACACGTACTGCACGAACATTGCTGAAATAGCAAAAAATATAGTTGAAAGAGACCTAGGAGTCTTAATAGACTAGACATCCAACCAATGCAGAGCAACAATCAACAAAGCTAAAAGGATGTTGAACTACACAGTCAAATATAAGAAAAGCATTATATAAGCTTTCTGTATAATATTGTAAACCTTGTTAGGGAAAAACTTTATGTCAGTTTTGCTGTGAACAAAGGCCTTCTATCTATCCAAAACAAGCTTTTTATGACCTTGCGAAAGAGAAGGCTTCTTGAGTAATGAGCACCACCTGGCGCCATCCTCATGGCCTTGTTTATAAGTTAGGAAAGGGGAGTTGTTTCTAGCTTTATTGTGTTTTGCTTGAAGATAAGGGTAGTGGCATCTCGGAAGCAACTAATCATGAGGGACGTGGTAAAGCCAAATATTGTGTGTATAAGGGGGTAAGACTGATAGCAGCCCCATGGGACAGAGAGGATAATTGATGGGAGGCCCACATAGAGCTAATTTTCTCAAAAAGTGTATAAAGTTGGGTGCTTTTCGGTACTTCTTTAGAACGTTCTCGGAGCAGGTCTGGACTGCTCAATTAATCAAGACCATCGAAAGTACACTTCGAAGTCTTGGGACAGTGATCAACTTTGTCAGGTTGTATTACTGGCATGTTTGATTGTACTCTTGCATTTTAACCTCTTTTGTTACTTGCTATATAACTTCTTAATAAAGCCATTATACTTTGGAACAAACCACCTTGTGATCTTTTGATTAAGGACTCGAAGAGTAAACGTATATTACTTACATCAAAACAGTAGAGTACAAGTCAGAGGAAGGCATGATCAAACTGCACAGTGCTCTGATCTGATTTCACCTTGAGCACTGTGTTCAGTTTTAGTCATCAAGAAACAAGTGAGATATTCAAGCACTGGAGCCATGAAACTGATTCTTAGTATTAAGGGTCTGATTTATGAGGAAAGACTAGAAAGAGTGGGGCTTTTAAGCCTGGAAAGGAGATGTCTGAGAGGTGATCTTATAGATGCATATAAGGTTGTTAAGGGCTTGGAAACGGTTAATCTGGAATATTGCTTTAAACTCAGTAGGAAAAGGGGACTGATATCAGGATGTTCTTTTTCACATAGAGAGTGATTAACACATGGAATTGACATCCAGATAGAGCAGTGTGGTAAAAACCATGGGATCATTTAAAAAACAATTAGTTGCAGCAATGAGAGGACTTTAGTGTCTTTCTGGATGGATGAATAGGTCAAATAGCCATCCTCATCCATAAATATCTTGTGAGCTTGTGGCTGAATGTCCTCAGTAAAAGTTTACTAATCACACCTAAATCCTTTCCCTCTCCACCTTTGCTAATGGAAACCTTTTCATCATGTATACAATCAAGCAGACTTGTTCCAATATATTTTATCTTACAATTATCTACATCAAAATCCTTTTGCTAGATGCAAAAAGGCAACCATAAAATTTGAAATTTAAAAAAAAGTAGAAAACTGGAAATACACAATAAATATATCATCATTGGAAGGAGGAAATTAGGTTGTCCTATTTCCCTCTTGCAGGCACAAGCCTAATAAATTAGGGATGTTCATTTTCGGTTTTTATTTCCATCTAGGATTCCCATGGAGGTTCTTCCGATCTTTCGCCGAACCCCCACGAAAATTCTACCCTTTCAAATCCAACCCTGAACTTTTTGAATATTATTATCTGGCCACATCTGGTTTGGTATTAATGGAAATTGTAAAATGTTACAAGAAGTATTCTCCTCCAAGTTATTTATGAATATTGTGAACAATAGGAACCCCAGAAATGACCCCTGTGAATTCTGCCCCAAAATGCTACTTTTTTTTCCATTTATCACCACATTCTGTTTCTTCCATACCAGTTTTCAGCATAATTTACTGATTTGTCATTACGTCCATGGATCTTCTTTAAATGACTTATATCTGGAACTTTATCAAATGTGTTCTGAAAATAAAGATGGTTTATTTTGGTAAGCAATCACACCCAATATAAATCCTTTTTGTATCATTCGTTTAGATAAGATGCATTTTTTGAATTAATGTGTGGGATTATTATTATTAATTTCAATTACTTGTTCTAACCTTGAGCGGAGTCACAACCACAGAAACTGGTATTAAGATTACTAAGCACTTTATTCCATTGCTGAACAACAATAAGCAACAGTTCTAAATAATACTCACAACTTGTCAGAATGCGGATTGACCAGACTGTTGTTCTGGGGAGGGCCAGGCGTGTCTACTGAAGCAATTCTTCCTTGGCTTCTTCATGTTGTCCCGCCTCCCGATAGCACAGTTCGTTCTCCTTTTAGACAGTTCTGAGGCTTAGTCTTATGGCTTCTGACTCCCATAAAAGGGACTAGCTCTGTCATTTCTTTTGTTGCATAGTCCAAAGTTGTGACCTTTTTCTGTTCTATGTCTGTTTTCAGTTGTTTTTCTTAGCAGCAGACAAAAGTCTATGGTTTGTGGTTAACGTCGATGTAACTTATAGGCTGGGTTCTTTTCCTGAGCCAAAGAGTCAAACATTTAAACATTTAAATGACCATAACAATCTGTACCATACAAATGTTTTCATAAGAAAAGCATTAAAATAATTGTTTTATGATAATGCTAACCATTGATATTGGCATCAATTAAATATGGCAATACCTGCATGGGCTGCCGTGATGCTATTCACTGTAATGGTTTTCCTGAGCAACATTTGGCAAAAATAGGAATGGGTTTATGTTGTGAAATGCACATAATGTGAATGTAAATAGAAAATCAAATGACAAAGGTTTTTTTAAGAAGTCGAATTGAAGATTTGTAGTTTTAAAATTATTTTCGATAGTTGCTTATTTACGATTCCGCCTCATGAATGGTAGAAGCAAGCTTTTGTGTTTTGAGTAGTAGCGCACGCATGGTGGTTTTTGGGAAGATTGTGCTTTTAGTGTATGAAGTGCTGATGAAAATATAATCCATTAGGAGTATGCTATTCGATTTAAAATCACGCATATATAATAACATGCACACAAAACAATTACCTATGATTAGATCACATGCTAAGTTAATCTAGTATAGATCACTTGATTCAAAACAATGTAGAATTCTTTAAACAAAGAATGGAAAAGCCTGCTTCATAACATATAATTAAAAACTATTTACATATTGAGGAAAACACATTTCTTGGACATGTCAGTAAACTATTCTCTGGAAATGGTAAAACAGTTGTGTGTATGGATGTATAATAAGTGTGAATAGCATTGACAATTGTTTCACTCTGACAGCTCAACAGGAATGATGGGATACCACATGTCCCTTCAGTCTTCCCATAATGCTTTGAGAGCAATTGTGATCACATGATTTTTGGCATATCTAATCAATGCTTAGGCAGTGACAGTGCTCCTGTGGTGGACTAGCAGCCAGGCATGAAGTATTGCTCCTTATTGCCTTGGATTATCGTTTTTACCAGATAGGTGACAAGGGCCAAAAAGATGTGAAACAATTAGGGCCACTTATGATGATGTATTCACCTTTACATAGAATTCAGAATGTCCACTGAAGAGTTGGTAAACACACCTTCATATTTCCAATGGGGCACGGTAATTGAAAATAAATTTGGAATGTCTTGTGAATTCCTTGCACACGATTGCATGAATTCCCATTTATCATTTTTTTTTCCTGTTGCCCCCACTCGGGCCATTGTTGGATATCGGCTAAGAACCCGATCAGGTTCAGTTGATCCCCCAAGCCTGCACGCTTCACAGTCCAATAGTCAGCTCTTGCTCACTGCCTAGACCCACACATGAAAAATGCCACTTGTGTGAGGTAGCAGGAGGCTGCTAACACCCCAGCATAAGTCACCATCTTAGGAGAGAAAATTGGAAAAAAGAAAAAATATGGTTCTGTTGCAATTTATAGAAAACACATTTTATAAGCTTTCTCTATTACAAAGTGAAGTGCAAGCAAAATACGTTCTTTCATAAGTCATGATATATTTCATAAATCATTGCAATGCTTCTGGCTCAAAAGCTTTCTTGCCAACCTAAAATGGCACTCTCAATGAACAGAGATATGCTCAACCACACAGCCTTCAATCCCATAATACCTCTCCTTGATATCCTCGGATGATTCGTAAACAAATTATGATCACATTAGGTTGACAACTATCTCCCCACCTTCATTTATATCCCTCCTGCACAGCTGACACCTCAGGCTTTACAGAGGGAGAATTAGTCTTACAAATGTACCTGCAAGGTGACTATGTCATTGTTAAATTATGGCAAGTGGTTTTAATTAGTAATGTTTGATTATTGAACTTATTCTTCACCCTTTGACCTATGTTTTACTTCTTCCCTTCGAACATGTGATTGTGAATTTCCATGATGACTATCATATTCCACTGTACAAGCAACATGCCAATAAATCTCTTCAATCATGAAAGTATTGCTAGAATTTCAGTACAGTAAGTGAGCTTCCTTCTCAAAACAGAAGCAATAAGTAGAAGTGACAGTGCAAGAAGACAGCAGCAACCTTCTGATATTGAAATAAATACACTAATCTCTCACAGAGTAACTCTTTCTGATATGCTGAGCTGTTCAGTATATGCACTTTGCTTATGGCTCCTTCACCAATTGAGATGTCATATAAAATACCCCTTCCGCAAAATGTACATTGACACATTGCATGGACCAAAAAAGAGTATCATAATAATTCAATGTTTAATTAACCTGACTTGTCAAAAATTGTTAATAAATGACCGATTTCTGAGATGTTCTTTCATTTTACAGTCAACAATATTCTCCTCAGAAAGGGGGGAGGGGGTTCTGTTCTTGGCCCATAGGCCTACAATTTTCCATCCATTAATGTGACTGTGTGGAAAATCAAGAGCTAGCGAGCGCAGGATTGGAAAACCCAGCCATGGTGTCATTAAATTATAAGACTTTAAACTTCTACAGTGCAGACATTTGAATCTAAAAGCATAGGCCTTCTTCCATTCAAATGGAAATTACCTCATCTAGCTGCCGATAACCACAACACACACTCAGGTTGTTCATTAGTTCACCAGACTGAAGTGCAAAATCCTCATCATCTGCAATTAGTTTTGGTCATTGAGGACTTTCAACTGTTAAAGAGATTTAACATCAAGGTTCAGCTGTGGAAAGAAAGCGGATGCAAAAGTGTTATCCCTGCATTAGACAGAATAGACTACCTATATAGTACCTCAGCATTAGACAGAAAAGACTACCTATATAGTAGCTCAGCATTAGACAGAATAGACTACCTATATAGTATCTCAGCATTAGACAGAATAGACTACCTATATAGTACCTCAGCATTAGACAGAATAGACTACCTATATAGTACCTCAGCATTAGACAGAATAGACTACCTATATAGTACCTCAGCATTAGACAGAATAGACTACCTATATAGTACCTCAGCATTAGACAGAATAGACTACCTATATAGTACCTCAGCATTAGACAGAATAGACTACCTATATAGTACCTCAGCATTAGACAGAATAGACTACCTATATAGTACCTCAGCATTAGACAGAATAGACTACCTATATAGTACCTCAGCATTAGACAGAATAGACTACCTATATAGTACCTCAGCATTAGACAGAATAGACTACCTATATAGTACCTCAGCATTAGACAGAATAGACTACCTATATAGTACCTCAGCATTAGACAGAATAGACTACCTATATAGTACCTCAGCATTAGACAGAATAGACTACCTATATAGTATCTCAGCATTAGACAGAATAGACTACCTATATAGTATCTCAGCATTAGACAGAATAGACTACCTATATAGTATCTCAGCATTCTTAGGGAATAAAATTAGTTTTACAAAAAATGGAAGAATTAATTAATGACCTGCTATGGATATTACATTGCCTGAAACTATGGGCTCAATTTTTGCACCCCCGAGCGGGTGCGTTCGTGGTGGGGGGGGCTCCGAAAATCGGTGATTCCCGGGGCGGGTCCGGAGCCCGGCTTCCAACCCGCCCACTTCTGGGTTCCCCAGTGACGCGCTTACACGCGCGCGCAGCCCCCGCATGTGGGACTTGCCACTTAAGGTAATTATTTAGGTACTTCAGGTCGTTTACAGATCTGATTAACTTGATATTTTTGGAGGGGTAGGATTTTCCAAAGAACTGAGACTGTTTCCCGTACTGGGGGATACACTCCCAGTTGAAATGGACGTGTTGCAGCCACTAGCCTGTGGCAGCTGCAAAGGTCCATTTGACAGGTGGGGGGAGACCCTCAGTCATTGCAGGAGGCCACTCTGTCACTTTGGACAAAGTTTGGCCTCCACCACCCTCCTGCGAACAGTAAAATTCACAAACTTACCCCGGTGTGCAGACACATGTACCGACCCTGCGGACCCTCTCAAACGTACATCTTCCGGATGGGGTCGTTATAGCTGCAGTCATGACCTCCTCGGAGGACGAACAGCATCACCAGACTCGCTGGCCGCGCCGTCCACCTCTGACACGTGGAGCTCCACAACACAGTGCTTTGACACATACACTTGCACAGCAGGAGGGAGGGCAACTGCAGAGAAAGATGCGTCGCAGAAGGCACTACCCTCGCCACAGGGTCTATAGACCGAGGCTCAGCTTCCTGGACCTCTCTGAGCAGCAGTGCACACGGAGGCTCAGAGTCACTCGACATGTAGTCGTGGACATCTGCAGCCTCCTTCATGCCGAGCTGCTCCCGGCTGGCACGAGCACCATCTTCTTACCTGTCGCTGTCAAAGTCACCACTGCCCTCAACAACTTCTCCTTCGCATCCTTCCAGGGTGCCACCGGGGACATCGCCGACGTCTCTCAGTCGTCTGCACAAAAGAGCCCTGCAAATACACCTAAACCCACTCTGCAGTGACACAATGGGTGGCATCAGTTGTGGGTCTTCATAGTGATCCTCAGGAAAGGGCATTATTTTTTACATTCGTTCATGGGATGGCATTTATTGCCCATCCCTAATTGCCCTCGGAGGTGGTGAGCCGCCTTCTTGAACCGCTGCAGTCCGTGTGGTGACGGTTCTCCCATAGTGCTGTTAGGTAGGGAGTTCCAGGATTTTGACCCAGCGACGATGAAGGAACGGCGATATATTTCCAAGTCGGGATGGTGTGTGACTTGGAGGGGAACGTGCAGGTGGTGTTGTTCCCATGTGCCTGCTGCTCTTGTCCTTCTAGGTGGTAGAGGTCGCGGGTTTGGGAGGTGCTGTCGAAGAAGCCTTGGCGAGTTGCAGCAGTGCACAAACCAAACAAGATCCGCAAAGATGTGGTAGTAGTGGTGCCAATATAATATGTAATGTGAGTTGCTCAGAAATTAAATATAAGTAAAAACCATGACAAACCCTCAAACACCCTTGTGCATCCCCTTCATGCTCACGACACGTTTGCCTTACGCTTACTACTGCACATATGTGATGCATGCCCTGTGGCTGCAACACAGGTAGTGGCAGGTTGAGTGAGGCTGACTGTGAAAGAGATGTATGAGAGGGTGAGTATGAGATAGAGCCATGAGATTGTATGAGGATTGGGTTGAGTGGTAGTGGCGGGATGAGTACTGGCGAGGCGAGTAAGTGCAGGTAAGATGAGGATGAGCTTTGAGTGGCTGTGAGGAGTGATGTGATAGAGTAGTGTTGGCAGTGCAGAAGGAGATGTGGGGTGGGGGTGGTGATGTGGCAGACGGAGTGTAGGGGAATGAGTAAGTGTACTCACTTCGGCTGACCTACTTAGGTCATTGAAGCGCTCCTGCACTGTATGCAGGTGGGCAATATGTTGGTGGTGCAGGTGACCTCCTCTGCCACCTCAAGCCAGGCCTTCTTGGTGGTAGAGGCAGGCCGATTCCTCCCGCCCGCCGGGGAGAAGATCTCTGTCCTCCCCCTCTTCCTCACCCCATCCAATAAGACCTGGAGTGAGGCATCATTAAACCTGGGAGCAGCCTTCCCCCGGGCTGCTCCATGCTGTAATTTTGCCTATTTTCTGCAGCATCAGTCAGTGGAGGACTGCCCCTTTAAATAGGGCTCCTCCAGCTGACAGCCTTTGCTGCGCATGCGCAGTCCGCCCACTGCACAGCTTTCGAGCGTGAAACCCGGAAGCAAAGGTAAGTGGCTTCAATCAAGCTGCGATTGCGTGCAGAGCACCCCGATTTCACTGGGCGCGTTACCCACGCGCCCAGTCAACCCCCCGCTGCCAACCCGTCGCCCTCCTAATATCGGGCCCTATGTGTCATAAATGACAGAGAAAAAAAGGCATCCTCCCATTTTGTCATTAAAAGAAGGTTTTCATCCGCTACTCAATCTCTAACCTCCCCTCCAAAGTACGCGTGGTGCCAGTATCAGAGCTGGTGCTTGCTAGGGTCAGATCGAGTGATGGGACATCTTCAGGAAGGCTGATCTCCTCTTACTGAAGTGGCAGAGGTATCTCCACATTTTCAGCTGCTGAAATTAAAGAGGAGGACAAGGGTTAGCTTTTAGTGTGAAGAGAGAGCAAAGAGGGAAGTGGTTGGTGAAAGCAGCTGCCGTTGTCACGCAGAGTTTGTAGGGGGAGATAGAAGTAAGAAGCGAAAAAGAGGATATGGTGCAAAGATACCTTGCATGACATCGCCTCCTGTGCGGCCAGTCACCACGGTCATGACTCTCCCCCGCCCGTGATGGCCAGCATGTTTTCTTTTATGGAGGAGAGGGTGTGCAGGCAGGCTCGGCCTCCCCAGATGCAGCCACATGGTGCAGGTTCTGTGCGACCTTTTCCTGCAAGAAAGAAGGGAATGTGTTAGTGACAGTCGTGTGAGGTGTTTAGAGAATGTGCCTGTCATAGTGGAATAGATGGTATGCTGTCTGTAGGTTGTGAGGTGTCGGTAAGTGAGGGATGCAATAATGGTGAGTGTGTGAGCATGAGGAGAGTGAAGTGTGGTACAGTGATTGTGAGAGAGTGAAGGGAAGCAGGGGGGGAGTGTATTGTGAGTATTAAGGCTGGAGATGGTGGAGGTGTGTACAAAGAGTAAGAGAGCAGTATTCTTACCTTGAAATTCTGATGAGATTCTTGAACTTTTTCTGGCATTGCAGCCATGTCCTGGTAGATAAGCTCCTGGCATTGACCTCCTCTGTGACCCCCTTCAACGCTATAATTATAAAGCATACTGTTAAGTAAGGTAACAATTAATCAGGTTTATCTGAAGAGCTCTTAACCTGCAGTGTGCCATAACATAGTTGTTACAATATTTAAAGTCAATTTTATAAAATATATTCAATTCAATTAAAATGCATTCAGTAGGTTTATTTAAACAATTGTTAATCCAATCAGTGGAGAACCAAATGGATCAAAGGTGCAGTTAAACTTGGCAACAAGACAGAAGTTTGAAGAGAAGTTTGAAATAGATAAATGCACAAATTTATTGACTGATTTTGAATCCTACTTTCTCTTATGAGATTATATTTGTGCTTCTATTCTAAATGATATTATTGGTTATTGCAGTCTACCTTTAATTCAAAGTTGCTTTATTTGAATTATCTATTAATTTGAATAGAAATTATGCAAAAATGCTTCCTATTGTAAATACATTGAAAATTTGTTGCTTAATTCGAACCTCTTAATTTGAACCATTGGTATCATGAAGGGGCCTGGACAGAGTAGATACAGAGAAACTGTTCCCAATGATGGAAGGGTCAAGAACCAGAGGACATAGATTTAAGGGTATTGGCAAAAGAACCAAAGGTGACATGAGGAAAAACTTTTTTACACAGCGAGTGGTTAGTATCTGGAATGCACTGCCTGAGGGGGTGGTGGAGACAGATTCAATCATGGCCTTCAAAAGGGAATTGGATAAGTACATAAAAGGAAAAAAATTGCAGGACTACGGGGAAAGGGTGGGGGAGTGGGACTAGCTGGATTGCTCTTGCATAGAGCCTGCGTGGACTCGATGGGTCGAATGGCCTCCTTTCGTGCTATAACCTTTCTATGATTCTAATTTAAATTTGAATGCTCACTGTAAATGGATTGTAATGAATGATATGCGTTGTTTAATTCAAATTGACCACGCAAACAATTTCAGGTGCCTGGACGTGGCAGCCTTTCCCCACATGAGTGAAGGCAGCAGTTTAAGAGGAGTTTGACATTATGGGTAGTACAAGACCCTTATCACTGAGGCAAAATATGTGGAGAAGCACCCTGAAGAAATGAAGAAATCTGTGGCACAGAAAGTTAACATCCCTCCCACCACTCTCTCCTCCTATCAGAAAAACATGGAGAGAATCACGGCTGATAACCACCAAAAATTCTGCATCAAAGGAAGAGGGTGCAGACCTCAGCTTTCCTGAGCTGGTTCAAGCAGGTTAGAGCAGCTAACCTTCCTGAGATAACAGACTTCATCTGGAATAAGTGAATACATTCACCAAAGAATTTGGAATTAATCCTGTTTCTACATTGTGAATCAGCAGCTTCCAATACATCCCATGCAATCAAGTCCAGGTCCACATGAGGATGCAAGTTATGTTCTCACAGAAAGGATCAACAACTGCGGGCATAATAAAGTTCCTGAAATGTTATCTTGTCATAAGCCTGAAGACATCCTTAATGTTGATCTACTGCCTAGCCGATCGTAGACAAAGAATATCTACCAAAGGCGTCTCTTCCCACCCCTGCATTGCTACCTCAAGAGCCCCACAGGGATCTATCCTTAGGCCCTCTTCTTCCCCATCTACATGCTAGTCTTTGGTGCCATCATCCACAGACATGGGATCAGCTTCCACATGCAAACTGATGACACCCAGCTTTACCTCTCTACCACCTATCTAGATCCCTCTACTGCCTCTGCATTGTCAGACCGCATATCCAACACCCAATCTTAGATGAGCCTCAATTTCCTTCAGCTAAACACTGGAAAGACTGAAGCCATCGTCTTTGGCCCCCATCACAAACTGTGTACTCTCGCCACCACCTTCATCTCCCTCTTCAGCCATTGCCTCAGGCTGAACCTGGCTGTTTACAGTCATCCTATTCGACTCTTAAGTTGATCTTCCGACCCCATATTCTCGCCATCGCAAAGACTTCATACTTCCACCTCTGTAACAATACCATCCTTTGCCCCGACTTTAGCCCATTTACAATTGAAACACTCATCCATGACGTTGTCAATTCCAGACCTGTCTATTCCAATGTTGTCCTGAGCGACCTCCCATACTCCACCCTTTGAAAATTCAGCTTATCCAGAACCAACTCCTGTTCACCCACTGCTCCTCATTGACCTAGATTGAATGCCTCAAATTTAACATTTTCATCCTTTTGTTTAAATTCCTCCATGAAACCTTCTCCAATGCTGCAACCCTCCCACCCCGGCAAACTCCAATCCTCTTGTGAATCCCCCCTCTTCTTCTCTCCACCATTGGTAACCGTTCCTTCAGCCACCTAGGTACCACAATCTGGAATTCCCTTCCTAAACCGCACTGCTTCTCCACCTCCTCTCCTTGAAGACCCTCCTAAAATCACCTTCTTTGCCTCAGCATCCATCATGTGAAGGGCTTTGGGATGTTGTTCAATGGGAAAGGCACTGTATAAAATCAGTCAGAGGATAGTAATTGGGTGTAATTTTGACTTTAGGCGACAGTGTAAAATGGGCGATATTGGTTCGGCCGCCCATTAAACACATCTCCTGATTTTCGTTTCCATTGATGTCAATAGAAACAAAGATCAGGAGAGGTGTTTAATGGGCGGCCTAACTGATATTGCACATTTTATACTGTTGTCTAAAGTCAAAATTACCCCCATAGTAGTAGTAGAAGTAGCAGCAGTAGTAGTAGTAATAACAGTTGTTGTTGATGACGGTGATGATGATGATGCTGAAGAAACAGAGACTGGCCTCTTCTGCAAGCAGCACCCAAGTAGAACACAAGCTGTCGTCAATAAAAGTGCTCAGGTGGGAAAAAAGCTAAGCAGCAAATTACCATCGTAGTTTTGGGCTCGCATGACTGGAGGAAAAAGAAAGTGGCTGGTGATTTGGAATTCCAAAACCCTTGATGCTTTCCTCACGGTGTTACTCTTCCTGTAACCTACAGAAACAATAAAAGGTGTAGTCGGCTGGTGCTGTCTTTGAGGACTGGCTGTGTCACTGTGACTGAAGCATGGCATCGCAATGCACAAAAGTTGCTTTGATAATTGACAACTGTGAGGCTCACGTGAGGTGCCAGCATCTAAATGCAACAGAGCTAATATTTTTATGCCCCCTAAACACGAAGGCCCAATCCAGCCAATAGGTAGTTTGTAATTTATGCCACAAAACGGCACTACAAGAAACTTTTGGTGAAAAAAGTGATTGCCATACATGATGCTGGTGCACCCATGCGTTGGATGCTCTGTAGTCAATTCATTTGATCCATTCATCATGGAATAAGCTGAAAGCAGAATCCATTACGTTACAACATTGTAACATGTAATTTCTTACATTACAACAGTGGCTGCACTTCAAAAGTAATTCATTGACTGTAAAGCACTTTGGGACTTACTGAGGTGGTGAAAGGCGTTATATGAATGCAAGTCTGTCTTTCTTTCTTTCTTTCTTGCCAACTGCTTTCAGCACTGTCAATTCATCCCACTAACAGAAGAAGCAAATGTATCTGACACAACTGAGGATCCCACAATGGCAGCAAAGGGCAACTCTGAAGCAGGGAACCCCTTTGAGTGCATGAGTTCTCAGTTGTAATTTCCAGCAGACACGACTTTTGAATACATTAACTTATATGAGAAAGTCCTGATATGCAGATTGATGTTTGGGCATGGGCATTTTGGATGGTGTGCAGGAAGAGTCTGCTCCTAATGGGAGGGAGAGTGAGGAAGAGGCCCAAGCGAGTGGATCCATATCTCTGCACTAAATAGAATTGACAATTTTGCGGACGAATGTGCTATCAGCAGGAAGCAAACTGCAATCTCTATACTTTTTCTGAATTGATTGGACTTTGTGTTGCATAGCTTGTACAGCTTTTGATCTCATACATTTCCATAGTTGCATTGATAGTTTATCGTTCCTGTCGGGATGGAATTTCCACGGCGATTATCCCGATCTTCTGCTGTAACTTTGGTTTCTCGAGGTTTTCTTCTAATCTTCCGCCAATGTTACAGCAGGATATTGGGAGAACCCCTGTGAAAATTCTACCTCATAGCGTTTAGCTTTGCTGGTTCACTAAAATTGCTTAATTTGCACTACTGGATAATTCAAGCTTTTACTATGATGCATGAATCTCTACTGGCTCAGCAAAAAACTGAGAATCTGACTTTCAACTGATTATGTGTATAAAAATATGTATCTTCCTACTGAGAGAGCCATATTAATTTAAAGAGATCACTTACTTGCTTTCCTCCTGTAATTGGAATAAAGTCCATTAATTTTAGTAACCAATTTTGTCCCTTTCATTAAATCCTTATTTAGTAACCTAGGAGCATATTTTCAGGTGAGCAATTGTTTACTTCCCAATTTTGGACAACTAGGCCTAGTAAACATAAGTAACATTTCTGTATTATATACGTTTACTATTCAATCTCTCATGGCGTTGCACGTGAGGAGTCAAGACCAAGGGCATTTTTCAGGTCAAGCACGGTTAGAGGGCAGGGAAAGAATTGAACCACGGCAAAAGAGGGGTGTGGAGGCAGATGGGAGAGGGAAGGAGAAGTGAAAAAGAGGAAGGGTGAGGAAAGCGTGAGAGATGACAGTTGAAGGAGGGGAGAGGAGGTCTGGGATTAGGATGAGGGGAGAGGAGAGGAGAGGCAGGGGAGAGAAGGAGATAATGGGTGGGGAGAGAAGGGGAGGAGGAAGAGTGAGGGTGGGAGAAAAGGGCAAAGGGACAGGAGGTGAGGCAAGAAAAAAGGTGTCTCAGTGTGGGGAAGGTGCTAAACCAGTGGGGGTGTGGTGTTCTTATGAGCACTTTGTTTTCTCAAGGATGGGTGGGTAGTGATCGATTTTTTGTTTCAGTGGGGTTTTTTTTCCCGACTTGAAATGTGAGCCTCAATTTTAACACAAGGCAGTAATCGGGCAGGCAGGGGCAGAGGCGGGCAGCAAACCATCCTGACCTCGGCAGCCAGAGGCCCATGAGGTTTTAACTCCCATGCTCATTACATAACGCCGAAACAGGTGGAAAGCTGCAGCTAGCCAGTAGATGGGAGGTCGCTGCCAGGGACCGAAGGAACTCAGATAAATCATGGGGAAGGGGTTTCGGAGGACCTCGCAATCTGGATCGCCTGCTTCTCCTGGGCCCACATGGATAAACTGTGGAAACCCCAGAAAAATGGCCTAAATGGCCTAAACGGCATTCACGCCATTTTTCCAAGGTTTCCGTGGCTCTTTTGCTGAAATTACAGTGGATGGAAAATCACCCTCACCCCCCCTCCATGTATTGGGAGTGTCCAATACACAAAACTGGCCAGATCCATCGCCTTGTCTGTTGATGCACCTCACTTTACCGCAAGCCCACTGGCCAGATCCATCGCCTTGTCTGTTGATGCACCTCACTCTACCGCAAGCCCACTGGCCAGATCCATCGCCTTGTCTGTTGATGCACCTCACTCTACTGCAAGCCCACGGACAACCTCACGATGCTCCACTTTTCCAGCTTCCACCCTAACCACATCAAAAAGGCCATCCCCTATGGACAGGCCCTGCGAATACACAGGATCTGCTCAGACGGGGAGGAACGCGATGGACACCTCCAGACGCTGAAAGACGCCCTTGTAAGAACGGGATATGACGCTCGACTCGTCGAGCGACAGTTCCGACGGGCCACAGCGAAGAATCGCATAGACCTCCTCAGAAGACAAACACGCGACGCAACCAACAGAGTACCCTTCGTCATCCAGTACTTCCCCGGAGCGGAGAAACTACGCAATGTTCTCCGCAGCCTTCAACATGTCATCGATGACGATGAACACCTCACTAAGGCCATCCCCACACCTCCACTACTCGCCTTCAAACAGCCACCCAACCTCAAACAGACCATCGTTCGCAGCAAATTACCCAGCTTTCAGCAGAACAGCGTCCACGACACCACACAACCCTGCCACGGTAACCTCTGCAAGACATGCCAGATCATCGACACGGATACCACCATCACACGAGAGGACACCACCCACCAGGTACATGGTTCATACTCCTGTGACTCGGCCAACGTTGTCTACCTCATACGTTGCAGGAAAGGATGCCCCAGAGCATGGTACATTGGCGAGACCATGCAGACGCTGCGACAACGGATGAACGGACACCGCGCAACAATCGCCAAACAGGAGGGTTCCCTCCCAGTCGGGGAACACTTCAGCAGTCATGGACATTCATCCACCAACCTTCGGGTAAGCGTACTCCAAGGCGGCCTTCGAGACACACGACAACGCAAAATCGTCGAGCAGAAATTGATAGCCAAGTTCCGCACCCATGAGGATGGCCTCAACCGGGATCTTGGGTTCATGTCACGCTACACGTAACCCCAGCAGCAGGGAAAAAAAAGTTATCTGTTTTTAATACAACTGGACAATCTCTCTCTCTCTCTCTCTCTGCCTTTCGGGTCTCTTTCTCTCTCTGGCTTTGTAATCTGACCCATTGTGTATTCAGTATACTGGGATCTAATGTTTTCCATGGCTAACCTGTCTGAACACCAACGACACCTTTGATTGCTGTGATCGTCTCCCAGGCTAATATATGCTATGAGATTTTAGAACCCTTCACTCACTCACCTGACGAAGGAGGTAAGCTCCGAAAGTTTGTGATTTTCAAATAAAACTGTTGGACTATAACCTGGTGTTGTAAGATTCCTACCTAGTCTAGAGGACATGGTGGGTGGGTCCGAGCACTTACAATGGGATCAAAGACCCTCTGGTTTTCAGTAACTAATCAGTAATAAGATGGTAAACATACAGATGTTGCTACTTTGTTTTTGTAGTCCTTGAACTACATTTTAATGAAAAACAGAACTGCTTCAGTGAACCCTATCACTCCATCTTCAGCCTTTGGCAACTGTTACTTTCAACTGTGCGGCAAGCAAGTGCAACATGCTGCCTGACCAGTGCTTGTTTCTATCTTACCCTCAGGTAAGGAAATGTCAAGGTCTAGTGGAGGCAGGTTTCTCTGTGTGCAACGGCACCAGCTGCTGCATCAAAATGAGACCAAAGAGAAGGACTGACTGCTTCTATATGCTAAATTGACTACAGATTCCATGAAGCGAAACTTACCACTGAGAGTATAAGAGAATCAGTAGACTTGATATCCAAAACCTGAAGTTCCCTCAGGTGATGAATATTCTAAGAGTTCTGGAAGAAATATCAGGAATTACTGCAACATTTTGAATGGTAGCAGGTTAAAGATTGTTAACTGATGAATGCTGCTCATCTCTCAGTAATTTTGCTGCCAGTTCTGTATTGCTGTGTTGCAATAGCAATCCCAGTTCTGTCTAACAAATGGGCCAGAAAGGTTCAGCTTAACCGGTTGTTTGGCAAATAGCTCCAGAAAAGAAATCCAGTGCATTAAATCAAGATACAGTTATTCATGTTCGAGCATTAAAATGGATAGAGGACTGAGGGTGCAGGCATTTCACCTCTGGGTTTGAATCAGACTGATGGGGTGAAATCTTCCTCTCCCTCTCTCCCTCTTTCTTTCGTTTGACTATAAGAGTCCTACATGAAATAAATTGGAGTAGTTTCAACCCAGTTCAAAAAGGGCACGTACACCCAAATTTAACATTAAATTAATTGGTCACCTCATTTAGAGATGCCATAAAGATTATTGTTGTAGGAAACAGATAAATTCACACTGGTGCAGCATTCTGAGATTTGGGTTAAGATATTTGGTTGTGGCAGTGAAGGGAGCTTTACTCTACATTTTTCGATGTTATATTTGACGTGATAGTCCTCAATTCTGACACTGGTTGAAAAAACACTTCCAGCCAAGATTTCCCAGCCCTGACATCCTTCACCTTGATGAGCATTAAAAAAATCACTTAAAACAATTCAAGTGGCCTGAAGGGTGGCCTTTCACATAGTACCAGATAATAATGATGGCTATCAATACAACTGTGCAAGGATCCACTGGGAAATTATATTCTACAACTGCATCAAGTTCAGATAATAGCAAGAAACAGCCTGCACCCTCAAGACAAAGATAGAAAGTTCAGAGCTGCACCTCTTATTAGCAACAGAAGTTAATATTTTGCTCATGGAGAAGTGTGGTGGTAACTCACTGTGCCTCTCAACATAGGCAGACCAAAATAATGCTGTTTAAACATCTTGCTGCTAGAAGCAAATGAAGAGTCACTTGACATCTTAACGAGAAGGGCGATAATGATGCCTACATCCAAACTTCCAGTATTCCTTTCACCTAGACCTGGGATATTCAACCTTTTGGAGCAGTGGGCTGAATCTGTCCGTCAGAAATAGTGAGTGGTCCATACTTGATTAAACTGTTACATCAAACTAGAGAAACAAAGCTTAATAGATTACATTCATGGAACTGGATGAAATCATTACATAGAATTACATTACATGCTGCAGCACAGAAACAGGCCATTTGGCCCAACTGGTCTATATCAGTATTTATCCTCCATATGAGAGCCCTCCCTTTCTAATTACCTCTTCCCACCCTGCCCCCATATCCCTCTATTCCCTTCTCCTTCGTGTATACCATGATGATGTAAAGCAATACACAACCATTTTAGTTTTGTATCCTTATTAAATGCACAGTAAGTGGGGATAAAAGTCTTCCTATGTCCCTATGACTTTTACAATTGTGATATAACCGAATATTATCTTATAATGTACAGTTAATATGAAGAGCAATCAAATGTATACTATTAAATACAGTAATAATAGCCCTGAATTCCTGGGGAGAGGTTCTCCTGATCTCCTGCCGTAACTTTGATGGTAGATTGGCAGAACCCCCGGAGAAATAGCTTAACCATTTGTACCATTTCTTCGGGTGATTTGCCAATCACCCACCAAAGTTATGGTGGAGGTTTGGGACAACCCATTTGGAAATTTGTGGCCTTTGTGTCTGCAATAGTAAGCTGCACTGGTTTACAGACTTGACCCAAGGCCTAAGATCTCCATCTCCTAATTTAGGACTAGAAGAAGAAAACAGATAAGAAAAAGTGACAGCCTTAGAGAAATAAAGGGAAAGTGAAAGATTCGTTACATTGAGTTAAAAATTACTGAGATAGAGAGGCAGACAGACAGTAAAAGTTAAAACAGGTTAGGACGATACAAAATGACTCTTAACTGACAGATAGTGAGAAAAAGAAGTAAGAAAAAGTAAATGAGACCTACAGAGGTAGTAGGTCTCATTATGGATTGGTGTTAGTGCAGCACTGGCAGTGCTAATTTACAACAGTTCTATCATGAATGTAAATAACCTCTAAGTTAATCATGCAGAAGATGTACATGGGTTAATACAGTCTTTTAAACTGTTAAAAGAAGCTACAATCTATGGGGGGTGAAATGAAAAAAAAAATTGGATAGGACCTGTTTTCGGGCGTAGGTAGCGCCATCCGTTATTAACCCCACCCGAAGGCCCCTGCAGAGGCAGGACAAAACTTTCGTCAGGCCTAAGGACTTACCTTCAAGCAGCGTTGGAAATCAGCGTCAACACGAGGATTCAATGCAATTCGCATTTTCCACCAGCAGGGGGAGCCATAATCTCTTAAAGGGAAGATTGCTCGTAAAACCTCTTAAAGGTAGCTGGTACCTGTTATTTGCTGAAAATAACAGTCTGCTGTCTGCACTGAGTCTGAACGGAGATCAGACATCGCACAAGTAAAACACAGATGCAGGTCCCGTCCCTATGTTTACAAACTGATGAGTTATGTTAAAACATTGAATAAAGGTTGCGCACTAGTAAATCCCACATCCTCCAATCTGCCGATTTGAGTTTGTACCAGGCCTGCGAGAAAGCGTGCACCAAGGTTCTCTGCTGATACACTAGAGGCCTTAGTGCAAGAGGCCTTGGACAGAAGGAGGGGCATCCTATATCTGCAGGGGGACAAGAGGCCCTCCAGAAATATACTCCCAAGGCAGTGGGAGGCAGCGGGGGATGAAGTCAATGCCAGGCATACATCACCACGAACATGGATGCAGTGCAGGAAGATGTTCAATGCTTTGACAGGAGTGGCCAAGGTGAGTGAGGTCAACTGTCAAGTGACATTGCCTACCAACTGCACCATTAGCTGCATCCACTGCTCCACACACTACAGCCCCCATCCCCCACATACCAACAAACTCTTTCAATCAGTACTCAACTCTTCCAATCAGATGCTTCCTCTCACCCTTACACATTGCCACTGTTGTAAGCCGCACACCCACATCTCACAGGCCACACACACTATTCAACCAAGACAGGCACATCACCCAGACACACGTCACGCTTTCTTGCAGGAGAAGGTGGTGCATATCAGGCTGTAGCAAGTGGCAGTGGCATTTAACCCCTTGAGCCTGTTCCACCATTCAATGAGATCATGGCGGACCTGTGACTTAACTCCATATACCTGCCGTAGTCCCATATCCCTTAATACCCTTGGTTCACAGAAATCTATCAATCTCAGATTTTGAATTCACAATTGAGCTAGCATCAGCTGCCATTTGCAGAAGAATGTTCCAAACTGCTTCCACCCTTTGCGTCTAGAAATGTTTCCTAACTTCACTCCTGCACATCCTGGCTCTAAATGTTAGGCTATGTCCCCGCGTCCTAGTATTCAAGTATAGGAGACCTCCAAAAACAGTTACAAATGTATCAGCAGCTAGAAGCAATAATCCAGCCACTAACCTGTAATTCCTGCCTGGTTCCTTTAAATAGCGCTGGTGGAGGTCCTCCAGGCACTCTAAGATTCATTTGGGTGGTCATGGTTAAGACTGTGTGTTGAGATGAGCGTTTAATTCCAAAATGGTGTCTAACACTTTAAATCAGCGTTGCATACTGATTGTATCTATTTCCTCCTTACTTTACATGCAGCCGGCGTTCGGTATTTACACCTGCGCTAATACCTATACCAAGATGGCGTCCAGTGCACGTCACACTGGAAACGTGCGTGCGCAGCCAAGACGCCATCTTGGCACTTCGGGAGGCCATGTAGCGCCGAAACAACAGGTGCTACACGGCCCAATTTCTCGCCCTATATCTCCGAGTAAAACATTAAGTACCCCCTTAAATTCATTCTTACACATTATTTCTGCTTTTTGCACATGTGAAATGTTGAAATGACCAATTATGCTTGCAGAATAAAGACTAATGTTCAGTGATTATTTGTAGTTAACAATTAACAACAGTTGCAGGATTGTTGCATCCTTAGTGTGTAGTCTGCAATACACAATGAAGCTATCATCGAGCTGCAACGTTCTTTGCTCTGAAGAACAATTTAATCTGCACATCACAGTGGAACTGGTGCGAGTAAATAAACTCGGTCTTGTTTCTGATAAATGAACTGACAACTGCATCATCTCTCTGGGGCTCAGGCGTTCCGTCACACCTCGATGCAAGTTCCAAGAATTTTGCTTCAATAAATGTAGTATAATGAGAGGCCACACTATCGGCGTTGTGTTAGGCACCAAGGATGAGCACCAGCAGAAGCCAGATAGCTAGTACACGATACAAGCTTTCAGAAATCAATTGCAATGAGTTTCCTGCATTATGATGTATGAAATTCTGAATATTTGTCCAGGATACTATTAGTCAGTGTCTGTCAGCAGCTGACAACAACATGCCTGTTCTGCATACTTTTACAAGGGCAAGCATATCACAATCCTACAGGAACAATCCAATAGAGTAGTGTTGGTTGAGTTATTTGCGATACTTTAGCACCTCCTAGAGTGATGCAGTTTAACACTGATTAATCTGAGCTAGAGCTATACGTTTGAACCCTTTCTGCTGTATTAAACATACATTATGTTGAATATTATCTAATATATAAATACCTGAAGCATTCTTTCTATACATATCTATAATATATACACAAATATGTAAATGACAATGTGAATGTTTTTACGTGCCTTACATTTTAACCTAGTCTTTCTTTTATTGCACAAATTACACAGGAAGAATTAAGTATTGGAGCATCAAGGGTTTCAATCAGTATAGCATCATAATGGCCTTTCCATTCAAGCATATTTTTTTAAATGTCTGTTTCAATTTTTTTGCCGTGGGTGACTGTTGGGGTAAAGGCATCGGAATGTGTGTGATGGGCGAAGCAAACCTGCCACCGAGTATAATCAAAGTAAAGCATATTTGTTCATTCATAAAAAAAAAAGAATGGGCCAGATCTTGATTCAGCAGGGACTGGAATGATCTGGGTTTGGCTCTGAGCAGCTTGGAGAAAAAAAAGATCTAGTACAGTATGGAACAAGCTGAATGACCAAATAGAGTTTGTTATAAGAACATAAGAAAATGTCAAGTATGAGAAAAGGTTAGGTTATATCCTAACCTTCTTATGTTTTAAGATTTTATGCATCCAATCTGATATGTTCAATTTTATGAAGGTTTAGTAAGACTTGTCAGTGTCAGTTTAGTAAGGTGTTGGGGTTGGCTCAGTGGTAGCGCTCTCATCTGAGTCAGAAAGTTGTGGGTTCAAGCCCCGCTCTAGAGAATTGAGAGCAAAAATCCAGACTGGCGTTTGAGTGCAATACTGAGAGAGTGCTGCACTGTCGGAGGTGCCGTGTTTCAGATGAGATGTTAAACGTCTGCTGTCAGGCGGACGAAAGAATTTGCATTTATAAAATACCTCCTCAGGAGCCTTTAAACTGCTTCAGAGGCACTGAGCTGTTTTTGATTGCAGTCACTGTTGTTATGTAGGAAAACATGGCAGCCAATTTATACACAGCAAGATTCTACAAACAGCAAATGAGAGGATAACAAGTCAGTCTTTTTTTTGGTGGTGTTGGTTGAGGGGGAATGTTGGCCAGGACATTGGGAGAACTCCCCACTGTTGTTCAAATTGTGCCATATGATCTTTTAAATCCACCTGAACCACCAGAACTGGCATTTGGTTTAATGTCTCAATGGGAAAAAAAGTATCTCCGACAAGGCAGCGTTCCTTCAGTACTGCACGGAAATGCTAACAAAGGTTATGTGCTGAAGTCACAGAGTGGACTTTGATTCTGAGATGGGAGCGCTATCAACTGAGGCAAGCTGACATTTATCTGAACTTACTTTAATATAATTGTGTTCACAATTAGCTTTCCTAAAATAACACAGTGCATGCTTATAGTTGTGACCCAGATGTACTGAACGCTTAAAAAGTAATGGTCTATCAGCCCTGTGCAGATACCAAATCCTCATCATATTCACTATACTAAATGATCCCAACACAATGAATACAGCTGTAATGAGGCAATATTCCCACCATACTGCTAAGCAGCTGATGTATCATTCTAAACGTGGGGATGAAGAAATTGTGCAAAATAAAATAATAAATAAAACTCTATTTTCATAAATACACAGCATAAAAAGCGACTCACAATCCTTTCTAAATAGACTGATTTCATTAACATATTTGGTAGTGTAACAACAGAGCAGGAGGCAACAATAGCAAGTAACAATGGGCCAGATTTTGCTGGAGCGGTGCATCTCACAGTGTTCACTGTTAGTGAGACTTGTTCGTGCACATTTAGGTTAAGTGCGAGCTGATAACGGCGCAGCAAGGGAAACAGGCATCTGGGACCTTGGTAAACAGGGCAACTGACAGTGTATCTCCTTAACCAACGTGATTTAAGGATTGAGAAATAAACAGAGGAAAGACTGAGAAGGAGGGTGAATTCAATGTCAAATCAGGTACAGAAAGAGAAATAAATAGAGGGAAAGAAAGATTGGATTAAGAGAGAAAGAAAAAAGAGTCAGAAAGGAAAAGTTAGAAGAACAAGTTAAAAATTTAAAATTTGACATTTTTAAAATCTCCTAAAGTAATTTACAACCTGATGGAATGAGACTCCACTCTTATAATTGTTTACTTTCTGGGCAAGAGAGGTTGATTGGCAGTCATTAACAATTATCACGTCTTTAAAAGGATACTTATGCTATTAATTACTAGGCGTAACTTTCTGTGGCGAGTTTAATGGGCAATTAATGTGCAAATGCAGCAATTTCATGAAAATCATGAGGAGGCTACGTGCGAGATGCCATTTTTGCGAAGCTAAAGGCGAAGCTGCGCAAATCGGCCAGCAATTTGTGGCAATTCGCAATTCACAGGGTATCTCTTCCTCACTACAAATTGCTGGCCGATTTACGCATTAATAACAGTGTGCGTCGTTCAGACACCACTATTTTTTCAGTAAAATCTGGCCCAATGGTGGTTTCTGGAAGCACGATGTGGAGATGCCGGTGATGGACTGGGGTTGACAATTGTAAACAATTTTACAACACCAAGTTATAGTCCAGCAATTTTATTTTAAATTCACAAGCTTTCGGAGATTTTCTCCTTCCTCAGGAAGCACAGAAAGGCTCAGAGAAATCTCATGTCAGAGACTTCCCAAATTCTAATGTGAGCATGAACACATGGAGGAAACCTGTAGTTGGGATTACTAAAATAACAATTCAATTTTATTTTTAAAAAATAAATACCCAGAAATTATCTAGGGGATACATACTTACAATGGCTAGTACTTGCCTAAGATCCCCTTTAAGAAATGTGTCTTATACAGCATATCTACTGAAGCGATGTCATCGGTGCCTCAAGCAAGGTTTATGACAATTTTAATTTTGTGGCTGGCAGCAGCATTTTAAAAATAATGCAAGATCTGGCTAACATCATTTTCTGAGTTATGCTTTTGCTACACAGTATCACTAATATCACTCACTTGATTTTTGTTTCTTAAATAGAAACTATGCTCAGTGTTCCTACTTTAATTAAAGAGTGTCAAGACTTTTATTTGGAAAGCCCATTGTTGTCAATTAAGGATTTTTCAAGCGCACCACATTCCTAGAACATCCCACTCGAAATTTAAAGCCATTAATGTTTGCCATTATACTAAGTTCTTTCTGTACCACATTCCTAAATCTGCACAAACTTTAGCAAAGATTATTCTTTAAATAGTTGATTATTTTGACTTAAAATGTAAAAAATCTTGGAGCAGGCATGACTGGTGATAAGATTGCATCACCATGTTATTAAGCAAGTGTCAACAACATCCTTGGGAGTGTTTTTTTTAGCTTGGAAAGTTTACTGGAATGACAGTGTGAGGGAAAAGAATTAACATACACCATTACTATTAAGACATCCCTAGAATTTTGACTGTTTCTACTGAAGTTAATCCAGCTACCTTACAGTCAGCTTCAGTAATTGCTTTATTAATATCATGAATATAAAAAATAATAATCAAAGACTGAGAGAAATAGTGAAAGAATAGCATGTTAATCATAACAAGTAGCTCATTCTTAAAGGCGTCCTAATGATCTGATTCCTTTTCTCCACTAATTTCCTTTCTTCTTCTTCTCCTTCTCATACCGTAGGACATTTCCATTTGCATCAGCAGCACTCCAGTACCATTTAGTCATATGTGAGCCCAGCAGTAAATCTCAGTGGGCTATTCAACTGTGGCGATACCTCAGCTGAACCCGATCTTGTCCTCCCCAATCTCCACCATTTGGTACTTTCCAGCAAAAGTGACGAGAGAATGGTCAGATTAAACCAGGATGATCCCTTCTTTAGCCCAAAGACACTGACAGCACCTCCACTAATGCCCCCACTGAGATGATCTAACTCAGCATAGACCAGGGATTGAACCTGGAATATTCCTATTAGTCTAGCTCATGTCCACACAACATGGTTCACCTACTCATACACTGGGGATGCAGGATTCCTTTTCTAATTAAATGTCTATTTCTTTATGATTACGACCTCTTAGTGCGCTTGATAGGATTTTATCGAGAAGGTCCACAAACAGCTGCTGTTACATGCTCCTGACCCAGTTATTGTTAGCTATGTGCAGGGTTGTCATTTTACAGTATGTAAAAGATCCCACAGCACTATTTCGAAGAAGAGCAGGGGAGTTCTCTCGGTAACCTGGACAACATTTATCCCTCAACCAACACTTAAAAAAGATCTCGTCATTTATTTCATTGCTGTTTTAGTCAAACTACTCCAGAAAATGATGGAAATAAATTAGCCTTTAATCATCTCATTTCTATTGATAATAACTGTTGGTTTGTAAATTAATACTCAGAAGTCTGAATGAAGTAAAATGGAAATAGTCTGGGAAAATAAACATGAATTACATTCCTATATCTAGCAAGGGATGACACTCAAACCAGAAAAGTAGCACACTGCATATTATTATCCACAGCAAACCAGGGCTTCCTATTAAATACACAACAGAAGCACATATCAGGCTACTGAGAATTTCCCTGTTTTGGACATTTCTAGGAAACACAAAATTAAATAAAATTAATTGTTACTCTCAATTGCACCTCAATGTCCAGAGAAATTAAATACACGCTGTAATGCTGTTAACTGAAATCATAAATTCTGTCTCGTTCCTAGTGGTTTTGATCTCACAATAAGTGTGGACATCCAGAATAGGGGTGTTATAATCAGTGATCCTGATAACAATTTATCATAGAAACACCAAGGACCATTGAAGTGTACATTGCTGAGAATTGAAGTGTTAAAAAAAGAACAAAGATTTAAAAGAAAAGTTATTGAGTGTACTATTTGGTAAGGTCAGCACATGCTGGGTGAACAGATGAGTCTATTGCACTGGAAAGTAATTCAATTTTGGAGTAGACGTGAAAAAACCTGAGCCTATTGAAAAATAAATAACTTCCCAGAAACGCTGGGGAACCAAGGAGGAATTAAAGGAAATTAGTATTAGTAAAAAAAAATGCTGGAGAAATTGATGGGACTAAAAGTCGATAAATCCCCAGGGCCTGATAATCTGCAACCCAGAGTACAAAAGAGGTAGCCATGGAAATAGTGGATGCATGAGTTGTCATCTTCCAAAATTCTACAGATTATGATGTGGAGATGCCGGTGATGGACTGGGGTTGACAATTGTAAACAATTTTACAACACCAAGTTATAGTCCAGCAATTTTATTTTAAATTCACAAGCTTTCGGAGATTTTCTCCTTCCTCAGGCAAATGTTTCAAGAGCTCCTTGAAGCCTACGCATTTATACATATTGAACAATACATGGTGTTTACAGACTGCCCCTGCAACTGCCCGTTGCCAAGGCAATCACCGTGTTCAGACAGAGAGGTGTCACCTGCAGAACCCCCGAATACACATTCAACAAAAAAACAAACAGGGAAAAAAAACAGAGAAAAAAAAACACAGAGAGAGGCAGAAACATCCGGAAGGCAGAGAGAGCCAGCAAATGACCCATTATATTAAAAACAGATAACATTTGTTCGCTGGTGGGGTAACGTGTAGCGTGACATGAACCCAAGATCCCGGTTGAGGCCGTCCTCATGGGTGCGGAACTTGGCTATCAATTTCTGCTCGACGATTTTGCGTTGTCGTGTGTCTCGAAGGCCGCCTTGGAGTACGCTTACCCGAAGGTCGGTGGATGAATGTCCATGACTGCTGAAGTGTTCCCCGACTGGGAGGGAACCCTCCCGTTTGGCGATTGTTGCGCGGTGTCCGTTCATCCGTTGTCGCAGCGTCTGCATGGTCTCGCCAATGTACCATGCTCTGGGGCATCCTTTCCTGCAACGTATGAGGTAGACAACGTTGGCCGAGTCACAGGAGTATGAACCATGCACCTGGTGGGTGGTGTCATCTCGTGTGATGGTGGTATCTGTGTCGATGATCTGGCATGTCTTGCAGAGGTTACCGTGGCAGGGTTGTGTGGCGTCGTGGACGCTGTTCTCTTGAAAGCTAGGTAGTTTGCTGCGAACGATGGTCTGTTTGAGGTTGGGTGGCTGTTTAAAGGCGAGTAGTGGAGGTGTGGGGATGGCCATAGCGAGGTGTTTGTCCTCATTGATGACATGTTGAAGGCTGCGGAGAACATGGCGTAGTTTCTCCGCTCCGGGGAAGTACTGGACGACAAAGTATCCTTCAAAGCATCCTACGCATTCTCATCCCACGTAATCCCCGCGTGGGAGACTTCTACTGCCTCCCAAAGATACACAAAGCCAACACACCCGGACGTCCCATCGTATCAGGCAACGGAACCCTGTGTGAGAACCTCTCTGGATACATCGAGGGCATCCTGAAACCCATCGTACAGGGAACCCCCAGCTTCTGTCGTGACACTACAGACTTCCTACAAAAACTCAGTACCCACGGACCAGTTGAACCAGGAACACTTCTCACCACGATGGACGTCTCGGCACTATACACCAGTATCCCCCACGATGACGGCATCGCTGCGACAGCATCAATACTCAACACCAACAACAGCCAATCTCCGGAAGCCATCCTACAACTCATCCGCTTCATCCTGGATCACAATGTCTTCACCTTCGATAACCAGTTCTTTACCCAAACACACGGAACAGCCATGGGGACCAAATTCGCACCCCAATACGCCAACATTTTCATGCACAAGTTCGAGCAGGACTTCTTCACTGCACAAGACCTCCAACCAACACTATACACCAGATACATCGACGACATTTTCTTTCTATGGACCCACGGCAAGGAATCACTAAAGAGACTACACGATAACATCAACAAGTTCCATCCCACCATCAAGCTCACCATGGACTACTCCTCAGAATCAGTTTCTTTCTTGGACACACGAATCTCCATCAAAGACGGGCACCTCAGCACCTCACTCTACCGCAAGCCCACGGACAACCTCACGATGCTCCACTTTTCCAGCTTCCACCCTAACCACGTCAAAGAGGCCATCCCCTATGGACAGGCCCTGCGAATACACAGGGTCTGCTCAGACGAGGAGGAACGCGATGGACACCTACAGACGCTGAAAGACGCCCTAGTAAGAACGGGATATGACGCTCGACTCATCGATCAACAGTTCCGACGGGCCACAGCAAAAAATCGCATAGACCTCCTCAGGAGACTAACACGGGACGCAACCAACAGAGTACCCTTTGTCGTCCAGTACTTCCCCGGAGCGGAGAAACTACGCCATGTTCTCCGCAGCCTTCAACATGTCATCAATGAGGACAAACACCTCGCTATGGCCATCCCCACACCTCCACTACTCGCCTTTAAACAGCCACCCAACCTCAAACAGACCATCGTTCGCAGCAAACTACCCAGCTTTCAAGAGAACAGCGTCCACGACGCCACACAACCCTGCCACGGTAACCTCTGCAAGACATGCCAGATCATCGACACAGATACCACCATCACACGAGATGACACCACCCACCAGGTGCATGGTTCATACTCCTGTGACTCGGCCAACGTTGTCTACCTCATACGTTGCAGGAAAGGATGCCCCAGAGCATGGTACATTGGCGAGACCATGCAGACGCTGCGACAACGGATGAACGGACACCGCGCAACAATCGCCAAACAGGAGGGTTCCCTCCCAGTCGGGGAACACTTCAGCAGTCATGGACATTCATCCACCGACCTTCGGGTAAGCGTACTCCAAGGCGGCCTTCGAGACACACGACAACGCAAAATCGTCGAGCAGAAATTGATAGCCAAGTTCCGCACCCATGAGGACGGCCTCAACCGGGATCTTGGGTTCATGTCACGCTACACGTTACCCCACCAGCGAACAAATGTTATCTGTTTTTAATATAATGGGTCATTTGCTGGCTCTCTCTGCCTTCCGGATGTTTCTGCCTCTCTCTGTGTTTTTTTTTCTCTGTTTTTTTTCCCTGTTTGTTTTTTTGTTGAATGTGTATTCGGGGGTTCTGCAGGTGACACCTCTCTGTCTGAACACGGTGATTGCCTTGGCAACGGGCAGTTGCAGGGGCAGTCTGTAAACACCATGTATTGTTCAATATGTATAAATGCGTAGGCTTCAAGGAGCTCTTGAAACATTTGCCTGAGGAAGGAGAAAATCTCCGAAAGCTTGTGAATTTAAAATAAAATTGCTGGACTATAACTTGGTGTTGTAAAATTGTTTACAATTGTCTACAGATTATGGAACAGTTCCTGCAGATTGGAGGGTGGCAAATGTAACCCCACTATTTAAAAAAGGAGGGCGAGAGAAAACAGGGAACTACAGACTGGTTAGCCTAACATCAGTGGTAGGGAAAATCCTAGAGTCTATTATAAAGGATGTGACAACAGGATACTTAGAAAATATCAATGGGATTAGAAAAAGTCAACATGGATTTATGAAAGGGAAATTGTGTTTGACAAACCTACTGGAGTTTTTTGAGGATGTAACTGGTAGAATAGATAAGGGAGAATCAGTGAATGTGGTGTATTTGAATTTTCAGAAGGCCTTTGATAAAGTTCCACATAAGAGGCTAGTGTGCAAAATTAAAGCACATGGGATTGGGGGTAATACACTGGCATGGATTGAAAATTGGTTAACAGACAGGAAACAGAGAGTAGGAACAAATGGGTCTTTTTTGGGGTGGCAGGCAGTGACTTGTGGGGTACCGCAAGGATCAGTGCTTGGGCCCCAGCTAGTCACAATATACATCAATGATTTGGATGAGAGAACCAAATGTAATATTTCCAAGTTTGCTGACGACACAAAACTAGGTGGGATTGTGAGTTGTGAGGAGGATGCAAATAGGCTTCAAGGCGATTTAGACAAGTTGAGTAAGTGGACAAATACATGGCAGATGCAGTATAATGTGGATAAATGTGAAGTTATCCACTTCAGAAGGAAAACAGAAAGGCAGAGTATTATTTAAATGGTGATAGATTGGGAAATGTTGATGTACAAAGGGACTTGGGTGTCCTTGTACACCAATCACTGAAAGCAAACATGCAGGTGGAGCAAGCAATTAGGAAGACAAATGGTATGTTGGCCTTCAATGCAAGAGGATTTGAGTACAGGAGCAAGGATGTCTTACTGCAGTTATACATGGCCTTGGTGAGACCGCACCTGGAGTATTGTGTGCAGTTTTGGTCTCCTTACCTAAGAAAGGATATACTTGCCATAAAGGGAGTGCAGCGAAGGTTCGCCAGACTGATTCCTGGAATGGCAGGACTGTCGTATGAGGAAAGATTGGGTCAACTAGGCCTGTATTCACTAGAATTTAGAAGAATGAGAGGGGATCTCATTGAAACGTATAAAATTCTGACAGGGCTAGACAGACTGGATGCAGGGAGGATGTTTCCCCTCGCTGGGGGGTCTAGAACGAGGGGTCACAGTCTCAGGATATGGGGTAGGACATTTAGGACTGAGATGAGGAGAAATTTCTTCACTCAGAGGGTGGTAAGCCTGTGGAATTCTCTACCACAGAAGACTGTGGCGGCCAAGTCACTGAATATATTTAAGAAGGAGATAGATAGATTTCTGGACACAAAAGGCATCAAGAGGTATGGGGAGAGAGCAGGAATATGGTTTTGAGATAGAGGATCAGCCATGATCATATTGAATGGCTGAGCAGGCTCGAAGGGCCGAATGACCTACTCTTGCTCCTATTTTCTATGTTTCTCTGTTTCTATGTGAGGTTTCTAAACCAATCACTCAATGTTCAGTTTGATCACCTCTGGCTGGTTCTCACACCAGTAGCTCCTAAATATGACTTTGGTGTCAGTTAAAAATAACATATGGGATACTGAGTAAACAAAGGTTAGCTTTGGTCTCTTCTCTCGCCTACCTTGCTTGGGCTTTGATTGTGCAGCAATAAAAGATTCTCCTCACACAAAATAAATAGCAGAATCTGTTGCAACACCAGTCTACAATTACCATGATTCCATGCTGGAATAGCAAACAGAGATCTTACTAAAGCATGAAACAATTGTAAAATGTTTTTAGTAAACACTGATGCCTCTAATCCAAAATATGACCTATGATTTCCTGTAATCTTACTGTTAGTGGATATCCTGGTCCACGTATGGTCCCTTCATGAATCTAATGTATGTATTGCTTTTTCCAGTGACCCTACATTCACCAGGAACTAAGCCTACACCATCAAAAACTTTTTCAGATAAATTTCTTAACTAGAGAGTTTATTCCAGCTATCTGGGATGGATTCAAATTCAGATTTAACAGTTGGGAAGATGAAGTATACAGAATTGTTGGTTCTAACCTGCATGCTATCACATTATTAAAATAAATCACCTGGGCTGACATTCTGAAGTGCAGCAGCAATCCCTTTTGCTTCTGATCCAGGAATCCAGTCATCAACAGTAGCAATTAGTTCTGTGCATCTTTATTCTGATTCAAATTTGGTTTTATTATAACAATGTTCACGTAAAGTTTGATATATTCATCATTAATAATGATCAAAGCGCTGAAAAATACCCTGAAGCAAGGATAGACTTTAATTGTCAGTGTTGATAATTAGTTTGCTAGTATTGCAGTTCAATCAGCAACAATCTGCTGATTAAAAACATACAACTTTTCAAAAAATATCTATATGTATATCTGTTAGATATGTATGTGCTGTCTGCCAGGTGACATTTTAATACAGTATTGGGTTGAAGCAGATTGTTCTGCATATTCCTAACCACCTCAAGTGTGACACTATTTTCTAGATAGCACATATTATGATGCCAGATACAATAGGCTCACTATCATGTCTGTCACTTCAGCTAGCCTGAAGGTAATTGTGACCACCTGCTAGGGATGTGCAACAACTAAAACAAAAATGTGGGTACAATTTTATAAAGAGAAAATATTGGATACTTGGGATTGATTTTCCATACTTAAGAAAAGACATACTTGCTCTCGAGGCAGTACAAAGAAGGTTCACTTGGTTAATCCCGGGGATGAGGGGGCGGACATATGAGGAGAGGTTGAGTAGATTGGGACTCTACTCATTGGAGTTCAGAAGAATGAGAGGCAATCTTATTGAAACATATAAGATTGTGAAGGGGCTTGATCGGGTGGATGCGGTAAGGATGTTCCCAAGGATGGGTGAAGCTAGTACTAGGGGGGCATAATCTTAGAATAAGGGGCTGCTCTTTCAAAACTGAGATGAGGAGAAACTTCTTCACTCAGAGAGTAGTAGGTCTGTGGAATTTGCTGCCCCAGGAAGCTGTGGAAGCTACATCATTAAATAAATTTAAAACAGAAATAGACAGTTTCCAAGAAGTAAAGGGAATTAGGGGTTACGGGGAGCGGGCAGGAAATTGGACATGAATTTAGATTTGAGGTTAGGATCAGATCAGCCATGATCTTATTGAATGGTGGAGCAGGCTCGAGGGGCCGATTGGCCTACTTCTGCTCCTATTTCTTATGTTCTTATTATGATTACAAAGCAATAATTTTAGCAATTCAGATGATCTCAGGTCACTAGTCATTGTATTTCATTTATTGATGCACAAGGACATCAAAACTGAAGGGGGGTTATATTGGATAACCCCCAAAACCGGGAGAGGGGGTCGTGGTGCGTGATTAACCAGTGCCCAGTTGTTGAGATGCAGGCAGCACGTAACATTCATGCTGCCTGGTGATTTCTTTGATTGCTGCGTGCAGCCAGCACTAACTGCGCTGTTGAGTGGCTGCTCACCAGCAGGGGGCCCAGATATCACGAGTGGCCAGCATCACTTAAAGGCAGCCTGCACCGCTTAAAGGGAAGGTACACTGTGGCTGCAGGAAGTGGTGGAAGTCAATGGTGAAGTGAATCTGTGCTGCAATATAGTGCAGCATGGTGATGATGGGAACTCTGGAATTGTTGAGCAACAACTGGGCTGCTCAACATTTGCAGGACTCTGGTATTTACAAAATATAAGATATGGGTCCACACGGAGTCTAAACAGAGATCAGACTTGGCACGCATAAAACATGGATGCAGGTCCCTTCCTTATGTTTACAAACTGTTAAGTTATTTTAAAACATTGAATAAAGGTTGCGCACTACTAAATCCCACATCCTCCAATCTGCACGCCAGACCCCACCAGTCTGCCGATCTGAGTTTGTACCAGGACTGCGAGAAAGTGTGCACCAAGGCTCTCTGATGATGCACTAGAGGCCTTGGTGTAAGAGGTGGGCAGAAAAAGGGGCATCCTATATCCGTGGCGGGGGGAAGAGGCCCTCCAGACATATGTTTTCGAGGCAGTGGGAGGCAACAGCGGATGAAGGGCAATTGGGGATGGGCAATAAATGCCAGCCTCGCCAGCGACGCCCACATCCCATGAACGAATTTTTTAAAAAGTCAATGCCAGGCGCATAGCACCATGAACATGGATGTAGTGCAGGAAGAAGTTCAATGCTTTGACATGAGTAGTCAAGGTAAGTGAGATCAACTGTCAAGTGGCATCTTCTACCAACTGCACCACTTGCCGCATCCACTGCTCCACACACTACACTCTCCATTACCCACCTATCAACAAACTCTTTCAATCAGTACTCAACTCTTCCAATCAGATGCTTCCTCTCATCTTCACACATTACCACCGTTGCAAGCTGCACACCCACAACTCAGAGGCAGCTATTCAACTATGACATCCACATCACCCAAACATCTTGCAGGACACTCACCAACACACGTGGCAGTGACTCCATAGAACATGAACCTGCTGTCTTCTCTCAGGATGACAGCATTCCTGTCCCACCCTTGCCACTCCGCCAGTGCCCTTGCTGTTGCCAGCCAACTAGCCAACCCACTCCCTGTAGAGTATTGAAATGTTATTATCGGGGCATAGGAAGGTAGGAACAGGAGTAGGCCATTTAGCCCCTCGAGCCTGTTCCACTATTCAATGAGATTATGGTTAATCTGTGACCTAACACCATATACCCATCTTAGCCCTATATCCCTTAATGCTTTTGGTTAACAAAAATCTATCAATCTCAGATTTAAAATTAACATTTGAGCTAGCATCAACTGTTGTTTGCAGAAGAGAGTTCCAAACTTCGACCACCCTTTGCATGTAGAAGTGTTTCCTAACTTCACTGCTGCAAGTCCTGGGTCTAATTTTTAGGCTATGTCCCCTAGTCCTAGTATTCAAGTATAGGAGACCCTCCAAAAACAGGTACAAATGCATCAGCAGCCAGAAGCAATAGTCCAGAAACCAACCTGTAACTCCTGCGTGATCCCTTTAAATAGCACTGATGGGAGATCCTCCATGCTGTTTCAGACCTGTTCAGCTGTGCGAAGTTAAGACAGTGCATTGACTGGAGCGGGGAGTTCCAAAATCGCATCTGTCCCTTTAAATCAGCGTTGCACACTGATCTCCCGCATATTCTCCTTACTTTACACGGTGCCGAGGTTCATTATCTGCGAGTGCCTTTACCAGAAGTGTGCGCGCGCGTTCCAGGTGCCATTTTCGGAGTTTTTAAGAGGCCGTGTAGCGCCTACAAAACAGGCTCTGTGCGGCCCAATTTAGCCCCCAAGGAGTGTTGATTGTAATGAGATCACTGCACACTCATTGAGTTAAAACCTATTGCCTACAAATACTAAGAAAGAAAGAACTTGCACTTGCATAGTGCATTTCATGACCTCATGATGTCCCAAAACATTTTACTTTTGAAGTGTAGTCACTGTTGTAATGAAAGAAATACAGTAGACAACTGGTACACAGCAAGATGCCACAAACAGCAATTAAATAAATGACTAGATCACCTATTTTAGGTGTTGGTTGAGGGATAAAAGTTGTTCAGGACACCATCAATGTGAGAACAAGTTCAGCCAGGTGGTGAGTTACTCCTCTCACTTCCTCCAAATAAAAGGTGTCACTATGGGAACTCATATGGGTCCTAGCTATGCCTGCCTCATTGTAGGATACGTGGAACATTACTTGTTCCAGTCCTACTCAGGTCCCCTCCCTCACCTCTTTTTCCGGTTCATTGATTACTGTATCGGTGCCATTTCCTTTTCGCGCCCCGAACTGGAAAGTTTCATCAACTTTGCTTCCAATTTCCACCCTTCGCTTGCCTTCACATGGTCCATCTCCGACTCTTCCCTTCTCTTCCTCGACTTCTCTATTTTAAAAAAAATTGATTTATTGGACTGCAACTGCTGGTTGTGGTTCTGCTGTTGCCATTTACAGCTACTCTAGAAAGATCGTTTGTTTCTTAACTTGTCCCATTACCATCCTCCTTGCCTTGCACCATCATCCCTTTTGTCATTTGATCACTCTTGCCTTCTACCCTATCAGAGATCTTCCCTTTTATTCTTTCCTCCCCTCCCCCACCCCCCGGCTCTGTATTTGCTTAAAAACTTTAACTCTTTAACATCTTCCAGTTCTGACGAAAGGTCATCGACCTGAAACGTTAATTCTGTTTCTTTCTCCACAGATGCTGCCTCACTTGCTGAACCTTTCCAGCATTTTCTGTTTTTATTTCAGATTTCCAGCATCCACGGCATTTTGCTTTTGATTTAGTCATTTTTTACTACCAATCTGCATAGAGATAATTGGCCTCTAATTGACTTCAGTAGGAATTGGCTTATTATGGACCTAATTGCTTATTTGCAGCAATTAGACTTTGAGGCCTTTAAGAGATAGACCACATTACACATATCTGTACCTTAGCAACATAATAATGCATTGTGCATTACTTGGTATGATGCCCTTTTCTTTCTAACAAAATGTATCCTTTGACTTATTATGAGCAACACCACCAAAAATCTGCTAGTAGTATGTGTGCAAAAAAAATCAGCAAATGGCAAGCTAAGAAAGTGCAAAAGTAAAACATACTTTAATGATTCCCATGGAAATGATTCAGAATTGAGTCTTTTAAAAGAGTGAAAAGATTGAAAAATAATCATAAGAAATGCAGAATTGTCAAAATATTATAGCCGAGAACTAAGAGTGATGTTTTGTATTTTCTCTTTACTTCACATAAGAACATAAGAAATAGGAGCAGGAGTAGGCCATACAGCTCCTCGAGCCAGCTCCACCATTCAATCAGATCATGGCTGATCTTCAACCTCAACTCCACTTTCCTGCCCAATCCCCATATCTCTTGACTCCCCTAACGTCCAAAAATCTACCTATCGCAGCCTTGAATATATTCAACGACTCAGCATCCACAGCCCTCTGGGGTAGAGAATTCCAAAGATTCACCACCCTCTGAGTGAAGAAATTCCTCCTCATCTCAGTCTTAAATAGTCGACCCCTTATCCTGCGACCCCTTGCCCTCTAGTTCTTGACTTTATAGCCAGGGAAAACAATCTCTCAGCATTTACCCTGTCAAGCCCCCTCACAGCTTGTGTTTGTTCATGTATAAGTCCTCATGCTTTTTTGGTGTTCAGCTCTGTTACAGCTTAATGAAGCTAATTCATAGTCTTCAAATATTGACTGCAATCAAGTGCTACAGCAGTGAAATATTGGCTTGTGTGATACACAAGTGACTGAAAGTATATTATAAAGCTCACATCTAAAACTTGATTGTCTGTACTCAGTTGTGGGGCAGACTTTGTTAAATAACTGTGTTAAGTTTCATTGGTTTATTATTTAGTTTTGGTGAGAATTAACACGAGCTTAGAATGTGGTTTAATACTTCCCAGGATATCATATGAGTTAAATTTTGCATTTCTCTCCAGATGGACCTGATGCCAGAGTACTAAGCTCATGGAGCCATTACAATCACCAAGTATTACTACCTTAATGGTATTTGCTGACTCTGTTAGGTATGACCACTGTAAAGTATCTGAATACTGTGTGCATAACAGCAAACACCAAGGGAAAAGCACCATGTGCAAACTTTTTTTTACTACACTAGAATGTGATAACATTAATTGGCACAACAGCTGTGGCCTTTACAGCAGTATAATAAAACTACAAAATGCAATTATCCTAACACAAACAATTTAGTTTGGTTAAACTATGTTACAGCAAATGTCAGAAAAAAATAAAGATGGATGAAAATGAATAACTTTTTTACCTGTCACATTTAAGCTCAGTACCTATAACTAATAGTGCCACATAAATCTGTGAGCACCAAGTCTTCACATGATTTTGTAACTGATCCCTCACTGACAGGAGAACAATTGGAAAAAGCTGGTTATGCAGCTCTAAGCCCACACTGCTCCACTGGAACTAAGGTATTCTCCCATAGAAAATATCAAGTAGTTTCTCAATTTATTTAATTTTTCTTTGCATATAGCCATTTTTTGAATGGTAGAAATTCATATTAGTTAGCCGATTTAACTAAAAGATCACACTTTGTTGTCTGTGTGCGGTGTAGTTAGGTTATTGAAGAGTATTCGATCCATATGGCACTCATAATGTTAGTAGCAGTTGAATCCACTACTTGGTATACATTATAACAATATTTACACTTCCGCAAAAAAGTAATGTTCCTATTAAACTGACAATATAATCAAAATGTTGATAAACTTAAGGTAACTTTGAACATGCAAAACAAAATAAGTTGCAGTGGTTAGAATAGTTTTGCTTTATTTACTAATTGCTAGTGTTTCCAAACCAATTTTTTATTTTGAATTATAACATCAGTTAACATTCACAGTTACCTGTTTGAGTAAACATTATTTCTCGATTAGATGTGACAGAGGCCAGACCATCAGGTGAGTTCGCAGCGAAAGAGACCATCTAAAGCAGTCACCAGAGCAACGTTGGAGGAGGTGGTTGTAGTGCTGAGTGCCATCCCTCTCACTCTCAGGACATCAGACCAGTACCACATGAAGTTTAATGACCAGCTCAGAGACTATCACCCAGGGAGATCTAGATAGTGGGGATAAAGTATTGCACCTTGTGACTCACTGGAAGGAACCAGAGGAGTGAGGAGTAGATGAAGACTTGGCTCCTCCCCAGCAGATCTCATGGTTCCTGCTATGAAAAAAAGGATGAACATCATAACTATATGCAGGCACTGAGATTGTTTTTCTAGGATGTGCAGCATCTGACAGGAGTCTTGATTTGGTCCACTGGCCTCATTTGCAGCCACATTACGGGGCTTTTTCCTCATTGCAGAGATCAATGGAGGACACGGCAGCTTCACTGCTGACTGCAACCATCTCTCTCACAGCAGCATATTGGGACAAGTCGGTGCCTCCTTCACATTGAAAGCACAGAATGCAGGCCTGGCGGCACTAGGAGACAGGCTTGGGAGAGACTTGCATTCTGGTCTTTGGACATTTGGAGCTAGGTTACAGGATATGCTCTCTCAGCAATTTCAGCATCTGGTGGTTCCATTAGAACTGCTAACCCACTAATCAGCGCCCACCTGTGCCCAGTACCAGGGGTCGACCAACACGATGCTGCTGATTCTCAGGAAAGCAACACATGCCAGACCTTTGGTTTAGCCTCTCAGTGTCCTTCTCACAGAGCATGTCGGTGGCAGGGCTAGTCTGCTCAGGCAATGATACAAGGGAAGCAGTCCACAGCTGTCCTGCGATGAAGGCCACTTCAGCCCCAAGAGCATTTTGTACCCAAGCAACAGCCAATCACCTCCCATAGATGCAGCACCAGAATAGATATTAGAAAAGCATATCTAGGCACCCAGGAGAAACATGGTGATAATGAGTTTGTAATACCTATTGTAAAATTAAAATTTAACTTTGTAGTTCCATGATAGTATGAGGTCTAGCGAGGATTGATAGAGGTGACATGTTAGTCTCATTAATAGGATAATAAAGACAGATGTTTAGGTATGGAACGATTGAAGTTGGTAGAAAGACTGAGGCTCTATTGAGATGGAATGTTGCTATAGATACCACTTTAATCTGAGGTGAATGTATTAGTAATGATCCCCTAACGAGTGTTCCTGGCAGCCAATATGGAAGAGTCCTCTGTGTACTATTCCCCCTGAAGCTGAGTTCCAGGTTCCTTGGCATCCTTAACATCTGGGCCCATCTCCTCCATGGATTCCATTTCCATTCCTTTCTCCATCACAAAATTGTGAAAAGTTCAACAAGCTACCACACTGCGCGAGACCTGCTCGGGAAGATGGAGCAGAGCCCCTCCTGATCTTGCTAGGCAGTGAAACGTTGACTTCATATCCCTTATGTCCTCTCAATGAACATGCTGGTGGATGCATGGGCCTAGTTGTAGCAACGAGTTTGGCAGTCAAAGTGGGGTCATGAGCCATAGAATCAAGGGCTATGCTTTATCTCCCAGAAGCCAGCCTGATACTTCACTGTCCTCCCTGAATAAATCTAGGAGGTTGGAGTTCCCCATAATGAAAACATTGTGACACTCCTTACAAATATGGAATTCGTTCATAAGATCACATGATAAAGATGCAGAAGACAATTCAGCACATCATAATTCATCTTTCCAGAACAACCCTACATTCCCCATTTACTACATCTAATTATTGCTTAAATGATTCCAGAATGTTTGCCTCACAACTCTTCCCTGAAGTCCATTCCAAGTGTTGATCACTTACTGTATAAAGAAGAACCTCCTGATATCAGTCTTAAAGATACCATTTACTAGTTTGAACCTGCCGTACTCCCACAGTTTAATGTAAAGTAGTATTCAGAATAAACCTTTTCCACAATGTTTGCTATCTCACATACCTCTATAAGATCACTTCTTAGACACCTCCTTTCCAAGCTGTCATGCCCATCTCTCCAGTTTTTTCTCATAACTCAGACCTCTGATACTATGGATCAGCCTAGTAGCTCTTTTCTGCACAGCTTCTAGTGCTTGAATGTCTCTCTTGTTTCCTGGCAACCAGAACTGGATACAGTATACAAAGTGCAGTCTGACCAGAGCACAGCTTGATCACTACTTCCTCTGACTTATATTCTACTATTTTGACTATATATTTCACATTCTATTGGCTTTGTTGATTGATGCTCTTCATTGGTTGGACAGGTTGAACACTGAGTCTAGTAAGACTCTTATGTCTCTCTCAACTCCCTTAGGTATTTCAACATCATTCATGGAGTACGTATGTCACCCATTCTTCCCACTATGTGTAATACTTTACACTTGATTACATTAAATTTCATCTGCCATTGTTCAGGCCACTCACATATTTGTTTAACTCATTCTGTAATTTTTGGGCTGCCTCCTTCATTTCCATCTGCAAATAACTGATCAGAAACCATTTGAATATTGAGGGAGTGAGTTCCTTTCTATTCAGGACAGTCAATGGGTCCACATTAGCAGCCTCCAGTGCAACATGGGTGCCATTTATTGCCCCCTGAACTTTGTGGAAACCAGCAACATGATGGAACCGAATAGCTCTGTCACATTGCTGCCTAGGAGTCATCCCAAAATGGATGAATTCCCCAGCTCTCCTGAAGATGGTATCAGTTACCTCGTGTATGCAGAACTGTATGGCACCCTGGCTGGTGTTGCATTAGTCCCCTACTGCAGCTTGGAAGGCCTTAGAACATAAGAAACAGAAGCAGGAGTAGGCCAATCGGCCCCTCGAGCCTGCTCCACCATTCAATAACCCTTTGTAACATAAAAGTTGAGAGCTGTGCTTCCTTTGGTAGCCATGGACGGAATGGTTCTGTATGGGACCGATAAATTACCCTGCTTTAGATCTGCACGTTCCCATTATAGATGAAGGAAAATTTAGGATATGCTTTTAGTTGACGGAGAGGCTCTGCAAACTCAATGACAACAGCAATACCTTCCATTTATATGGCGTCTTTGGCCTGAAAAATGTTCCAAGGCACTTCACAGATGGGAGCAGTGAAAACAGATGCCGACCCAAAAAAGAGTTTAGGAGGGCTGACCAAAGGCTAGGTTAAAGAGCTGGGTTTTGAGGAGGTTTTTAAAGGAGGAGAGAGAGAGGTGAAGAGGTAGAAGAATTTAGGGAGGAAATCCCAGCGAGTAGGACTCAGGTGGTTCAACGTCCTCTGCTACTGGTAATGCAAAGAGATGGACGGACAGATGTGCAAAAGACCAGAATCAGAAGAACAGGGAGTCTAGTGAAGGAGAATGTAGGGTTGCAGGAGGTTGTGGAGGTAGAGTGGGGCAAGACAAGGAAGAGGATTTTAAATCTGCGACATTATTCATAAACTATACACTGTTAAGTATTTCTGTAGCAGAAAAAAAATCAAGTATCATGTTTTCTCTGGCTCAAATAAATAAGGAAATCACATTGAATCCCTAAAAGAAAGATTATCAAAGATTGCACAGAAAGCGACAATTTGAAAGGATTCAATTTCAGTCAATCATATTGATCAATTTATTTTTCAATGTAGTTCCAGCCAACATTTTTACTTCTGAACCAGCCGCATATAAAGCCAAATATAAATGACATTGATAAGAAAACAAACACATGAAAAGGATTATAATTTCCTCTAAATAATTGAAGTTCTTCATACAGTAGCTTGTATAGTATTCTACATTGCTACACTACTGTTTCTTTCCAGAGGCCTGTCATTCCCTGCGGAAGATGGGACTTGATTCTGTTTCAGTCTCGTTGCCATAGCTTTTGGCCATCAATGCTGGGAATTTCCAGTTCCTGTGGATAAATAGTGTGTTTGTGAGAGAAAGGTGCATTATAGGAGTTTCCACCCTGCTTCTGTGAAACTATAATGCCCAGAATGCACCATTTAACTCGCATAACAGGACAACCAGGTAAAAAAGCAATGAGTAAACAGTATTATAAATCCATCTGTGAAGCCTGCATCTTTTAATATTAGTCATGTTTGTAATACAGTTATCTTGTGTCAGTCATGTGATATATCACTTCAATACATGTGTTATTTTACAGCAATGGGCAAGCCATATTTGTACTGCGGACCTCTCTTGTCATCTCTATTTCTTTTAATTATCTGATTATTATCTCATTGCTCTCCATTGCTTTCACTGAAGGTTTCTGCTCCATTTGCACTCTGATGTCGTAGGAGGAATAATTTGTTTTTTGTGCTAGTGCAGAGGCTGCTGATCTTTTTGTTTACCACAGTGTCATTTAGCGTGCATCCTATTCCTCTTTGGTGTCTAATTCTGCATTTCTATTTAAGTGTAGTATATTTCATTTTCCCACAGATTTTGTCAGTATTTCTTCATACTACAATCACCTTACAATTGGAGATAATTGTATAGTGCAGTGTCACTAACAATGTTTAGTGTTACAAGGCAGAGTTGGAGATTGTGTGAAACCACAATCTATTTGCTTAGTTTACAGGATTCCAAATATTCTAAACCGTGTTCATTCACGCAACAGTTATTCCCAATAAAATAAACCACTAAGTAAAGGTTGGCTGAATAATTCACAAGCCTGAACATCAAGGGAGCTATTTAGCCTAACTTCACAAGGTGGTTTATTTTCCCTCAAAACACAGCCTCTTGGTCACGAATCTTAATTATATCATAACATGTGATGAAAGTAATATTTTTTTAAAATTTGAATTTATGAAGTAAAGCAAGGAAAATGTGCTTAGAGTAAACGTCCCAATGCAGAGAAGGCTGTTGCAAACCTTTCTTTAAGGGCAGCCATGCAGTTTGGCGGTGAACAATGAAGATTGTAGGCTTCATTTATGTGGAAGCAAACATGATATTGTGAAGGGATAGAGGTTAGATTGATGACACATTGGCTTTAATTTGAAACAGTTTGATGGCACAGTTGTGTAGCTTCCTAAAGCACCCTTGGATGGCTCCCTAAAGTTACAAGACCTGGGTCTGTGCCACACCTGTGAACACCCTACAAGATTAAGGCCCTAATCATAGCTGCCCAGCATAGACCAGGTACTTCCCCACTGGATGGAGGGAAAATCATTATCAAGCTGCTGTGTCATACATCTCAGTGGACAATTCGGAATGATACCAGTGCGTACATTGGGTTAAGTCATCTATCCCCTACCTAAGCCATAGGTGATGTTTTTATCAGGCAAGGGTATTAAGGGTTAAGGAACCAAGGCAGGTGGGTGGAGTTAAGATACAGATCACCCAGGATCCAATTGAATGGAGAAATAGGCTCAAAGGACTGAATGCCCTTCTCCTGTTCCTATGTGTGGCCTGGGTACTCAAAGGAAAAGGGCAGTTTGTGGAATTTTACAGAACTATGCTGAAATTTTCCTTAGATTTTAAGCAATTAAGGGATATATTTTCCTCTCTTCCAGAGTAAAGGATTAATTGTTCTTAATTTATGCAAAATAACAAATGTTATTCAAGTGTGCTTCCATGCAATCCAAACTCATTAGCACGAAGAAAAAAGGCAACAGAATGCACTTAGAATGATGCTTCTTTCACACATCTGAAGTAGCTAGATTGCCTTATAACCAGTATTAATGACAAATATTTTACCCGCCCAGTTATGAAATGTGTAAATAGTGGTTCAAATGCCGTAATGAAGATTTTCAAAGGCCCATTTCATGGATGTTAGCCTCTCTTATTCACACTGTTCATTTGTTTAAAGGCCAAAAAAACACTGAACATTAAGGCAAGGCATGGAACAAGTAGTGGGCCATCGCAGGAGAAGCTTTTGAAAGCACTTGAGCACAACATAGGTAAGTAATATTCAGGTAAATCATGGAAGGGGCTGGTCCTCTGGAGGTTGAATGAATGCACAGATCACCATAATAATCATATACTCTATGGTTTAACATCAATGTCTCTATTGGATTTTTGGGTTTTTATGCTAAATACCTTTCTTGCATTCAACATCTCAGAGCACTCGTGTAGGTGAGCCCTTGCTTATGATGAACTGGAATGCCTTTACGTGCTCAATATCTAGGTAATATATAGCAAACCATGGGATCAAACATAAAACCCTCCCCTCTGTATATTCTGTAACTGGTTTAATCATTTGGCTTCAATTTCTCTGTCTCAACTTCATAATGTAGCAAAACAGAGACTCCACTAAGTATACGCCCTGTATGATGTAGTCCTTTGGGGGACCCCCCAGTCACTGAGCAAGGGCATAAAAATGCCATCATATTTCATGTATCAAATATTATTGCACATCAAATGGTCTCATGCCTCTAGACTGGAATTAGCCCCCAATTGGGACTTAACCACCCATCTGGGTCCGCAATTGCCCACACTGTGTTACAGTCAGAGCTTTTGAGATCTCTGCAATCACCATTCCAGGTCCAATTCTATTATAGATTTTGATGTAACGGGTGAGCACCCAGCTTAGTCGATCTCCCTTCAGCCAACCATTGGGAGGACTCTGACTGCCAAATACCAACGCCTGTAAGGATACAAACCAATCACTTCACTCACCTAACTGTCTCAGGCTGTTTCTCTCCTGGTCAAGCAACCATATTCTTAGATCTTGTGGAGCTACCGTTAACATCAGTTGACATAGACCTTTATAATCTGTTCTATTCTCCACAACTAGCCACAATTTCCAAGTAAACTCTAGTTCTATGTATAATTCTCTGCAGGAAACACAGAGCTTTCTGCACCTTCTTAAATTTTTGCCAGTATGCTTCAGACACTAGGGGCTGGAATTTCCTTGCAGTCATGCCTGAAATCTGGCAGGATCATGATGGAAACATGGGCGGTTAGGCCTACCTCCACCGTTGCTCTGAGCCAGTCTCCCTTCCCCCAGCCTAGTGGTACTGCTACTGGCTGCCGCTACTTCGCATGTAAATGCCAGTGTGGTGGGCAGACCTGGCATTCCTTGTCTGCCCCAGTTCCCACCGTTCCCCAGGACAGTCTGCTGGAAAATGGTTTGAGGCCTGAGGTGGTGGCAGGGAAATTCTTTGATTGGAGGGAAAAGGCCTCCTCTCGCTTCATTTCTGCCCCAAAGCCTTACCTGTTTAGACCTCATCGGTTTTGATGAGGTCTAAAAAGAAATTTGTCGTTTTGCCTACGGGATTCTTCTGGCCTTTGAAGACCCTCTGTGTAAAAATGTTTCTGCTGTTACATTTAATCTTATATTCACATTCCCTCATTTTGGATTCCTCAACCAGTGGAAACAATCTGTTTCTATCTACTCTGCCTTGTTCTATCCCTTCATAATTGTAAACACCTCTCAAAACACGTCACAATCTCCTCTGTTCTAACAAAAACAATCATTATTTTTCAAGTTTTTCTTCATATTTATATTTCTCATACCAGGCAGCACCCTAGTGAATCTCTGCTGTACCTTTTCCATTGCCTCAACATCTTTCCTATAGTGTGGAGTGCAAAATTGCACACAGTATTCCAACTATGGTCTTACCAAGGTATTATATAAATTTACCATTACATCTTGACTTTTATATTCTTCACCTCTTGCCACAAAACCCAATATTCCATTATATAAGAACATAAGAAAAAGGAACAAGAATAGGTCATTTGGCCCCTCGAGCCTGCTCCGCCATTCAGTAAGATCGTGGCTGATCTTCGAACTCAACTCCACTTTCCCGCCCTATCCCCATATCCCTTGGTTCCCTTAGTGTCCAAATGTCCATCAATCTCAGTCTTGAATATATTCAATGACTAAGCAGCCACAGCCCTCTGGGGTAGAGAATTCCAAAGATGCACAACCCTCTGAGTGAAGAAACTTTTCCTCATCTCGGTCCTAAATGACCGACCCCTTATCTTGAGACTATGACCCTTAGTTCTAGACTCTCCAGCCAGGGGAAACATCCTCTCAGCATTTACCTGTCAAGCCCTCTAAGCATTTTATATGTTTCAATGAGATCATCTCTCATTCTTCTAAACTCCAGAGAATATAGGCCAATTCTACTCAATCTCTCCTTATAGGACAACCCTCTCATTCCAGTAATCAATCCAACGAAACTTCATTGCACCCCCTCTAAGGCAAGTATATCCTTCCTTAGGTAAGGAGACCAAAACTGTACATATTACTCCAGGTGCGGTTTCACCAGAGCAAGACCTCCTTACTCTTATATTCTAACCCCCTTGCAATAAAGGCTAACATACCATCTGCCTTCCTAATTGCTTGCTGTACCTGCATGTTAATTTTCTGTGATTCGTGTACAAGGACATCCAAATCTCTCTGAATATCAACATTTCTTAGTCTCTCAACTTTTAAAAAATATTCTGCTTTTCTATTCTTCCTACCAAAGTGGATAATTTCACATTTCCCCACATTATACTCCATTTGCCACCTTCTCGCCCACTTACTTAATCTGTCTATATCCCTTAGCAGCCTCTTTGCATCCTCCTCTTAGCTTACTTTCCCACCTAGCTTAGTATCATCAGCAAACTTGTGTACATTACACTCGGTCCCCTCATCTAAGTCATTGATATATATTGTAAACAGCTAAGGCCCAAGCACTGATTCTTGCAGCATCCCACTAATTAAATCTGCCACCCCGAAAATGGCCCTTTTATTCCTAATCTCTGTTTTCTGTCCGATAACCAATTCTCAATCCCTGCTAATATATTATCCCAAATCCCATGAGCCCTAATCTTGTGTAACAACATCTTTTGAGGCACCTTATCGAATGCCTTTTGAAAATCCAAATATAGTACATCCACTGGTTTCCCCTTATCTACCCTGTTAGTTACACCCTCAAAAAATTCGAATATAATTGTCAAGCACGATTTCCCTTTCAAAAAATCATGTTGACTCTGCTTAAACATATTATGATTTTTTAAGTGCCTGTTACTATGTCCTCAATAATACATTCTAGCATTTTCCCTACTAGATGTCAGGCTAACTAGCCTATAGTTCCCTGTTTTCTCTCTCCCTCATCCTTGAATACCTTCCAATGCACAGGGACCATTCTGGAATCTAGGAAATTCTGGAAGATCAAAACCAATACATCCACTATCTCTGCAGCCACCTCTTTTAAAACTCTCGGATATAGGCCATCAGGTCCAGGGGATTTGTTGGCTTTTAGTACCATTAACTTCTCCATTACTTTTTGTTTACTAATCTTAATTACTTTAAGTTCCTTAATGTCATTAGTCCCTTGGTTCCCCACTATTTCCAGAATGTTCTTTGTGTCCTCTACTGTGAAGACAGATATAAAATATTTGTTTAACGTCTCTGCCATTTCCTTATTCCCCATTTTAATTTCCCCTGTCTCAGCCTCTAAGTGTCCCACGTTTACTTTCGCTAATCTCTTCCTTTTTACATATTTGTAGAAGCTCTTACAATCTGTTTTTATATTTCTTGCTAGTTTACTTTCATTCAATTTTCTCCCTCTTTATCAATTTCTTCGCCATCCTTTGCTGATTTCTAAAACTCTCCCAATCCTCAGGCTTACCATTCTTTTTGGCAACATTGTAAGCCTCTTCTTTAATCTAATACTATCCTTAATTCTGTAGTTGGCCACAGTTGGATCACTTTTCCCATGGGGTTTTTATTCCTCAAGGGAGTGTATATTCATCGAGAATTATGGAATTATTGCTTTAAATGCCCACCATTGCTTATCCACCGTTATATCTTTTAATCTATGTTTCCAATCTACCTTAGCCAACTCGCCCCACATACCTACATAATTGTCTTTGTTTAAATCTAGCTTCGGACTTAATACTTCACTCTCAAACTCAATATGAAATTCTATCATATTATGATTGCTCTGCCCCAGAAGATCCTTAATTATAAGATTACTAATTAACCCTGTCTCATTAAACAATACAATATCTAAAATAGCCTGTTCCCTAGTTGGTTCTATAATTGATCGATAAAATTATTTCAAATGCATTCCATGAACTCGTCCTCCAAACTACTTTTGCCGATTTGGTTTGCCCACTCTATACGAAGATTAAAGTCCCCCACGATTATTGGATTACCTTATTGCATGCTCCTCTAATTTCCTGATTGAAACTCTGTCCAACACTATAACTAGTCAGGGGGCCTATAAATTACTCCCAGCAGTGTTTTCTGCCCCTTGTTATTTCTTAAGGCCACCCATAATGATTCTACATCCTGATTTTCTGAGCTAGGATCCTTTCTTACTGCCTTTATCTCATCCTTAATTATCAGAACTAACCCGACTGCCTCACCCCCTCATTTTCCATTTTGTCTATCTTTTCTTAAAGTCAAGTACCCTGGAACTTTTAGTTCCCAACTTTGGTCACCCTGCAACCATGTCTTTGTAATGGCTACCAGATCAAACCCATTTATCTCTATTTTTGCCATTAATTCATTTGTCTTGTTACGAATGCTTCATGCATTCAGATATAGCACCTTTAATTTTAACTTTGCTATTTTTCCCTGTTGTGACCTTAGTCACTAAAGCCCTGTTACCTCGGTTAAACTCTCTGTCACTCCCTGTCACACTCTGCTTGTTTTTACCCAAATCGCTACTCTGCTCTACAGTCTTGATTTTTCTCTTTAGATTTATAAATTTACCCTTACCCAGACCCTCCCCCCACCCCCCCTCTTATTAGTTTAAAACCCCATCTACTGCCCTGGTTATTTGATTCGCCAGGACATTGGTCCCAGCCTGAGTTAAGTGGAGCCCGTCCCAGCGGAACAGCTCCCTCTTTCCCCAGTACTAGTGCTGGGGAAAGAGGGAGCTGAATTGAAACCCCTGCTTCTCACACCACTCTTTCAGCTGTACATTTAACCATCTAATCTTTTTGTCCTATGTGAATTTGCACGGGGTTCAGGTAGTAATCCAGAGATTATTACCTTTGAGGTTCTGCTTTTTAATTCAGACCCTAGCTCCTCAAACTCCCTCAGCAGAACCTCATTCCAAGTTCTGCCTATATCATTGGTTCCTATATGTACCACGACAACTGGATCCTTCCCCTCCTCCTCCAAGTTCTTTTCCAGCCACGAAGAAATGTCCTTAACCCTGGCACCGGGCAAACAACACAGCCTTTGGTACTCCCGGTCACGGCTGCAGAGACCAGTATCTATCCCCCCGACTATCCTATCCCCTACCACTACCACATTCCTTTTCACTCCCCCGACTTGAATAGCCTCCTGTACCACGGTGCCGTGGTCAATTTGCCCATCCTCCCTGCAGTCTTTGTTATCATCCACACAGGTAGCAAGTACCTCCTACCTGTTGGACAAGGGCAAAGGCTGAGGCTCTCCCACCACTGCATCTGGGGTCCCCTTACCTGCCTGACTCACAGTCACATCCTCCTATCCCTGACCACTGACCAAATCTAAACCACTACCTAACCTAAGGGGTGTGACTGCCTCCTGGATCAAAATGTCCAGATAACTCTCCCCCTCCCTGATGCATGGCAATGTCTGCACTTCGGACTCCAGCTCAACAATTCTGAGCTGAAGTTCCTCGAGTTGCAGACACTTACTGCAGATTTGGTCGCCTGGGATCACACTGCTCTCCACAAACTCCCACATGCTGCAGTTATGGCACACCACCTGCACTGCCAGCTCTATCTGATCTTGATTTATTAATTTAATTAATCAAGTTTTATGTAATTAATTGACTTGGTTTATGTTTTAGCTTTTGTTAAACTAATTAATTTATCTGGTTTAAACTAGTTTCCCACTTCTTTTCACTGTTTAGTTTTAAGGCTTTTTAACTAACACTAACAGACTGACCACTAAAAACACTAACCACCATAAAGACATTAACCACTAAAGACACTAACCACTAAAAACACTTACCTATAAACTAAATACTTACATTGACTTACCCTCGGCACTCCGCTGCCTTTTTTATGGTCTTATCCATTTATGGTCTTATACATTTGAGCTGCTGCTTTTTCCGTCTTGTGAACCTGAATCCCCAAATCCCTCTACTCTTCCACATCACCCAGCTATCCTCATTCACAGTATAATTATTACTTTTACTTTTTTTACCAAAACGTACCACCACACATTAACTGGCATTGAATTTCATTTGTCACTTTTTGCCCTGCACCATCTTATCAACATTCTATTGCAGCTTCCTTTGGTCCTCAGAATTATTTACGATGCTTCCTATTTTAGTATCATCCGTGAGTTTAGACACTGCTCCTTCCAGTCATATATCCAAATCATTGATGTACACAATGAACAGAAGTGGTCCCAGAACAGAACCCTGTGGGACACTCTGAAAATGTCCTTAACTCCTACTCACTATATTATCATTTCTAACCAGTTTTTAATCCAATTTGTTACCCTTTCCCTAACTCCATGCATCTTAATCTTCTCCATTAGTCTCCTGTTAATAGGATGTTGACGGTGGGGACCTCAGCAGTGGTGTTGGCATTGAAAGTCAGGGTTGATTCCTGGCCCTTCTCTTGTTCAAGATGGCCAGTACCAGTGCAAATTGGCTACACTTCTGAAAGGAATTAATTGTTTGTGAAGTGCTTGAATTGTTCTGACGATATAAAAGATGCCAAATAGATGCAAGTTCTCTCTTTCTTCTCATACCTGGCACTTATTTAGCGTAACTGTTACCTGTTACTTGTCAAGTCAAGTCTAGATGTTGTCCAAGTCCTGCTGTAGGCTGTCATGGCCTATTTCAGTATTGTAGGAGCTGTATACTGTGGAATTGTCAGTGAACAGGATCACTACTGATGTTATGATGGAGAGAGGGTCATGTGTAAAGAGGCTGAAAATGATTGGGTCAAAGACGCTTCGCTGAGGATCTCCTGCAGTGATAGCTTTAGGCTGCAGTGATTGGCCTGCAACAACTGCAACTTCTTTCTGTCAGGTATGACTCCAGCCACAGGAAGATTTTCCCTTTGACTCCCATTGACCTCAGTTTTGCTACCTGTACACTCCCACCTGACTCTATGGGCTCGATTTTACCAGGCCTGCGGGTTTCCGGCGGGTTGGGTTTCGGGAGCGTGGTCAACACGCTCGGTGAAATTAGTGGGTTGCCCGCGCGATCGTAGCAGGCAACACACTAATAGGAATCAATTACCTGCTCCTCCGGGGTCCACGCTGCTGGTCTGCGCGTCGGGCGGGCTGCGCATGCGCAGTACGATCTGTCGGCTGGAGGCTCTCTAGTTAAAGGGGCAGTCCTCCACTGACAGATGCTGCAACCAATGGAACAAATTTCAGCATGGAGCAGCCCAGGGGGAAGGCTGCTCCCAGTTTAATGATGCCTCACCCCAGGTATTATCAGATGGGGTGAGGAGGAGGGCGAAGATAGAGATCTTCCACCTGGCGGGCGGGAGGAAGCGGCCAGCCTCTGCCACCAAGAAGGCCTGGCTCGAGGTGGCAGAGGGGGTCACCTGCGCAACCAACATATCGCCCACCTGTATACAGTGCAGGAGGCGCTGCAATGACCTCAGTAGGTCAGCCACAGTGAGAACACAAAGTCTTTCCCCTACACTCCATCTGCCACAACACTGCCCCAACCCCACATCTCCTTCGGCACCGCCAACACTACTCTGTCACATCACCCCTCATACCCACTCAAACCCCATCCTCATCTTACCTCCACCTACTCACCTCGCCAGTACTCATCCTGCCACTAACACGCGACCCAATCCTCATACAATCTCATGGCTCTATCCCATACTCACCCTCTCGTGCATCTCCCTCACGGCCAGCCTCACTCAACCTGCCACCACCTGTGCTGCAGCCACAGGGCATGCATCACATATGTGCAGTAGGCAGCGTAAGGCAAACGTGTCGTGAGCATGAAGGGGGTGCACAAGGGTGTCGGAGAGTTTGCCATGGGTGTTACCTATATTGAATTTCAGAGCAACAAACAGCACACATTATATTGGCACCACCACTGCCATGTCTCCGCGAATCCTGTCTGTTGTGTCCAATAATGCCCGCTCCTGGGTATCACTATGAGGACCCACCACTGATGCCACCCATCGTGTTACTGCAGAGTAGGTGCAGGTGTATTTGCAGGGCTCTTCCGCGCAGACCACTGAGAGACATCCGAGGTGTAGCCGGCTGCACCCTGGAAGGATGCGGAGGAGAAGTTGTGGAGGGCAGTGGTGACTTTGACAGCGACAGGTAAGCAGTTGGTGCTGGGGCCAGCCAGGAGCCGCTCGGCATGAAAGAGCCTGCAGATCTCCACGACTACATGTCGAGCGAATCTGCGCCTCCGTGTGCACTGCTGCTCGGAGAGGTCCGGGGAGCTGCGCCTCAGTCTGTGGACCCTGTGGCGAGGGTAGTGCCCTCTGCGATGCGTCTCTCTCTGCGGTAGCCCTCCCTCCTGCTGTGCTGGTGGGCGTGCAACAACACCGTGTTGGGGGGCTCCACGTCTCTGCGGCGGACGGCGTGGACTGCGAGGCTGCTGGGGCTGGTCATGCTGTTCGTCCTGCGAGGGTGTCCACACACCACCCAACTGGCAGGTGTTGGTCTGAGGGGTTGTGCAGGGTAGGTGGGTGGTTCCTCGGACTGGGGCTGCAGTTTCGTGTCGGTCTGTCCTCTGGCTTGGCGGGGGGTGGTGGGGGCCAGGGGTTGCCCTATGTGACGCGGTGGCCTCCTGCGTGGGTGAGGGCTCTCCCCCGTGGAGTGCACCTTGGCACCTGCCACAGGCTGCTGGCTGCAACACGCCTGGTTGGAGAGAGACTGTTTCCCCCAGTGTGGGAAACACGCTGCGATGCAGGTGAAATCCCACACTTCCTCTTTTGACAGCTGATTCAGCTCATTAACTGACCTCAACAAGCAAGGTAAGTACTCTCAAGTGGAACCCCGCTGGCTTTAATTGCCTGCGGGATTCCCACCAGCGGGGGCCGCGCACGCAGCCCCGCACGTCGTCGGGGAACCCGGAAGTGGTCGGGATCGCGGCGCGACCCGGTCACGTGACCTCATATCGGGATTTTCGGGGCCCCCCCCGCTGGAAACCCGCAGGAATCCCGACCCTAAAATCGAGCCCTATATCACTCTCCCTCCATCTCTGGTGGGGCTATCCTGTTGCTGTGACAGAAGATACCAGTGGTGATGATGGTGGAGTCTCGGATGTTGGCTGACATGATATATCCTGTGAGTACAACTATGTCAGCCTGTTGTTTGACTAGTCTGTGGTACATTTCTCACAATTTGGGCACCAGCCACCAGGTGAGGAAGACCTTTCTTCAGCTGCTAGTGATCCTTGGTGAAGTGTATGTATGTAGGTGTGTAGCAGAACAAACTTAAGTTAGCTCCTATTGCAGCTGCAGATGACATAGTTACTGATTGAAAATGCTGGAGGATTCCTGTGGAATACAAATTGAGGGGAATGATAACCTTTACTTGGTAGTGCAGTTGATGGTTGACTGTCCCTGCAGTACTTTGTGGATCAAATGGCAGATTTAAGGCATAGTCTCCTTGTTGAGCTTCTGCCTCCTCATACACTGTTCCATCATAAGGTCCAGGTAAATATTTCTATTGTGCTGTAACTGCTGCCTTGAGTAGTTTGATCTTTAAATAGTGCATACCTTATGCCACATGCATTTCCAGGCCTCCCTCTCTCTTGAGCTCTTGCTGCACTAAGTAACAATTAAGAATGGCTACTACACTTGTGCTGAGGGGATATAAACATTGTTGTACGTAACCCTATTTCTAAAGATTACATTTGCCATATTGCTACACTCAGTGCACACAGGAAAATGTTTTAGCTTTTTCTGGAATTTGAACCTACGAAAAGACAATATTGAATTTGAACATTTTTTGTTTAGTGGGAAGTAAAATTCATAATAAAATCTTCTGTGGGGAGGAAAGAGATCACTACATGAAGTTTTCATTATTGTAATAGTGACTCTTTTAGAACTGTGATTTTTTTGATGGACTCCTGTAATATGTATTATGTTACTGTTTGAGGTGATTGTCATCGTACAAATTGCTGTATTTATTTATTTGTCTTTGGAGAAGTCATCTAAAAAATTGTCTTTTTACTTCTTTCTACATGATAGTGGCTTGTGAGGCTGGTGATGATTGAAAGATATTTACTATTTCTGTAAAATGAAGTTCATTGGAGATTGTAATGCTAGCTTTAATATATCTTTTTTCCCTGTCATCATTTTGTGGTGTTACTTTTCTCATGACAGGTTTAAGGCTGTCAGTGCTACTATGAATGTGTGAAATTTCTTTCTGTTGCTGATGATTAATTTTGCTGTGAGTATTAACATTCATGCGATTTCTGTGTCCAGGCACTTATACAATTTGATCTGATGGTAAAGTGGTATGATTTAGTTTTGCATGAAGGTATTTTCAGATAAGAAAGCTTGTAAGCTTTCTTATTTTAAGTCTTTACATCATATAACATTGCTTTGACTCTGATTAAGAGGTCATTTAGGCCCATTGGTTCTGGCAAAACCATTGTTGCTCTTCATGTGGGCTTTGCCTTTGTTTTACACTGTAAAACCTCTGCTTCACATTCCATACTGTTGCAGTAAATAAAGATATGAGGCTGACCAAATATCAAATCTAAATTAGAACAGTTCAAATAGATTAGCAAATCTGCAAAATTGAGCAAAATTTGAGCAACTTGTAGGTTAGCCTGTCAAAAAATAGAGGAGTTCATGTGCAGAGAAGGATTGAGAATTGGGGGCAGGGATCTGCTGTGCTGGATTCCTGCCAATTTTGCACCCATTCCATTTTCCAGGGTCATTTCCAGTAGACAATTAATGCAGGGTGCAATAGGAAGAGATTAGAAAGAAAAATTTGGAAAGAAGAATGGGGCAGGCTCTATAATGAGCGGCCAATCTGTTACCACCCATTTGGCGCTACTGCTGAAATTGAATTTCTCCACCATGGCCTCCTACTTTGCCAATATCCAGAACCCTCTATGACCTCCCTCAACAGGATCCTCATGGCTTCTTCCACACAAGGGGTAAGAGGTCGCAATTTGGGTGTCGTCTCATATCACAGGTCTCTTCTGCTTGTTATGGGCTGTCTTGTCTTTGAAGAAAGAATGCAAAAAGTAAAAATGGCTTTTTCTCCCTGTGACATGCAGTTAACACCCAGGTGTTATAATGCAGATCATACTGAGTGTGATGACAGTTGCAACAAGTAATCACGTTCCAAGCGAGGCATTTGTGCGATGAATGCACGTAATGATATGAGTGAAGAAACACTTGCAGGTGAAAACTGGAGATGTGAAAGGCACTGTGAAAACTCATGGGCATTGATGGTGAGCTAATCCACCACTTCAACACAGCAAGAGGGGAGTTGATTATAATTGGCAGGCATGATTAGTACAGAGTAATATCAGATGGTGTCGCTGACTCCTCTTTTTTATATTTGCACTCGGGATATGGGCATCACTGGCAAAGCAACATCTTTTGCCCATCCCTAGTTGTCCTAAGGGCATTAAGTGTCAAGTATGCAGTGTGGGACTTGATTCCTATGTAAGCCAACTTGACATAGTAGGATTATGAACATAAGAACTCCAGTACAATATTCTCTATACTACTGTACCCTCTTACCTTGCCTAATCTGGTAAAGTCGGGGTTAAATTGGATTAGCCCACGCCCAGTCATTGCGATACAAGCAGCACGCATCAGCAGGGGGCCCCAATATCGCTCGCACGTCTTAAAAGCAGCCTGCACCTCTTAAAGGGGAAGTGCATTGTGGCTGCAGGAAGTGGTGGGTGTCGTTTGTGAAGTGATTTAGTGCTGTGATGCTTTGAAGAATGGCTGTGCCTGCAAGAGGCCGTGCACCAAGGTTCTCTGATGATGTAATGGAGGTCTTGGTGCAAGAGGTGGAGAGAACATAGGAACATAGGAACAGGAGTAGGCCATTCAGCCCCTCATGCCTGCTCCGCCATTTGATAAGATCATGGCTGATCTGTGATCTAACTCCATATACCTGCCTTTGGCCCATATCCCTTAATGCCTTTGGTTGCCAAAAAGCTATCCATCTCAGATTTAAATTTAGCAATTGAGCTAGTATCAATTGCCATTTGCGGAAGAGAGTTCCAAACTTCTACAACCCTTTGTGTGTAGAAATGTTTTCTAATCTCACTCCTGAAAGGTCTGGCTCTAATTTTTAGACTGTGCCCCTACTCCTAGAATCCCCAACCAGCGGAAATAGTTTCTCTCTATCCACCCTATCTGTTCCCCTTAATATCTTATAAACTTCGATCAGATCATCCCTTAACCTTCGAAACTCTAGAGAATACAACTCTAATTTGTGTAATCTCTCCTCGTAACTTAACCCTTGAAGTCCGGGTATCATTCTAGTAAATCTATGCTGCACTCCTATATCCTATATCCTATATCCGCAGGGGCGCAGGAGGTCTTCCAGACATATGCTCAAGAGGCAGTGGGAGGAAATAGCCGAGGAGGTGAATGCCAGGAGCATAGCGCCAAGTACATGGATGCAGTGCAGGAAGAAGTTCAATTATTTAACATGAGTTCTCAAGGTGAGTAAGTTCAAGTTTCAGGTGGCATTTCGTACCAACTGCACCACTAGTTTCATCCACTGCTCAATGCACTACACCCCCATCACCCACCTACCAACAAACTCTTTCAATCAGTACTCAACTGTTCAAATCAGGTGCTTTACCTCACCCGCACACATTATCATTGTTGCAAGATTCACACTCACAACTCACAGTTCACACACACTGGCAGCTATTCAACCATGACAGCCACATCACCCAAACATTGTGCAGGACACTCACTGACACACTTTCCTCTTTCTTGCGGGAGAAGTTGGCGCATAACAGAAGGCAGCAAGAAGGAACTGGAGGAAGACAGGCATACCTACACGTTTTAACTCCCATGGAGGAGACAGTGCTGGCCATCATGGGAAGGGCCATCGCTGAGGCCGTGGCTACTGACCGTGCTGGAGGGATCGATAATGAGGGTCTCTGTATACCTAATCCTCCTTCTCTCTTCCCACTTCTCCCTCATCCCACAATCTTTTCTGAATCCCGTGCTGTAGATGGTGTAAGCACGCACTTCTTACTTTCTCCTCTCCCCTCACCACAACCCAATCCTTTGTCATTTCAGATACCCAAGAACTGGAAACTTCCCAGTCAGAAGAGACAAAGGAAGAAGACAGTGATGATGAAGAGATACCTTCACACGATCTTATACTCACAGCCACCAGCTCAGAGACTGACACTGCGCATAGTTTAGAGGCTAGGCTAGAGGAGGGATCTGCACATGGTGAGACACCGGGCACAAATGCGCAGAGGCCAGAGCGGGGGGAACGAATACTGCAGCTGCCAGTTCACTGGAGTGCGAGGTCACACACTAGTTCAGCAGTAGAGGATTCAGATGATGACTTTGATAGCCCAGGCTACAGAAGAAGGCTGATGGGCGTACACAACCAAATGTTTGGTGCACTGGAAAGCCTGCCAGCTCGCCTCCGCACAATGTCAAGGAGCATGGAGGAGTCCTGCTCCAACTTGGCACAGGGCTTTGCGCAGAGCTTGGAGCCTATCCTTTCCCGCATTGAACGGGTGGTCACCTCCATCAGCACATCTGTGGAACCCACAATGATGCAACGTCTGATGACTGACGTCACAGCTTCCATCAATGGTCTGACTGCTACCATTGTGGCCCTGGGTACCACTGTTGAAAGGGGCTTCCAGGGCGTCACAGCAGTCCAGCAATCTGTTCTCCAACAGATCATCAGAATTGCTGAGACGCCGCCCCGGGAGAGTGGCAGCAGCTCCATGGAACACGAACCTGCTGTCCTCTCTCAGGATGACAGCATTCCTGCTCCCACACCTGCCCCTCTGCCAGTGCCTTTGCTGTTACCTGTCAGCCGGCCCAGACTGCTGCAGCCCAGGCTGAGATGGTGCAGTCTGAAGCCGGGCCTCTCGGCCTAGAGCTGCTCGAGGTCGTCCTCCAAGGCTGTCTGCAATCTCCTCGATTGACGGTCAGCAGCCTTCCACCTGCAAAGCTCCAGCCATAGGGGAAGCACCTCGTAGAAGCACTTGGAAAGGTAAAGGCACACGAGTGACAGGCACTAAGAGAATGCACAAGGGTGTCTCATTTTGTTTGCATCATTTCATGTGTTAATTTATAAATGTGGATTTGATTTTGCATTTACTGGTGGTTTTTATTTCTGCGATGAGTTGAGGGAGGAACCAATGTGTAATCATAAGGAGGATGATTTGATGGTCATGTGGGAAAGGAAAGGTAAGGAGTGTGGGACTGTTGGTGAATGGGGAAGTGTCATTGAGGTTACTGGTATCGCTCATTAATAATCTGATCATGTAGAGCCCTGGCAGACAGGGCCTGTTTATGGTGTAACCTCCCTTCCTTTTCCTCTTCCTCCACATTCTATTGCACTTCCTCCTCCTCAGCCTCTTCCTACTCCTCTTGCTCATGATCTTCAGGATCTTGCCTGATAGGCGGTGACAAGGGCTGTTTCCTCATAATGGCTAGGTTGTACAACATACAATGACAAATCTTGATATTCGCTCAGCTGAGTATTGCAGGGCTCCTCCAGAGCAGTCCAGGCAGCGGAAGTATTGCTTGAGGAAGCCGATGGTGTGCTCTATGATGTTCCGTGTGGCAAAATGGCTCTCGTTGTAGGCCTGCCGTGCAGGTGTGCGTGGGTTCCTGACTGGAGTCATGAGCCATGTCATGAGGGGATAATCCTTGTCGCCCAGTAGCCAGCCTTTGACTCGCCGTGCTGGTTGAAATACAGGTGGAACACTGGACTGCCACAGAATGAACAAATCATGACTGCTGCCAGGATAGCGAGCATTCACCTGCATGATGCACTGCCTGTGGTCACACACCAGCTGTACATTGAGGGAGTGGAATCCCTTTCTGTTCATGAATATGGCCAAGTATGGATGTCCAGTGAGGACAGTTATTATTGAGGATTATATCAACAATTGTTATATCGCAATATTCTGGTAAAGCAATCTTACAAGATATACAAACAACAGAGAATATTAATGGTGTTCTATGCCTGGGTGGCAGTCCTGGCAACAGATCAGAGTGGTTCTGCAATTTGTAGCAACTATTGGCAGTATAGTATTGTGAATAGGCTCCATACTTCATCAAACTTTTCTGTAAAACAATATAAAATTCTGCTGTGTTGCAGTGGTTGTGCATTTTGCTTGTGTGCAAATTTTAAGATTTATTACCTGTTGGTTTGTATTTATAGATGCGTCACGAATTCGTTGAAGACGAAGAACAGTGCAATGTATTTTTCTGAGCTGTATATATATCCAGTATTTCATAATACTGAATTGGAACTTGAATTGGATAAGTACTCGAAGGGAAAAAGATTGCAGGGCTACGGGGAAAGGGCGGGGGAGTGGGACTAGTTGGATTGATCTTGCAAAGAGCCGGCACGGGCTCGACGGGCCAATTGGCCTCCTTCTGTGTTGTAACCATTCTATGATTCAATCGTGTCTGAAAACGGGTGTGTAGGGGGCAGGATGTGTGAGGCACATGTCAGTTTACGTGGTCCCAGGGACCACATGAAAATGGTGCTGGGGCCTCGTTACAACGTTTCAGCTGTGCAGCCAGCACTGCCTTCTCTATTCAAAGGCTGCACGCTTGTTTGGAGGTGCAGGAAATCAGGCTACACTGACGCCACTTAAAGGCAACCAACACCTCTTAAAGGGAGGTGCACCCTGCAGCACACAACAGGGAAACACTTCTGAAAGTAGGGCACGCAGCTTCTACAATTCAGATTTGAAAGCCCTGGACCAGGGTATCAACAGAAGGAAGGAAGGAGATCGCTTTCCCCCCAAGGGGCAGAAATCCCCCCAAGGGGCAATACCTCTGCTGCCAGCAGGAAGAGATCACTGTGGAGGTCAATGCCAGGAGCTTAGCTCCCAGGACATGGCTGCAATGCCACAAAAAGTTGAATGACCTCATCAGAGTTGTCAAGGTAAGAACACTGCTCTATCACTCTCTGCTCACACCTCCACCACCGCCAGCCTCACGACTGACAATACTCCTCTGCCCTGCTTCCTTCAATCTCCTACAATCACGGCACCACACTTCACTTCACCTCCTTCTCCTCATGCTCACACTCGCACCATTATTGCAACCCTCACTTATCCACATCTCACATCCTACAGACTGCATACCAACTATTCTATCATGACAGACACATTCACTAAACATCTCACAAGACTATCACTAACACATTCCTTTCCTTTTTGCAAGAGAAGTTCATGCATAACATGTGCCAGGAGGCTGCCACCTTGGGAAGCTGAGCCTGCGTGCACATCCTTTCCCCCGTGGAAGAAAATGTGCTGTCCAACACAGGCAGAGGGAGAGTCATGGCCATGGTGACTGGCAAAGCTGGAGGAGCTGCTTTCACCAGCCACTTCTCTCTCTGCTCTCCCTTTCCACTAAAAGCTAACCCTTATCCCTCTCTTTTCAATGGGTTGAGAACGGATCTGGCCCAGATAAATTGGAATCAAAGATTGGCAGTTAAAACTGTAATCGACAATGGGCGGCCTTTAAAGAGGAGATGGCTTGGGTACAGTCTAGGTAAATTCCCACGAGAGGAAAAGGTAGGGCAACCAAAGACAGAGCTCCCTGGATGAAGAGGAATTTTTTCACTCAGAGGATTGTGAATCTTTGGAATTCTTTACCTCAGAGGGCTGTGGATGCTGACTCATTGAATATATTCAAGGCTGAGATAGATAGATTTTGGACTCTAGGGCAATCAATGTATATGTGGATCAGGCAGGAAAGTGGAGTTGAGATCGGAGATCAGCCATGATCTGATTGAATGGCGGAGCAGGCTCGAGCGGCTTTATGGCCTACTCCTGCTCCTATTTCTTATGTTCTTATGTTCTTATGAAAGAGATAGAGAGTAAGATGAAGCAGAAAAACGGGGCATATGACAGATGTCAGGTTGATAATACCAGGCTGAATATAGAAAGTTCAGAGTGAAAAAGAAACTAAGAGGGGCAAAGAGAGAGCATGAGAATAGATTGGCAGCTAACATAAAAGGGAATCCAAAAGTCTTCTATAGGCATAGAAATAGTAAATGGGTAGTAAGAGGTGAGGTGGGGACCATTAGGGACCAAAAAGGAGACCTACTCATGGAGGCAGAGGGCATGGCTAAGGTTCTAAATGAGTACTATACATCTGTCTTTACAAAGGGAGAATATGTTGCCAGAGTCTCAGTAAAAAAGGAGGTAGTTGAGGTACTGGATGGGCTAAAAATTGATAAAGAGGAGGTTCTAGAAAGGCTGACTGTACTTAAAATAGATGAGTCACCAGGTCCAGATGGGATGCATCCTAGGTTGCTGAGGGAAGTAAGGGTAGAAATTGCAGAGACACTGGCCATGATCTTCCAATCATTCTTAAATACGGGGGTGGTTCCAGAGGACTGGAGAATTGCAATGTTACACCCTTGTTCAAAAAATGGTGTAAGGATAAACCGAGCAACTCCAGGCCAGTTAGTGGTGCGGAAGCTTTTAGAAACAATAATCCGGGACAAAATTAACAGTCCCTTGGACAAGTGTGGATTAATTAAGGAAAGCCAGCGTGGATTTGTTAAAGGCAAATCGTGTTTAACTAACTTGAATGAGTTTTTTGATGAGGTAACAGAGAGGGTTGATGAGGGCAATGCGGTTGATGTGGTGTAAATGGACTTTCAAAAGGCATTTGATAAAGTGCTGCATAACAGGCTTGTCAGTAAAGTTGAAGCCCATGGAATAAAAGGGACAGTGGCATCATGGATACGAAATTGGCTAAATGACAGGAAACAGAGAGTATTGGTGAATGGCCGTTTTTCAGACTGGAGGGAGGTGTACAGAGGTGTTCCCCAGGGGCCGGTATTAGGACCACTGCTTTTCTTGATATATATTAATGACTTGGACTTGGGTGTACAGGGCACAATTTCAAAATTTACAGATGACACAAAACTTGGAAGTGTAGTAAACAGTGAGGAGGATAGTGATAGACTTCAAGAGGACATAGACAGGCTGGTGGAATGGGCAAACACATGGCAGATGAAATTTAACGCAGAGAAGTGTGAAGTGAAACATTTTGGAAGGAAGAAGGAAGACAGGCAATAAAAGCTAAAGGGTATAATTCTAAATGGGGTGCAGGAAAAGAGAGACCTGGGGGTGTATGTGCACATGTCATTGAATGTGGCAGGGCAGGTTAAGAAAGCGGTTAAAAAAGCAGACGGGATACTGGGCTTTATAAATAGACACGGGACGCAACCAACAGAGTACCCTTCGTCGTCCAGTACTTCCCTGGAGCGGAGAAACTACACCATGTTCTCCGCAGCCTTCAACATGTCATCGATGACGACGAACACCTCGCTAAGGCCATCCCCACGCCTCCACTGCTCGCCTTTAAACAGCCACCCAACCTCAAACAGACCATCGTTCGCAGCAAGTTACCCAGTTTTCATGAGAACAGCGTCCACGACACCACACAACCCTGCCACGGCAACCTCTGCAAGACATGCCAGATCATCGACACGGATACCACCATCACACGAGAGGACACCACCCACCAGGTACATGGTTCATACTCCTGTGACTCGGCCAACGTTGTTTACCTCATACGTTGCAGGAAAGGATGCCCCGGAGCATGGTACATTGGCGAGACCATGCAGACGCTGCGACAACGGATGAACGGACACCGCGCAACAATCGCCAAACAGGAGGGTTCCCTCCCAGTCGGGGAACACTTTAGCAGTCAAGGACATTCAGCCACCGATCTTCGGGTAAGCGTTCTCCAAGGCGGCCTTCGAGACACACGACAACGCAAAATCGTCGAGCAGAAGTTGATAGCCAAGTTCCGCACCCATGAGGACGGCCTCAACCGGGATCTTGGGTTCATGTCACGCTACACGTAACCCCACCAGCAAAAAGGGGGAAAAAATTTATATGTTTTTTAAAATTCTCTCTCTCTCTCTCTCTCTGCCATTTTAAGTTTCTTTCTGCCTGCCTGTGTAAAAGACACAATGTATATCGAGTGTACTGGGACGTGCTGTTCTCCGTGACTGGCCTGTTTGAATAACAACGACACCTTTTGATTGGTGTGATGCTGTCCCAACATCGTATAAGATATGTGATTTGAGAACCTTTTCATTCAATCATCTGACGAAGGAGATAATCTCCGAAAGCTTGTGATTTTAAAATAAATTTGTTGGACTATAACCTGGTGTTGTAAGATTCCTTACATTTATAAATGGAGGCATAGAGTACAAAAGCAAGGAAGTTATGATGAACCTTTATAAAGCACTGGTTCGGCCACAACTGGAGCATTGTGTCCAATTCTGGGCACTGCACTTTAGGAAAGACGTGAAGGCCTTAGAGAGGGTGCAGAAGAGATTTACTGGAACGGTTCCAAGGATAAGGGACTTCAGCTACGCGCATAGACTGGAGAAGCTGGGGTTATTCTCCTTAGAGCAGAGAAGGTTGAGAGGAGATTTGATAGAGGTATACAAAATCATGAGGGGTCTAGACAGAGTAGATAGAGAGAAACTGCTCCCATTGGCAGAAGGGTCGAAAACCAGAGGATCCAAATTTAAAGTGATTGGCAAAAGAACCAAAGGCGACAGGAGGAAAAACATTTCTGTGCAGCAAGTTGTTATGATCTGGAATGCACTGCCTGAAAGGGTGTTGGAGACAGATTCAATCGTGGCTTTCAAAAGGGAATTGGATAAGTCCTTGAAGGGAGAAAATTTGCAGGGCTACGGAGAAAAGGGCGGGGGAGTGGGACTAGCTGGATTGCTCTTGCAGAGAGCCAGCATGGGTTCAACGGGCCGAATGGCCTCTTTCTGTGCTTAACCATTCTATGATTGTTACATTTATATTTGGTGCTCAAAATGTGGAGATGCCACATGTTCCAAGAACCCAAGCACATCTGCAGAGGTGGTCTATAAGGAGAGCCATGTTCCTACCTGAAACATCATCAGGCAGACAGTCGGCGTGCTCAAGCAACGCTTCCGCTGCCTGGACCAATTGGAAAGAGCTTTGCATTGCAGTCTTGTGCGGATATCCAGATGTGAGATCGTCTGCTGCATGCTGCACAACTTTCCATCATGAGAGGCCAGCCCTTACCATCCACCTGGGCAGCAAGAATGGGGAGCAAAAAGACAGCAAGGTCCCAAAATTCCTCAGGTGCTCAGCTGATCTCCTGCCATAAACTCCAGCAGGAGACCGACGGAACTGCCAGGAAAATGGTAGCGACCCAGTTGTGACAGGTCTCCATTGTCTTCACGAGTTTCCTGGATGCCTTGTAAGGGGTGGAACCTTTGTTTTCCCATTACAACACAAAAGATGGCCAGGGTTTGAAGCAAGGGACAGGGACTCACTGAGCTAGGAGTCCAAGCTCCTCAGGCTCACTCTAGAGCGACGTCTCAGTGGAGGCCGGTGCTCTGAGTGAGCAAAGGCATACACACCACCACAAGGGAATAAGTGAGCTCCACCAGTCAGCTCCTGGCCAGGTAAGAATGGCAAAAAATGTTTGGACAATTTTACCAGATCGTCCTTCAAGAAAATTCTCAGCAATTATTTTTATAAATGATTAGGAAGACGAAATCATGGTATAAACATTTACAGATGACACCAAACTGGGAGTTGTGGCAAATGACAATTATCAATGTGCACAAATCCAAAGGATCAAGAGAAACTGAAACTGTGGGCAGAGAAATGGACGATTATACTAAGGCTGTGAAGTTATGTGACTCGGCAGGAGAAAGAATGATGTGAATTATCTACTAAGCTCTGGAATTCCCTCCCTAATTGTCTCCGCCTCCCCACCTGCCCTTTAACATGCTGCTTAAAACCTACCTCTTTTATGAAGCTTTTGGTCACCTGTCCTAATTTCTCCTTATTTGGCTCAGTGTCAATTTTTGTCTGATTACGCTCCTGTGGAGCATTTTACTACGTTAAATGCGCATTATAAAGGCAAGTTGTTGTAAATGGAACTGTGCTTGAGGAGTCACAACAGGTCACCAAAGTCATCACAGGCAAATATAAAAGTGAACAGAATGTTGAGATGGAAGCATAGGGATGTAACTTATAGGTTCAGAGAGGTGATTTTGATATTGTATCTGCCCTTAGTGAGTCCACATCTAGAGCTTTAGGTCTCCCTATGTAAGAAAGGATATGGTGTTATTGGAGGGTGTACAAAGGAGGGCTACTAGATTATTTCCAAAACTAAAAGGACAAGAGTTATGAAGAGAGATTAACTGCCCTAGGACTTTCCTCTTTTTAAAAGAGAATATAAAAGTCTGATAAATGTGGAGTCAGATACATTTTTATGCAATGTACAGAATTCAAGAATAAGGGGTCATAGTTTCAAATTAAGGGTGATAAAGGAAATTCAGGCAAAATATTTTAAGTATAAGAGCGATAAACATGTAAGAGCAGACTACCAGCAAGGCTGGTGAAACAATGATGGGATTCAAAAAGGGATCTGATATCTGTGCTAATGCTACAGATTTGGTTATTTGCACTTATAGAATAGATTTTCAAAAGGTACACCCTAATTTTATTTTCAATAATAATTACAACCCACAAAAGGAAAAGACATGAAAAGATCATTTTGTGAGATCCAGAATCAGGAGTGAAGTAGTGCCCATCTCCTCTCTGCCCTCCAGCTCCTTTTCAGCATTCAACCTCAGCATTCTCTCTGCTGACTGCAGTAATCTACAAAGCACTGATTGTGTAAGTATATCTTTGGCTCTCAAGCTGAAACAGCTGAAGGCATGCATTTTTATACCATGATTCCATCTTCCCAATCATTCATAAAAATAATTGCCAGGAATTTCCTTGGAGGACGATCTGGCAAAATTGTACAAACATTTTTTGCCATTCTTATCTGGCCAGGAGCTGACTGGTGGAGCCCACTTATTCCCATGTGGTGGTGTGTATGCCTTTTCTCACTCAGAGTAACAGCCTCCACTGAGATGCCATCCTGGAATGAGCCTGAGGAGCTTGGACTCCTAGCTCAGTGAGTCCCTGTCCCTGCATAACTTCACATCCTTCCTATAATCAGCAATTTCTCTGCCCACAGTCTCAGTTTCTCTCGATCGCTTGGATTTGTGCACATTGATAATCGTCATTTGCCACGACTCCCAGTTTGGTGTCATTCAGTGGGAATCTTCCCAGAAATCTGATTGTCTGACCCCTCACCATGCCTCAAAACCTTCACTTAATCCTATAGATGCAAGATTATTATGTCAACCCATTTTCCAAAATTATGATTGCTATACTCCAGCGATTATTCTTTTTGATGCTTATGAGGTTTTATTTTTCATCTTTCAGCCCAGCATCGTGATCATATTTTCTACCATGTCAACTGTCGAAAGTGCTGCAGAGATCTCAGACCTGCTCCTCTAATGATTGAAAACTTTTCCTCCAATTTTTTCAAAATTGATGAATATTTACCATCACAGAATGAGAGGTTTGGATGATCCTTAGCGCTTGTAGAAACCAGGGAAGACAGCAGTGTTGATGGAGAGGATCCAGACTTCAGTTTCCCCTCATTTTGACAGTAAATATCAGAATTTGGAGGTCATCACAGTGTAAGGATGTTAATGTAGTTTACTTTATTGGCACTGGAATTCTGAAGATTTTAAAGGAAAGGGTACATCTTGATAGGGTAGATTTTAACTTTCAGCAGTTGTGGAAAGCAGATGGTAGCGGATTAGTTGTCTGTTATAGACCCTGCCTAATTTGCTTCTCCATTGACTTCCATGGAATCAAAACACTCTGTGCGGCAGCTCCTTCTCAAATATAAAATAATAATTGGACATCTTTAAAAATTATTTCTGCACAGCAATAAATCATTTGTCTAGCGTTCCCTCTAATGCAACACATTACCCACTGTGGCAATGTTTTCTTTAAATATATGTTTAATCTAATGGTCCAGAATTTGCTGGAGTGGGGCATATCTTTGGCGTGCCCCGTTAGTTAAACTTTTCCCCTCACCCTTCAGCTCGAAAAACTTTTGCGCCACAAATTGCTGGAAGTGTGAACTGATAAGGGTGTGGTGAGGTCAACGGGTCATCTGGGCCCTTGGTGAATGACAGGACCAACAGTCTATCTCCTTAACCAATGAGATTTAAGGATTGAGAAAGAAACAGAGAAATGACGGAGAAGGAATTAGGATGAATTAGAGTCAAATCAGGTACAAAAGTTCTGGCCTTCTTTGTACTTATAATAATTAATTTAAATATCCGAAACGTGAGAGAAGGAATGAAATATACAGCCAAGCAGCACACTGCCCATCTACTTAAAGTGACCCTGAAGCAAGCACTGCTAAGCTGACCAAAGTGCTGGTAAGCAACTCAGTTTAAAAGCTCGATGGTAGTTGATGCAATGGGTTCTCAGTCTCAGGTGGGGCCTGCGCTGCCAGGCAGCCTCTTCCCACTGCAGGCAACACTAAACCGGCTAATGTGACTAATGCAGCAAAATCTGTTATGAAAAAATTCTCCATAATTGAGTTAACTGCATTTGAGTGGGTGAGCTAATTGCCATCTGGTCATTTTAATTTCGCTCAGCAGAAAATTGCCATATCTTTCTCTGAAAGCTCATTAACAAGGTCCTTGTTAATCAATAACAGAATTTTCAGAAAAAAAATTGCCACCAATTTCACTCCTTTTTTGAGGGCAGAAAACAAACTGCAGTTCAAAAAAAGGAAAAACATTGCAGTTTCATCTTATCACCTAGTTTTCTGCTAGGTTTAATGGCCATCTAGGCTGTTGTTGGCAAGATTGGAAATCACCCTCCCCATATATGGCTAATAATAAATCTGTGAACGATTAATTAACTGGGCAATAAGCAATAATTATACATCAAATGCAATGCACAGTTAACATTGGGACCAAACTTAAAAGGAAAACACATAAGGGGGAATTTTAACCCCCAAGAATAGGTGGGTTGGAGACGGGTGGGAAGTTAAAATAAATGAAATTTCTAGCACGACCGCAACCCGACTACAATGTGCCCACTTCCGGGTTTAACAGAGGTGTATTTGGATGCCTGCAAGTAACCTACTCACCGGAGTAGGATCCCCAATTAGTGCAGGCGGGCGAGTAGTTATCGGAGCAATTAATGTCATTTTGAGACGTTAATTAGGTCTTTTTTAATTGTTTTTAACAGACCTTCAAATTTAACACCTCCAGCATGGGTTTCCCAAGGCTCGTGAATCTTGCCAATGAAACAGAGGCAAGAACGGCAGGATCCATGAGGTAAATGCTTTTATTGCACTGCTTGTGGACCAGGAGGAGCAGGAGTGTTTCCTCCAGGCCCAACAAGCTTACCTGCCACGATCAGAGCCCTGCAATTGATCGACCTCCACCCCCCGCAATATCTGACCACCCCCCCCCACCCCTGATGTCCGACACACTTCTGCGATGTCCGAGACACCCACGATGTCTGACCCCCAACCCCTAACTGTATAAATTTAATTATATCATTTACCAGCCCTCCAGCATTTCCTTGTGGCGATCGCTTGGCATTCGCTTCCCGGCTGCTTTCCCGCCCAACAAGCAGCCAGCCTGTCAACCTGTTAAGAAAATTTAAAAGACATCCTGCAGTTAAATTCTGCAGGATGTCCAGGAAACCCACTTCCGGGTTTCCCACCTGGAAATCCTCCCCCCCCCACTCTCTTCACAGCCCCGAGTAAATGTCGGGGCCATAATACCCTTCTATGAGCTGCGTGTTATCACATTATTTCCGTTACAGTGCAGTAGCAGCTATTCCACTCTTAAGCTGTTACATTCAGACTATCAAGGACTTTTACTCCATTCAATCAGTTCCCATTCACTAAGCTCCCCCTGCTATTTTCAACCTTCTGCCCCTACTTTAAATTTCAACGCCAAAAATACTTTGCTTCAATATTAAAAAAAGAGTTGTGATAATGATATTCACTCTTTCTGTACATAATGGCTCAACAGAGTGTGAATGTTAATAGTGGAAAAAATGTGATTTTCAAGCTTTCAGAGTCATTTAAATTCTTGTTAAAACGAGGTCAATTCATATTCCAAACTAATGGTTTTCTCACTAATGACTTGAATCATCTATTGTGCACTATGGTACACCGAGTGCAGGTAATTAAAGAGAAAAGATGGGCACTGAAAGGGACAATGAATAAGCTTCCCCTAATGAGCCTTAATTGCTTCAGGCCAAAATGCTTCACTATTCCTAGAAGTAGTTTTACTTCTGGTGATAACAATGGCAATAGAACTTTTAAAAAGCTAGCACTGATGGAAGTAACTTGTGCAAGGGTTTCTGGCAATTCTTGATTAACAGATAACAGATTGCAGACAACACAAAAATTGGCCATGTAGTTCATAGTGAAGAGGATTGCTGTGGACTCCAAGAAGATATCAATGGGTTGGTGGAGTGGGCGGAAAAGTGACAAATGGAGTTCAACCCGGAGAAGTGTGAGGTAATGCACTTAGGGAGAGCAAACAGTAAAAGGGAATATGCAGTAAAAAGGAATATATTGAGAGGAGTACAGGAAGTGAGAGACCTTGGAGTGCATGTGCACAGGTCCCTGAAGGTGGCAGTACAGGTAGATAAGGTTGTGAAGAAGGCATACGGAATGCTCTCCACTATTAGCTGAGGTATAGAATACAAAAACAGGGATGTAATGATGGAACTGTATAAAACGCTGGTAAGGCCACAGCTGGAGTATTGTGCGCAGTTCTGGTCACCACATTACAGGAAGGACGTAATTGCTGTGGAGAGAGTGCAGAGAAGATTTACAAGAATGTTGCCAGCGCTTGAAAATTGCAGCTACGAGGAGAGATTGGATAGGCTGGGGTTGTTTTCCTTGGAGCAGAGGAGGCTGAGGGGAGACTTGATTGAAGTGCACAAAATTATGAGGGGCCCAGATAGAGTAGGCAGGAAGTACCTGTTTCCCTAGCGGAGAGTTCAAGAACTAGAGGACATAGATTTAAGCTGATTGACGGAAGGATTAGAGGGGACATGAGGAAAAACATTTTTACCCAGAGGGTGGTGGGTGTATGGAATTCGCTGCCCGAATTGGTGGTAGAGGCAGGGACCCTCAACTCTTTTAAAAAGTACCTGGACCTGCACCTAAAGTGGTGTAAGCTGCAGGGCTACGGACCGGGTGCTGGAAAGTGGGATTAGAATGGGCACCTGGTTCGAGCCGGCTTGGACACGATGGGCTGAATTGCCCCCTTCTGTGCTGTATCTTTTCTATGGTTCTTTGGAGGGGAATTTTTTGCTGTCTTCAAGCACAGTCTTCTGGGATAAAAAGCAGCAATAATATAATTGGATATGAATTTCAAGAGCTCATTTTCTTTTACTCTAGATCTAACCAAGCAAGTCATCAGTTCCAGCTCTTGAGACCTGAGACCCGAACCCCAAGGTTAGGGCTTCAGGCATGAGAATATAGGTGACTATTACCCTAAGCTTTGTGTAATGTGCATCGATAGGACGTAATAGTAATATGGTATCATGTTATGTTAAGAGTATAGCAGGGCAGCAATTTCAACATTTATGAAATTATGTTATATCAAACACAGAAAGACAAAGAAAGAACACTAAGTTATAAATTGCAGATTATGGTCAGGTTATTTAAATGTGTTACACTGAAAATTCACAAAATCATGGAAGAAACGGAAGTCCCAAAATTCCACAGGCTGCAATTCTGGGATCAGTCTCTGAGCGATGGCGCCGATCCATGACTTTTTTTTAAATGACTTCCTCTTCGGGCGGTCCAGGCCGCTGCCTGATCTGGACCCACTGGTGAGGCCCATGTGCACCGTTATGGAGGCCGGTACACCTCACCGAATTGGGTCTTCTGTCTGCCATTGCAACTTCAGGTGGAGCAGGAATGGGAACTCCTGGCTTAAGAAGTCCTGGTCCCAGCCCTTCATTTGTCTTGGAAGGGATGGATGGAAGTTCTGCCCCTTATAAGTCAATGAGGAAACTCCCGGAACTGGATCTCCTGTATTTCTGAGGAATTCTGGGAATTTCAGGGCCAGAATGTTGATTTATAAATAATCAAGACACGGTTAATGAAGGCTGTTAAAATGTGTGATTATGGGTTAATTTACTTATAGTGCATTGATGAAGCATTAAATTAGATTTAAATATGAGCTGTCAGGAGAACTGACTGGAGTTTTCAACTCACAATAGCGCTTTGACCCCTTTATGTTTAATTTATCCCTCTGATACTAAAGTAAAATTACTATTCTTAATTTATATATTCCTCATGAATTGTTTCTCCCTTTTATGACGCATCACTTCCCTCCATTCATTTTCTTGATGGTCAAGTTTATTACAACTTATTTACAACTAAACGGCCAATCAGAGTGGACCTGCAACAACACTTTAACCATCAAACCTCCTTATTATTAGATGATAAAAAACACATACACTGGATCAATCCAGTAGTGTAGTGCACAAGTTTGAGTGCTGATAGCAGCAAGATGTAAAGAAAGAACCTTCCAAGCCTTCCAAGTCCTCAGGACATCCCAAAGTGCTTTGCAGCTAATGAATTGCTTTGGAAGTGTAGTCACTGTTCTTATATGGGCAAAGGCAGCAGCCAATTTGCACACAGCAAGATCCCACAGACAGCAATGAGATAATGATCAGTCAGCCTGTTTTAGTGGTATTGGTTGAGAGGTAGATGTTGGCCAGAACAATTGCTCTGTACTTCTTCGAAAAGTGTCATGGGATTTTTTGTAGCCTGAATAGTCAGATGGGACCACGGTTCACTGACCCACTCTGCCGGTCGACTGCCCAAAACTTAAAACCGACCCCACTGAAAACGGCATTCACTCAGTTGTTCAAATTTAACCGCAGAAAGTCTAACATTTAACAAGGGTACATTAAGCCCTTGTGGACTGCTGCCAGTTCTTATTTTTATGTCTTACAGAATTTTGCTTATGTTTCTGCTTCTGTCAATCGTTTTATTTGTAAATAAATCTGGATCTAGCACTATGAATATTCTCCACCTTCCAAATTCATAGAAAACATCGAAACCTATTTTTCTAACCTTTGTCTCTGGGAAACTGCCCTCCCTTAGGCACAAAGGTCAGAAAAAAAAGGACGGAGACCTGTTTTGCCAGGTTTACATTGCCCAGGGATTTATCTGGCTTCTGTGGGGGCAGAGTCCAGGAAATGGGCTTAGACCAAGGGCATAGGTCAGGAAAATCTGCTCGCACATACAATAGGCGCAGGCCAAATGATGCCATGTAAATTTGGTCACATCTTTGCCTGGGTAAGCATAGCACATTTTGCATGCATTGCACCCTTCCAGCACTCAGACAGAAAATATGGCAGGGAAATTGGCCACATAGTGGGCATCCTATACATTCTCCAGCAAGCTATTTACAATGATCAGAGTTAACAGTTAAACCTGGCTATGCTAACCAGTGTGGCAGAGAATAAAGGATATACGTTTCAGTTTGTAAAAGTTGTTGGGGTAGATATTAACTTTCATTGCCAGGTGGAAACCTGGCTTTAGTGAATCAGCTGCTTATTTTACACACTGCCTGAAGATCCTTTCGATTGAAGGAAAATTGGGTGAGGTGTAATACGGCCCATTTTTATCTTATGCAAATGTCATCAAGTCGTTTTCATGAGAAAAGTACTGAAAAAGCTGTAATAATCTTAAAATAGACGCTCTTTTTATGACTACAGATACCAAGTCAGACTTTACTCTACTATGTCTATCAATATAAATACTGCTGTGCAGCTTTCATAAGAACATAAGAAATAGGAGTAGGAGTAGGCCCCTCGAGCCTGCTCTGCCATTCAATCAGATCATGGCTGATCTTCAACCAAGTCTTTGCCTTGACTCTACAACATTTCCTATTGTGCAGCTGTCAGCAGGCACCACCAGGACAGGAATGTTTGTAGCATGCAGCAAATAAAGTTCCTTACCCTCTTTAAGGAAGCTTTGATGGACATCGTAGGCTGGGAGGCCATACAGGGCCTGAGGATGCTGAAGTTTGTAGAAGTGCTCCTGGTTTGTGCAATGATAGTCACACACATTCACTGTGGCAATGATTGTGACTTTTGTCAGCTTAAAATCAACGTCTCTGCTTCCCTGCAACACATAGCATATCCTGTCAGGGTAGCAACAATATGCTTAGCAATGTCATGTGCTCATCCTGTGACATCTTTTTTTACAAAGCCCTAAGCCCAGAAGGATCAATACAATCCTAAGGAACAGTAACCATCACCTGAGCCCACTGCACCATCCACACCACTTGAAGCCGGCACCAGCTTATTCACAGACACTTTGGAGAATCTTAATCGGCTTGGGAACAGAGAATGAGTCACTAGTCACGAGTGAGGAAGTAACACATCTGATACTTGAAGAAGGGCTGACTGCTCATGAGTGACAGTTCACCATTTCGTCAGAGGGCCAGCAATGAAACGGAGGATAATTTGCAAGCAAGAAATGCCGAGCAAGTCATTATGAGTTATTGAATGAATTGATGCAGTGTGGCAGATTCTGCTATCCAGTTCGGCTGTAACATGCAGCAAGCATTATTTGACCTATGGATTGTGATCGAAAAGCTAATACCACGAGTGGCATCTGAAAGGGAGACCTCACACATACAGGTGGAAAGCACAGTTGGAATAAGCCCACTGATAAAATTTAAGCATTGACTTTCACAGTCCAAAATGTTGTAAAGAAGAGTTTGAAGCACTTCACAAGACAATTGGAATGTAATTGGATAAGGATCAGAAACCTAACCAACATCATGGCCCCGATATTACCAGGGAGGCGGGATGACAGCGAGGGGACGACTGGGCGCGTGGGTAACCCACCCAGTAAAACCCGTCTGTTCCCCATGCGATTGCGGGTAAATTGAAGCCACTTACCTTGGCTTCTGGGTTTCCCGTTGTCAACCTGCGCAGTGGGCGGACTGCGCAACCGCATCACAGGCTGTCAGCTGGAGGAGCCCTATTTAAAGGGGCAGTCCTCCAATGCTGCTCCTGCAGCAAACGACCAAAATGAAAGAATGGAGCAGCCCAGAGGAAAGGCTGCTCCCAGATTTACTGATGCCTCACTCCAGGTCCTACTGGATGGGGTGAGGAGGAGGAGGGATATTTTCTTTCCGGCAGACGGAAGGAAGTGCCCCGCCTCTGCCACCAGGAAGGCCTGGCTCAAGGTGCCAGAGGAGGTCACCAGCAGCGGCAACATCTCCCGCACCTGGATCTAGTGCAGAAAGCGCTTCAATGACCTAACTAAGTCAGCCAAAGTGAGAATACTTTCTCCTACACTCCGTCTTCCACATCACTGCCCCCACCCCACAACTCCTTCTGCACTGTCAACACTGCTCTCAGAAGACAAACACGGGACGCAACCAACAGAGTACCCTTCGTTGTCCAGTACTTCCCCGGAGCGGAGAAACTACGCCATGTTCTCCACAGCCTTCAACATGTCATCGATGACGACGAACAGCTCGTTAAGGCCATCCCCACGCCTCCACTACTCGCCTTCAAACAGCCACCCAACCTCAAACAGACCATCGTTCGCAGCAAATTACCCAGCTTTCAGGAGAATAGCGTCCACGACACCACACAGCCCTGCCACGGCAACCTCTGCAAGACATGCCAGATTATCGACACAGATACCACCATCACACGAGAGGACACCACCCACCAGGTGCATGGTTCATACTCCTGTGACTCGGCCAACGTTGTCTACCTCATACGTTGCAGGAAAGGATGCCCCGGAGCATGGTACATTGGCGAGACCATGCAGACGCTGCGACAACGGATGAACGGACACCGCACAACAATCGCCAGACAGGAGGGTTCCCTCCCAGTCGGGGAACACTTCAACAGTCAAGGACATTCAGCCAGCGATCTTCGGGTAAGCGTTCTCCAAGGCGGCCTTCGAGACACACGACAATGCAAAATCGTCGAGCAGAAATTGATAGCCAAGTTCCGCACCCATGAGGACGGCCTCAACCGGAACTTGGGTTCATGTCACTCTACACGTAACCCCACCAGCGGGGGAAAAAAATTATCTGTTTTTAATACAACTGGACATTCTCTCTCTCTCTCTCTCTCTCTGCCTTTCGGGTCTCTTTCTCTCTCTGTCTGTGTAATCTGACCCATTGTGTATTCAGTATACTGGGATGTAATGTTTTCCGTGGCCAACCTACCTGAACACCAACGACACCTTTGATTGCTGTGATTGTCTCCCAGCCTAAAATATGCTATGCGATTTTAAAACCCTTCACTCACTCACCTGACGAAGGAAGTATGCTCCGAAAGCTTGTGATTTTCAAATAAAACTGTTGGACCATAACCTGGTGTTGTAAGATTCCTTACATTTTTCCACCCCAGTCCATCACCGGCATCTCCACATCATGACGACTCTATCACATCACTCCTCACACCCAATCAAACCTCATCCTCAACTTACCTGCACTTACTCACTTCCCCAGTATTCACCCCACCACTACCACTCAACCCAATCCTCATACAATGTCATGGCTCTATCTCATACTTACTCTTTGACACATCTCTTTCACGGTCAGCCTCACCCAAACCAATGCATTCAGCGATTGGCCACGTCACCATCCCTCACTCATGCCTCTCTACTTTCTCCCCTTAAAGGAGAGAAGAGAGCCCAGAATGCACGGGTGAGGGCAAAGACCGGAGGGGGGCCGCAACATCTGGTCGTCCTCACAGACGCAGAGCAGGAGGCTCTGGAACTAAGCCGCACCCTCGAGTACCTCTCCGTCTGGTGACAGAACTTTAACATTCAGCACTCACAATAGCAAATGATGTTAACATGTCTTGCCATCTTCAGCACCTCAACATTTATCATCAAGCTTAATATTGCCTCCTCTTCTCTTACAGGGCCTTCAGCGACCACCGTGATGGCGGAGGGCGATTTCTCAGACGACCTGCCGGCCACTGAGGGGGCACTGTCACATCTGAGTGAGCCATCTACCAGCGCAGATACACACACCTCGGTGGGTCCCCGTTCTCACTTAGTTGGGGTCGCACATGGTGAGTCACCACACACTTGTGAGCACGAGCAAACACTGGTGGCAGGGGCAGCTGTGGAGAGTCCGCGTCGGTGGGAACAATCTTCTCCAGGCTCTGCTCAGCTGGACACAGATGCTGAACCCTGGGGGCCATCAATGAAAAGGAGAATGATCGAGGGTCAGCAGCGCATTTGCGAGGTGCTGAAACAAGTGCCACGCGCACTCTCCACAATCGCGCAGAGGATGGAGTCCAACTCTTGCATGAGTGGAATGGTGGCACAGGTACAGGAGGGAATCTCTGATGTACTGTTACAGGGACATGAGGGCATCTCTGAGATAGTGTCGCGGGCAAGTGCGGGAATGTCTGCAATGGAGGGAAGGCTAGCCTCCATGGAGCTTCAAGCATGGCTCACCAATGAGTCCATTGAAGCCCTGACAACGGCCCTTCGGACTCAAGGTGAACAACTTTCTGCCGCCTTAAACAGGCAGGCAGATACTCTGGCACTGGCCTTACAAGGCTTCACACATGTCCTCCAAACTGCTGCCAAGCAGGGTGGTAGGAGTAATGTGGGCCTAGCCCAGGAGAGGGCTAATGGCGAAAGGGGACATGGAAGTGGCCCCCCTCTCAACCAGTACCCATAATGCTGCCGCCTCTCGAGGTGGCCGAGTCTGCCCCTGCACAGGTGCAGGTGGAGCAGTCTTCAGAGGGGCCCTCACGGGCACCGATACCCAGAGGACGTAGGCCCAAAGCATCTAATCAGTCAGGGCATGACCAAGAGCAACCTGCCACTACCTCTGCTGCAGCCATGAGGAGGCCCCATGTAGGAGTACTCGTAAGCGTAAGGCGAAGGTTTTGTGAGCACAAAGGGGATGCACAAGGGTGTTTGACGGTTTGTCATGTTTTTTATTTATATTTGATTTTTGTTAATGGCACATTAAATATTATTATTGTCACCACTACTGCCTCGTCTTGGCCATTCTTGACTGGCTTGTGTAATAAGTCCCTTTCATGAGGTTCACCATGAACACCCACACTTGATGCCACCCATTGGGTCACCCTACAGTGGGTGTATGTGTAGTCGCATGACTATTTTGTGCAGGTGCCTGTGGCGCAGCACTGTGTTGTGGAGCTCCATGTGGCGGAGGTGGACGGCATGCCTGGCGAGGCTGGTGATGTTGCTTGTCCTCGGATGAAGTGATGAATGCAGTTATGGCGCTCTCATCCTGACGGTGTGAGTTTGAGGGGGTCCGCACAGTAGGTAAATGTGTTTACACAGCAGAGTTTAGGGTATAAATTAATAATTTTGAATGGAAAGACAAAGGTGTTGCAGCCAAAACTTTGTCTGAAGTGACCGAGTGCCCTGCTGCAATAAATGAGGTTTTCTCCCCACCTGTCAACTAATCCTTTGCATCTCCCACTGGCTGCTGGCTGAAACACGTCTGCTCCAACAGGGAGTGTTTCCCACAGCACGGGAAACATACTGAGGATCCTTCAAAATTGCACCCCTGCCAAAATCTCCACTCAATGAGGTCTGTCAAGTACCTCAACTCTCTGACTAACTATCTAAAGCAGCATCCCGCCGGCTTTAATTGCCGGTAGGAGTCCCGCATTCGGGAGCTGTACGTGCACCCAAACGCGGGGAACCCGGAAGTGAGCGGGTTGGAGCCGGGCTCCGAACCCGCTCCAGGATTCTGCCATTTTGGGAGCCCCCCCCGCCCCCAACGCACCCGCTCGGCCATCCAAAAATCGGCCCCCATGACTCAAACTCACAAAATTGTTACACTTCAGCACACAATTAGCACTTGCACTAGATCTAATGCTCAGAGCAAATAAACCTGCTAAGTGGTTATTTTATTATTTTTCCTTTGAATTATATTGTTACAGGCTATAACAACATGCATTTGTACCCTTCAAAATAGAAATTGTCCCAAGACATTTTACAGAAAGCAGCGATGGAAGGGTTAGGAAAGATGAACAATAAATGGTTCCAAAGATAAGCTGTGAGGAGGCATTTGAAATGAGAAGAGAAGTATCAAGATGAAAGAATTTAGGAAGAAGTTCCAGAGATTAGGGTTGAGAGACCTGAAGATTCTGCCACTGTTAGTGGAGCAGAGGGTGGGAGGAGGCCCACCTGAGGGCCAAAGGGGACTGGCTGGAGCTTAGGGCTGGAGGAGGTAACAGAAGGTGAGGGGAGGGACTTGTAAATGAAGTTACAGATTTTTAATTCAATATAACGTGGGATTGGGAATGACTGAAGGATGGGTTGAGGTATGAGTAGGTTTTAATGCAAGATAGGATGTGAGAGGCAGAGTTTTTGATGAGTTGAAGTTTCTAAATGGGTGGAACTCAGGAATTCAGTGAGCAGCATATAGAAGAATTCAAGTCCAGAGGTAATGATGGCACGGATAAGGGTTTAAGTACTAATGGGAATGAAATAATTGCAGATTTTGACAATGTTACGGAGGTGGAAGTAAGTATTCTTGGAATTTAAAGCTTAATTCTGGGTGGAACAGTTTGGCGATGCAGTAACTACATTGGACAGGTTGAAATAGAGGATAGTTCTGCAGAGGACCACAGAGGAGAGGTAGTGAAGAAGAATCCAGTGGTTGGCCATGTTGAATGTCACAGAGAGGTTAAAGAAGACAAGGGGCCCGATATTAGGAGGGCAGCGGGTTGGCAGCGGGGGGTCGACTGGGCGCCTGGGTAACGCGCCGAGTGAAATCGGGGTGCTCCGCACGCAATCGCAGCTTGATTGAAGGTACTTACCTTTGCTTCTGAGTTTCACGCTGGAAAGCTGCGCAGCGGGCGGACTGCGCAGGCGCATCATAGGCTGTCAGCTGGAGGAGCCCTATTTAAAGGGGCAGTCCTCCACTGACTGATGCTGCAGAAAATAGGCAAAATTACAGCATGAAGCAGCCCAGGAGGAAGGCTGCTCCCAGGTTTAATGATGCCTCACTCCAGGTCTTATTGGATGGGGTGAGGAGGAGGGGGAGGACAGAGATCTTCTCCCCGGCGGGCGGGAGGAAGTGGCCTGCCTCTGCCGAGGTGGCAGAGGAGGTCGCCAGCACCACCAACATATCGCGGATGTGCATACAGTGCAGGAGGCGCTTCAATGACCTAAGTAGGTCAGCCGAAGTGAGTACACTTACTCATTCCCCTACACTCCGTCTGCCACATCACCGCCCCCACCCCACATCTCCTTCTGCACTGCCAACACTACTCTATCATATCACTCCTCACACCCACTCAAAGCTCATCCTCATCTTACCTGCACTTACTCACCTCGCCAGTACTCATCCCGCCACTACCACTCAACCCAATCCTCATACAATCTCATGGCTCTATCTCATACTCACCCTCTGATGCATCTCTTTCACGGTCAGCCTCACCCAAACTGCCACTACCTGTGCTGCAGCCACAGGGCATGCATCACATACGTGCAGTAGGAAGCGTAAGGCAAACGTGTCGTGAGTATGAAGGGGATGCAAAGGGTGTTTGAGAGTTTGTCACGGTTATTACTTATATTTAATTTCTGATCAACTCACATAACATATTATTTTGTCACCACTACTGCCACGTCTTTGCGAATCTTGTCTCGTTTGTACAAAAATGCCCGTTCCTGAGGATCACTGTGAAGACCCACAACTGATGCCACCAATTTTGTCACTGCAGAGTGGGTGTCGGTGTATTTGCAAGGTTCTTTTGTGCAGATGACTGAGAGACGTCGGCGATGTCCCCGATGGCACCCTGGAAGGATCCAAAGGAGAAGTTGTTGAGGGCAGTGGTGACTTTGACAGCGACAGGTAAAAAGATGGTGCTCGGGCCAGCCGGGAGCAGCTCGGCATGAAGGAGGCTGCAGATGTCCACGACTACATGTCGAGTGACTCTGAGCCTCCGTGTGCACTGCTGCTCAGAAAGGTCCAGGAAGCTGAGCCTCGGTCTGTAGACCCTGTGGCGAGGGTAGTGCCTTCTGCAACGCGTCTCTCTCTGCGGTTGCCCTCCCACCTGCTGTGCAGGTGGATATGTCACAGCACTGTGTTGTGGAGCTCCACGTGTCAGAGGTGGACGGTGTGGCCGGCGAGGCTGGTGATGCTGTTCGCCCTCCGAGGAGGTCATGACTGTAGCTACGGCGGCCCCCATCCGAATGATGTACGTTTGAGGGGGTCCACAAGGTAGGTAAATGTGTCTGCACACCGGGGTAAGTGTGCAAGTTTGTGAATTTTATTGTTAGGATGAGGGTGGTGGAGGCCAAACTTTGTCCAAAGTAACAGAGTGGCCTCCTGCAATGAGTGAGGGTCTCCCCCCTCCCACCTGTCAAATGGACCTTTGCAGCTGCCACAGGCTGATGGCTGCAACAGGTCCATTTGATCTCGGAGTGTTTCTCCCAGTACGGGAAACAGTCCCAGTTGACTTGAAAATCCCACCCCTCCTAAAATATCAGGTCAATCAGGTCTGTGAATGACCTGAAGTACCTAGTTAATTACTTTAAGTGGCATCCCGGCTTTAATTGCCGGCGGGAGTCCCACATTCGGGGGCTGCGCGCGCATGTAAGCGCGTCACTGGGGAACCTGGAAGTGGGCGGGTTGGAGTCGGGCTCTGGACCCGCCCCGGGAATCCCCGATTTTTGGAGCCCCCCCCGCCACGAACGCACCCACTCGGGGGTCCGAAAATCGAGTCCAAGGAGAGTTAGTGCGCGATTGTCACAGTAACAAAGGATTTCATTGGTGACCTTGAACAGGGCAGTCTTAATGCTGTGGGCATTGCAGAAAACAGACTGAAGAGATTCCAATAGGGAATTAATTATAGGAAATCTGAGCACAAAGCTGGAAGGGGACATTGTATTTGAAGGTCTTAGACAGGAAAAGGAGATTAGACATGGGGTGGTAATGGGAATGGACAGAATGCTGAGGAGGGGGCAGAAATTGGCAGTTTTGAAGGGGAAAGGAATAGTACCTGAGCAAAGTGAGCTATACACAATGTCTGCTGAGGCATGGAAAGATAATTGAGTGGTCAGGAATTGTGTGGGAGGGAATTGAAGGAGCAGGAGATAAATTTCCTGGAGGAGAGGAACCCAAAGAGAGGAGGGGAGATGCAGGAGAAGTTACAGTAATAACAGGTCAGGGCTAGAGTCGAGGAGGTGACTAACAACTTTCTGATTAAACAATAAATTAATGCCATGACTCATTCTTGCTGATTACTAGAAATGAATAATGTGTGACCCAAATATATTAAAATAACCTTGAGAGTATTGCATATCTATATTTTATTCCATAGCATTAGAACCAACTGCCATGATTTTTTTTTTAAGAATACAGGAAGGATCCTGCACACAGATGACCTTTAATGACGTATTGAGTGTAAAAGTGAAAAGTATCAATGTTTGCTTGCAGATGACCCTGAAAGATAAAGAAACACAAAATTACACATCCAGTGGTTACAAACATGAAGAGACAAAAATAATTTCAGGATACAATGTTTAATGCACTTACACTGAAATTAGGAAGATTACTAGTCACTTTGAAATCTCAGGTTATTTTCTCAAAAGAAGATATTAATGTAAAAGAAAGGGAGTAACAGTATGTCAGCATTTTGGCCCTGAAATCCCTGGGGTCCCGCTCTGCCAACATAAGTGGGGCGGAGCACAACCCCTGTCCATCCACACCCAAAGACGTAGGGGATGGTGTTATTTGCATGACCAATCAGAATGTTAAGGAGAGGAAACCCAGCAAGTGCCCAGTTAGGAACTCTATTTTCTCAATCTTCTGCTCCTAATGAGGTAAGTGGGCCTCAGGGGAACCTAATCGACCCTGTCTGGGATCGACTACCTTTCCCAGATCTCTGTTTCCTTGCCTGAGACCATATAAGGGCAGAAGGACTGGAATTTTCAGCGAAACCCCACAGACACCTCCCCTTGACGTAGTGGGGAATGGGTGGAAGACTCACCCATGACTCCCCCACCAGGATTTAAAGGGGCATTTTGGTCATTTTAGGACCCCAGTGGAATTGGATTCTGACCCATGTTCCTGTCCCCTACACCACCCCCGCACCACCCTCTCCAAGGTGCAGATCTTGGAGGTACTTCTCCATTTCATCACCTGTACAGTAATCTGGCGGAGCGGATTGCCCACCCCTTGTAGAAACCCATCTGATTTTCAACCTATTGATTTCTGCTTATGTTGTGAAGATGAAAATTACCCCTCTTCATTTCTGCCATCCCAAACCCAGGAATTTTGAGGCCTTTGTATGTAATTGTAGCTACTTTTGTATTAAAAGTGTGAACTAATCACTATAGTTAATTAAATATGTGGTTTATAAGTTTTTTTGTATACATATATGCATATATATGTATAAAAAAACTTAGAAATCATTGCCAAAGATAAAGAGGATGAACATTTAAAATTTTTAATAGCTTCAGCATTTAAAATCAGCTTTTTATTATTCAGTACAATTACAAAAATGCCATGAAGCTTTTTCCAGCAATATAATTACTTACTGAATATGAATATTACATGCATGTGTCATGCTTAGGACCAATGCACTTGGTCCATATCATCAGCAAAACTGTTAATTTCCTCAGTATCATTGTCATGTAAGCTGATTTTCACAATACAGTCCCCATCACTTCTAATGGGTGTGTTGGTGTTAACATGATTTGCCCACTATAAGAAGTGGTCATTAAAACTGTATCTTTGCTAATGGTTATTACTATGGCAACACTCTGGTAGCTGAAGGGAGGCACCAAGTGCAGTGTATGTTTTGGGAAGCAGGGAGGCTGCTAAAGACAATTGGTCCTGCAAGAGGGTTAAACAGCTTATCCTGTCACATCTCTTTCAATAGCCTGGTGATGTTTCTCCTCCAAGGCAAGACGAGTGCAGACTGCAAGGCTTTAATCCTCCAAAGGACTCAAGTGATATCATAAGTAGTTGGATGTCATCCAAAACCTTTTAGGGGATGACTGATTTGAGGCTCATGGTCCAGGTATGTTATTTTGCATACTATGTAATACGATGGGCCTGATATTAGGAGGGAGGCGGGTTGGCAGCGGGGGGTCGACTGGGCGCGTGGGTAACGCGCCCATTGAAATCAGTGGGTTTGGCACGCGATCGTAAGTAAATTGAAGCCACTAACCTTGGCTTCCGGGTTTCGCGCTGGAAAGCTGTGCAGCGGGCGGACTGCGCACCCGCATCATAGGCTGTCAGCTGGAGGAGCCCTATTTAAAGGGGCAGTCCTCCACTGACTGATGCTGCTGAAAATAGGCAAAATTACAGCATGGAGCAGCCCAGGGGGAAGGCTGCTCCCAGGTTTAATGATGCCTCACTCCAGGTCTTACTGGATGGGGTGAGGAGGAGGAGGAGGAGGAGGGAGATCTTCTCCCCGGTGGATGGGAGGAAGTGGCCTGCCTCTGCCACCATGAAGGCCTGGCTCGAGGTGGCAGAGGAAGTCACCAGCAGCACCAACATATCACGCACCTGCATACAGTGCAGGAGGCGCTTCAATGACCTAACCAGGTCAGCCGAAGTGAGTACTCTTACTCATTCCCCTACATTCCATCTGCCACATCACCGCCCCCACCTCACATCTCCTTCTGCACTGCCAACACTACTCTATCACATCACTCCTCACACCCACTGAACCCTTATCCTCATCTTACCTGCACTTCCTCACCTCCCCAGTACTCACCCCACCACTACCACTCAACCCAATCCTCATACAATCTCATAGCTCTGTCTCATACTCACCCTCTCATGCATCTCTTTCACGGTCAGCCTCATCCAACCTGCCACTACCTGTGCTGCAGCCACAGGGCATGCATCACACATGTGTAGTAGGAAGCGTAAGGCAAACGTGTCGCGAGCATGAAGGGAATGCACAAGGGTGTTTGAGAGTTTGTCATGGTTTTTACTTATATTTGATTTCTGATCAACTCACATTACATATTATATTGTCACCACTACTGCCACGTCTTGGCCATTCATGACTGGCTTGTGCAATAAGGCCCTTTCATGAGGTTCTCCATGAACACCCTTGATGCCACCCATTGGGTCACCCTACAGTGGGTGCATGTGTAGTTGCACGACTATTTTGTGCAGGTCCTGTTGCGCAGCACTGTGTTGTGTAGCTCCACGTGGCGGAGGTGGACGGCATGCCTGACGAGGCTGGTGATGTTGCTCATCCTCCAATAGAGTGATGAATGCAGCTATGGAACCCCCTCCCCCTCATCCTGACGGTGTGAGTGTGAGGGGGGTCCGCAAAGTAGGTAAATGTGTTTGGACAGCAGAGTTTAGGGTACGATGTAATAATTTTGAGTGTGGAGACAACGGTGCGGCAGGCAAAACTTTGTCTGAGGTGACAGAGTGCCCTGCTGCAATGAATGGGGTATTCCCCCAACTGTCAAGGAATCCTCTGCATCTCCCAATGGCTGCTGACTGAAACACGTCTACAACAACAGGGAGTGTTTCCCACAGCATGGGAAACACACTGAGGAGAGTCCAAAATCACATCCCTGCTAAAATCTCTTCCCAATGAAGTCTGTCAACGACCTCAAGTACCTCCCTAACTATCTAAACTGTCATCCCGCCGGCTTTAATTGCCAGCGGGAATCCCACATGCGGGGGCTGCGCACGCACCGATTCACGTCATTGGGGAACTTGGAAGTGGGCGGGTTGGAGCCGGGCTCCGGACCTGCTCCAGGATTCCCCAATTTTAGGAACCCCTCCGCCACGAACGCACCCGCTCGGCCATCCTAAAATTGACTCCGACAAGTCTGATCTGGCTGCTGCCCAAAATAGCTGGCGAGCTTAATGTTATAAGCGGCGCCTTTGTAATTGACTTCAGCGTAAATGGCAAATGGTTAGGGCCATTTGCCCAATATCAGCAGCTGCCTGTGATAAACGTGTTCAGTATAAATGGTGGGGACTGTATCTATCTAGCATGGCTTTTATCTTCTGGTGGATGGATATAACAGCAAATCCGGCCACTGTTTAGGATGTGCTGTCTCCAAATTGGTCCCAGTATGCAACCTACCCCAGATGTAAACTGACTTTAGGCTGGGAATGAATGGCATTGGAGCAGTTGCAGTGTTCGTACAGTCAGAGGTTAAGTATTGGGTTTGATCCAACCTTTGATTGCCAGTATAAATAGGATACCATGGAAACTTGTCAGTGAACAGATTTATATTAATGATTTACTTTAAAGAAAGGATAACTGTCTGTGTTTTTCTTACCAATACCTTTCCTTGAGGCTATACATTGATTTTTTGTTCTTGAGGATTTAAAGACCTATAATGAGGCATATACTTTCTGCAAGGCAAACTGTCTAATAGTATTCCAAGCAAAATCAACAACAGTCAAAATGCTTGCAAAAGTTCTTAGCTTGAGGAAAATTATGTTGGTACAAAGTGAGACGCACCTCTGCTGCACATTCTATTATGACCCTGTCCTATATGTCCTCATTTACTGGTCTTGTGAAAGTAGTATTTCTTCCATTCATGTGGTGCTGCTGAAAATGGGGAGTACTGTGTTAAACTAGAGATTAGCACTCCTATATGGGGGTGGGGGGGAGCAAAATAGAGCTCACTGAATGCCAGTTAAAATACACTTGGCATATACAAGCTATTTTATTTCCTTCTAATGGATGGGACAATCCGCTCTTTTCCAACAAAAACTAGAGTGGCAGTACAACAATCACCAAAAATTTTGAAAACTCTAACTGGCACCAAGTTCCATTCACCCCCCATCACCCCTGTGCTAGCTGACCTACATTGGATTCTGGGCTGGCACTGCCTCGATTTTAAAATTCTCATCCTTGTTTTCAAATCTGTCCATGGCCTCGCCCCACCCTATCTCTGTAACCCCCTCCAGCTCTACAACCCTCCGAGGTTTTTGCGCTCCTCCACTTCTGGCCTCTTGTGCATCTCCGATTTTAATCGCTCCACCATTGGCAGCCCTGCCTTCAGCTGCCTAGGCCCTAAGCTCTGCAATTCCCTCCCTAAACCTTTCTGCCTCTCTACCTCTCTCTCCTCTTTTAAGAAGCTCCTTAAAACCTAGCTCTCTAATCAAGCTCTTGGTCACCTGTCCTAATAGCTCCTTATGTGGCTTGATATCAAATTTTGTTTGATAATCACTCCTGTGAAGCACCGTGGGACGTTTTACTAAATTAAAGGCACTATATAAATGCAAGTAGTTGTTGTTGTTTCATGGGTTCACTGATACTATTGTCGAGTACAATGGGAAACAAAATCAAGGCAAGATCAGCACTCAGACCTGGTCTCACTTAGGTTAATCCACTTGAGATCGGATTGGCCAGCCAAGTGTTATTCTTTTGGTCCTGGCATGAGGAAAGTTACAGTGCAGGCAGTACCAACACCAATATGCAATATAATGGGGGTAAAACATTATCACTTCTCCACAGTGTACATTTTGAAGAAACAAAAAGTGTCTGATAAAATAATTACTCATGGAAATAACTCTAACTCAAGCATCTCAATGTGTAAACCTGAGCAAGTTGGTTACTATGTGGATCAGAATGGCTACATTCCACCCATAGGCCTAAAATGGGAAGTATTGGCTTGAATGCCCCACTTCCATGTGTTTTAGTCCACATTACTTCTGAATATTGCCAAAAACAGAGTGCCCAGATTTACGTTTGCTGTAGAAATGGAAAGTAGCCAATTAGATCTCTAAGAACAAATAGGCAGGATTTTCTTTGGATGGTATTCCAGCAGGCAGAGGCAGAAAATGGGATGGTGAATCATACCATCATTTTTATAGCTATTGTATTTCAATCAGTACAACTTATCTTTGCATAATAATACAAAATAAAGAATATGCCACACGACCCCATATCAGTGAATCTTCTTACTTCACTTAAACAAGATGGGTCTAATTATCCTTTAGCAGTGTTAACCTCTTCTCCTCTGCAAAAATCCTCCTGTTAACAAATCTTCTGTTTCAAAAAGCAAACTGCTTATGCAACATCCTGCTTTATCTCTTGCTGTTCACAGCCAGAAAAAGTGATTAAAAGATTTCCAATACTTTGTGCCAGAAATTGCTCCCTAAATAACAGAGGAACTCAACAGCGTTCTCAGTTTTTAGTGGTGAATTGAAGGAGCAAGTTCCCGCCTTTGCACATGCGCAGTAAAACGCGGCAATCATGAACTTGCTACTATTGGTTCGCTGGCAATTTGACAGCTACGAATGAAAGGGCCATCGCACGCTGCAATCAGAGAAATCTTTGAAAAAGCGGCAACTTGCTTATCTGCCCAGCTGGAAAGTAACTAATTACGCCACCAAACAGGTACGCTTAAAAATACCAGGTCTAAACTAAGTTTTAAAAGCGGGATAAGTCTTAATGACTTCCAAACAACTAAAAATTAACTTTTTAAAATGTGGAGTCTCATATTACTCCTTATTTTAATAGTTTTTGGTCATTAAAAAAAAATTAAAAATTGTAATTTTTTTTTACTTTTCCCTTCTGCCTCTTTAATTTAATTCAATTATTTCTTTGGCTTTTTAATAAAAAAAATATTTTTTTATTTACAATGACTTCCAGAATACTAACTTTAAATGAATGAAGTCTGCTTGCCTGTTTGTGGGCGTGACTTCTCTTCCTGACAGATTTTGTGGGTGTGTCTTCTATTCTCACAGACTGTTCCATGCGCGTCAACTCATGTTGCACAATTTTTTTAAAGCTCAAAATCACACAGTTCGACGCCACGGAGCACGTAGTAAGTATATTTGTTAATTTAATTCACAGGAGCTGCAGTGAGTGTTGCCTTGCCGCTCTGTGTGATTTCTAGTCCAATGACTGGGAAGTATTTTTCGATTACTGAGAAAAGATAACAGATTGTTTATTTACAATCTATGGGGAAACAACATCAAAGCTTACTCAGACTTTTTTTTTGACTTGCTGGAATACACCATGCTTTAAAACACAATGGGCCGGAAATCGCTCAATGTAACTTTTTTTTTAAATCAACACGTTTTGTTCAGCAAATAAAGTGTTAATGTAGGAGCAGAAAATTCTGGAACATTGTATCAGTTATCAATTCTGGGAAATAAAAGCTCTTACCTTAAATACATTGGCCCAAATTTTTTCTGGTCCTGTTCCTCCTCCATAAGTATGGCAGGAGAGGACACATATGAATGTAGTTCTGCTGTTTCTTATTTCAACAGACAGACAGTGTTGACCTGACCTGAATGAAACCACCAGTGTGGCTGCATAAAAGCCAATTTTTTTACCACATTCAAATGACTACTATCCCTCATTGTAAGGGAGGGAGCGAGGCTATGTATAATGTATAAAAGATAAGAGCTGTCAAAACACAACAAGGAATCATAGAATCATAGAAAGTTACAGCACAGAAGGAGGCTATTCGGCCCATCGTTTCCGTGCCGGACAAAAAAGAGCTATCCAGTTTAATCCCACTTTCCAGAACTTGGTCCGTAGCCCTGTAGGTTATGGCACTTCAAGTACACATCCAAATACTTTTTTAATGAGTTGAGGGTTTCTGCCTCTACCGCCCTTTCAGGCTGTGAGTTCCAGACCCCCACCACCCTCTGGCTCCCGTCTAATTCTTCTACCAATTGCTTTAAATCTATGCCCTCTGATCACTGACCCCTCTGCCAAGGGAAATAGGTCCTCCCTATCAACTCTATCTAGTCCCGTCATAATTTTATATACTTCAATTAAATCTCCCCATAGCCAATTAAATTTCCCCTCAGCCACCTTTGTTCCAAAGAAAACAACCCCAGCCTATCCAATCTTTTCTCATAGCTAAAATTCTCCAGCCCTGGCAACATCCTCGTAAATCTCCTCTGTACCCTCTCTAGTGCAATCACATCTTTCCTATAATATGGTGACCAAAACTGTACGCAGTACAAAGAGTTGGCCAACTGTCTGATTTCACAGTGGAAAAGTAAAAATGCCTTCTGCCTCCCGCCCTGTCCCTTCCATGACAAAAACACAGGAGGGCTATAGTGCTAACATAACGTGAGGCTCTCTGCCTGATGACGTAAGGTCATGCCGATCTCCATGCCTTGCCACTAAGTGGGATTGAAGAACCCCACTGTTGGCAGTAAAATGCAGTGACAGAAGATGAGGGGAGGGGGCAATTTTTTTTTTCCAGGCCTGGTACCCATTTTCTCTGCCTAAAAATTGTTACTAAGAATTTTAGAGGTAAGATCAACAACATAAATTTTGGCCTAACGTATGGCATAAAACCAATACCAAAGTGATTTCTTTTGGCCAATTAAGGCTTAAAAGTGTAAAGATTGACAAGTTCATAATCAAAAAAGTGACTTGGTAGACATCTCACGTGCATATTTCATCACCAGACAAGCAGCACTGCCACTTAATCTTGTCTGCTGCCCAAGCAGTACACTTGTGACCCAGCTAGATAATTCACAACAGCAATTCAAAAGTTAAGTTTAAAGAGCCATCTGACAACCTTCAACATTTCACTACCAAACTGTCACTTCCTTTCTGAATGCTTCAACTTGTCGGTATTTACTGTCAATCTATTTAATAAACAACTCTGTGCAAAGAAACAGCTGCTTATATTTATATTTAGCCCTTTGTTTAAGCTAATAATCAGGTTTCTATAATTCCTTTTTCATGTCTCCCCTACAAATTAATTTTATAATTTAAGAAATGGAAAATAATGAAAACCAGTTGAGCACCCTCCCCTCATAATTCAAACCTGGAACCATCATTGAATCTTTTTATAAAGATTATTTGGGAATAGGAATAGAAAGTGCACACTGGTACAATAGACACTGTTGTCTTTAAGATTGACGCACCTTGCTGAACCAGATTGAAGGGTCCTTCACATTGTACCTTACCAATGTTATAGCTGAACTTTTACTGCTTAAAGCTGTAAATTACATAAAAAGGTAAATGTCAGTACCATCAATGCCATTAAAAATAGAAATTGCTAGCAATGCACAACAAGTCAGCCAGAAAGTGAAAGATATGTCAGAGTTTGGTGTAATCCTTTATTCCTAAAGTCGATGTGTAAAACATTCACAGCAAATCAATAAATTAAAACATGCATAGAGGTCACTTGATTCTACATAAATTCTAAGATGTCATATAAACTGTAGTTTCTATGCACCGAACAAACAGGAAATATTGCTCCTTATTAATGAGAGCCTATTTTAAGCTGCTATAGTTGATAAAGTAAGTGGGACCGAGTCATCACTAAAAAGATAAATACATAGTCAGCAAAATCCTCTGAGCTTGAGGACTTTGTTTCTAGCAGCGTGCCAAGAAAGATTTACTGCAGCTAGCAACTTCATATGCTAGGAAGAAATAGTTTGTTCTTTCTATATCTTTCCAGGCTAGTGATCCTTGAGAATCCTAAGACACACTACAAAGTAGCATTTTCTGTTCCCAAATATACCTTGGCTGAGAGGGGGCCAAGCTCAAACTACAAATGTTGTTCATCTTCATGCTCAGAGTCAGAATAACAGAGAGCCATCATGGTCTCACACAAGAAATGGGTCTCTGCCCAGCAGGAGAAACTTGGTGTAGAAGGGAAATCAGTGTCAGAGCAGTGGGAGGCATTCCAGGGGTTCAGAGTAAACATGTTCCCACAAGGAAAAAGGGTAGGACTGCCAAATCTAGAGCCCCCTGGATGACAAGGAGCATACAGGATAAGATAATGCAAAAAAGGGATGTTTATGTCAGACACTGAGAGCTCAGTACTACAGAAAGCCTAGAGGGGTATAGAACTGTGCAGGGGTGAAATTAAAAAGGAAATTAGGAAAGCATAGAGAGGGCATGAAAAAATACCGGCAAGTAAAATTAAGGAAAACCCAAAAATGTTTTATAAATACATAAAGAGCAAGAGGATAACTAAGGAAAGAATAGGAACTATTAGATACCAAAAAGGTAACCTATGTGTGGAGGCGGAGGATGTGGGTATGGTTCTTAATGAATGCTTTGCGTCTGCCTTCACAAAAGAGGGGAACGATGCAGAGATTGTAGTTAAGGAGGAGGATTGTGAAATATTGGATGGCATAAGCATAGTGAGAGAGGAAGTATTAAGGGGTTTAGCATCTTTGAAAGTAGATAAATCGCCAGGCCCTGATAAAATGTATCCCAGGCTGTTAAAAGAAGTAAGGGAGGAAATAGCGGAGGCTCTGACCATCATTTTCTGATCCTCCCTGGCTATTGACGTGGTACCGGAGGATTGGAGGACTGCTAATGTTGTACTGTTGTTTTAAAAGGGAGAAAAGGATAGACCTAGGAATTATAGGCCAGTCAGTCAAACATCGGTATTGGAATCAATTCTGAGGGACGGTATAAACCATCATTAAGAAAGGCATGGATTAATCAAGGACCGGCAACATGGATTTGTTAAGGGAAGGTCGTGTCTGATTAACTTGATTGAATTTTTTGAGGAGGTAACAAGGAGTGTCGATGAGGGTAGTATGTTTGATGTAGTCTACATGATTTGTAGCAAGGCTTTTGACAAAATCTCACATGGTGGGCTGGTCAGAAAAGTAAAAGCCCATGGGATCCAAGGGAAAGTGGCAAATTGGATCCAAAATTGGCTCAGTGGCAGGAAGCAAAGGGTAACGGTTGACAGGTGTTTTTATGACTGGAAGGCTGTTCCCAGTGGGGTTCCGCAAGGCTCAGTACTAGGTCCCTTGATTTTTGTGGTCTATATTAATGATTTGGACTTAAATGTAGGGGGCATGATTGAGAAGTTTGCAGATGATACAAAAATTGGGCGTGTGGTTGATAGTGAGCAGGAAAGCTGTAGACTGCAGGAAGATATCAATGGACTGGTCAGATGGGAAGAAAAGTGGCAAATGGAATTCAATTTAAATAATGCATTTTAGGAGGTCAAACAAAGCAAGGGAATACACAATAAATGGAAGGATACTGAGAAGTGTAGAGGAAGAGAGGGACCATGGATTGCATGTCCACAGATCCCTGAAGGTAGCAGGACAGGTAGATAAGGTGGTTAAGAAGGCATATGGGATACTTTTCTTTATTAGCTGAGGCATAGAATATAAGAGCAGGGAGGTTATACTAGAACTGTATAAAACACTAGTTAGGCCACAGCTTGAATACTGCATACAGTTCTGGTCACCACATAAGAGGAAAGATGTGATTGCACCAGAGAGGATACAGAGAAGATTTACAAGGATGTTGCCAGGACTGGAGAATTTTAACTATGAGGGAAGTTTGGATAGGCTGGGGTTCTTTTCTTTGGAACAGAGAAGGCTGAAGAGAGATTTAATTGAGGTGTATAAAATTATGAGGGGCCTAGATAAAGTGGACAGGAAGGACCTATTTCCCTTAGCAGAGAGGTCAATAACCATGGGGCAATAATTTAAAGTAATTGGTAGAAGGATTAGAGGGGAGCTGAGGAAATATTTTTTACCCAGAGGGTGGTGGGGGTCTGGAACTCATTGCCTGAAAGGGTGATAGAGGCAGAAACCCTCATCACATTTAAAAAGTACTTTGATATGCACTTGAAGTGCCGTAACCTATAAGGCTACAGACCAAGTGCTGGAAAGTGGGATCAGGCTGGGTAACTCTTTTTTGACCAGCACAGATATAATGGGCCGAATGGCCTCCTTCTGTGCTGTAAATTTCTATGATTCTATGAAGAGTCACTAGAAAATATTGTGTGCTATTCTAAGAGGACGGCATGAACAATGACGTCTCTGTGAGTTGCAGGTCCTTGAGTGTGCAATCAGGAAGCAGGAGGGAGTCTCTCATATATAGGTAATTTCCTCAAGACAAACACAATTTAGATGGACACATTATGCAGAGTGTCAATCTTTCACCACAATCTCAGAGCAAGCAAAACAGTAAACACAACCCTATATGTCAGAGGCTGCATATAACTCTGGACACTGTGCAATGCAGGTTTAACTATATGCATAGCAACATAAGTAAAGGGTGAGACATTTAGCAGTCCATGTAGCCTTGTTGCAGCATATCAGCTCACAGGCTGGAATGATGCATACACCAGTGCATCTTATCAAGCTGGATGTTACTACATAAATATCCATCGAGTCAGCTGAAGGCCATTTTTAGGGAAGTGTTGGGATGTCTTCATTGTGGCTGATATGCCACTTCTTCCTGACTGTGACCCTGTGGACTGTATCTCCACTGAGAATATTTTCCAAAGCTCCTGAGACAGAGATATATGAAATTTGTAAATATACAAAAATGTACATAGTGTTATTGCAATCTGACTTTCACAATGTATCTACTTAGCTGCTCTCGTCTTACAGTTACAGGAACTGTTATATTTATAGTTACATATTTTCAACTTAGATGTTGCACTGATTTGTGCAATAGGGGTCCAAAATTCCACCAGTGGCCCACCCTGTCCTTAGAAATGAACCAGTCCCCCAGATTTAGAACAGGGTCTGGGCCTCTCCACTCAGCTGGAGTTAGGGTCTATTCTGCCAGAGAGCAGCTAAGTAGGAATTTTGAGGCCAATGTTATTGCGTTAAGGTATTTCCTGTGGAAGTTACATGTGTGCACAAGTTATCAGTTTCGCAACAGTAAAACAAAAGCAAAATACTGCAGATGCTGAAAATCTGAAATTAAAAACAGCAATTGCCTCAGCAGGTCAGGCATCATCTGTGGAGAGAGAAAATGAGTTAACATTTCAGGATGATGACCTTTCATCAGAACTGGAAGATGTTACAGATGAACAGTTGTTAAGCAAATACAGAGCCAGGGAAAAGGGGGGGGGCAGGGAAAGAACACAAGGTGGAGGCAGGAGTGATTAAATGAGAAAAAGGATGATGGCACAAGGCAAAAGGAGGTGATAATGAGACAACTATAGAATGAACCATATATATGGGTCCAGAGGAGATATAAATGGTTAGAGCAGAATAGTAGAGGAGGAGGGAAACATGGAAAATTTGGGAAAGAGAAGGCTCCCGTGGCCCAGGAATGTGGTGGAAGAAAAGCAGTTAGACTCCAGGGGTTCAGACCACCCCACCGACCCTGCACCAATAGGGGATCCCCACCCCAAGAACCAGCCCGCACCTCCTCCCCTTCCAGTGGCTCTGATCCAGCCATCCTCCAGTACCAGGAGAAATAATGCCCTTTGAGTAAAAATAGGAACAGCGGCTAAAGTTGTTAAACTCAATGTTAAGGCCAGAAGGCTGTAAAGTGCTTAGTAGAAAGATGAGGTGCTTGTTTTGGTCTCCCACCAAGGGCACCTGAAAATAAGGCCCCACGAGTTTAGCAGTGGGACCAACGCCTGCACAGATTGCGCGCAAGCCATCCCACTGCTAAATTGGTATGTGTTGCACCCATTTAACGCCCATAAAATGGGTGCATCACATAGAAATTTCTACCCCTATATCTGTTTTTAGTTATTCAAATGAATAAAAATGCAAGAATGTTTGGTTAATAATAATATTCTGAAAAAGATTGAACCTTTTTATTTGTTACTACGAGACATGGTGTTAGAACGGACATAATGTTTATCTTGATGTTTTTGAAATCAGTTGGAAAATGCTAATCCTGTCATATTTAGAAGTAATGGACAAATTTGGTATTCACAGAAGGCAAACAGTTCTTCTTTGAAGCTGTTTATATTCATTTACATCTATTGTTCATCCCTGTTTACACTGAGTAAACTGATGCATCATCAGCTGCTGTAGTTTATTATGAAGCTCTATCCTTGACAGTCTATCAAACCAGTAAATGTGACAAATTGTAATGACTGAACCACGCATTTTGATTTCTTCACTATCTCAGCAGTTATCTGACTCAGTATTGTACTTTTCTCTTATTTAATTCTCTCGAGTTTACCCTGTTTGCTCTCATCAATCAAAAGCAAAGTGTGTTTCAGTCACTTGACAAATGCCGGCTGAGAGATAAGAGCGAGGTCAGCAAAAATGTTACATTGGCTTCTGAAAACAAGTCTAAAGTTTAAACTCATTACCATAAAAATAAAAACTAGAAACTACATGCTTCCTGCTGTGAAATTGTTTTGAAAATATTGTGAACCATTTATCTGTAATTGTCCAGCCATATACCAATGACACTATATTATTCTGCTACATTATAGTACTCTAATACTTTATTCTACATTGTTAATTCTGCTTGTTTGTTTATTTTCAATTTTTTTCAATTCTAAACTTTCATATCAAATCTGGATTATTTGAATGTTTAAAAAGAGGAGTCCGGTGAGATTAAAATAAAAACCTAGCTTTTAGGGTGGGGGTGATGTGCTAACCAAAATTAAAGGTACAGGGGTACATGAATTTTAAGAGCCTATAAACTAAAATACCTACAGTTCACAAATTGATTTTAAATCTCTAATAGGAAGTGAACTACCCCAAACACCCAGTGGTAATGATGCATTGGGAGTGCCAGAGGAGAATAGGTTTTGGAAGCTGCTAAATGTGTCATCTTCAGGATCTGAGGTTATAATACTGCCAATTTAGTAACTTGATTGCCTCAATAAGAAAATGTCCTTCTTTACCTTTCCTTATAAATGACACCTTGGGCTAGAATACTGGCCCCACCGGGTGAGCCAATTGAAATATTCCCAACTAATACTGTGGTAGGAAAGTGAACTGCTTTTCACAATTCCAGACAGGAAAATACCCCACTTTATGGTAGAATCTCATTACACATTTAATAGAAGAGAAGAGTAAAATGTTACTTCCCATTTGTAATCAAGAATTGAACTCTATTCAACATCGCCAAAGCTCCACAAAATTTTCCTGAGTATCACAGGCACAATATGAAATGTTCTCTGTATCACATCAGAGTAGGATCTGTCAATATTGAGTTTTCATGATGTTGCCTCCCAAATCTGTGCCCATCTTTCCTGCAATGCTATGTTTGAACCTCCAAAAATAGGTTTCTGCCCCGCTACAGCACTGAAACTGTCTTAATCAAAGTCACAAATTACATCCTGTGTGACTGTGACCATGGTGTACTATCCCTCCTTATACTTCTCAACCTGTCTGCAGCTTTTGACACAGTTGACCACCACCAAAGCCTCTCCTCCGTTGTCCAGCTTAGTGGAACTGCCCTCGACTGGTTGCACTTTTACATATCCAATCGTAGCCAGAGAATCTCTTGCAATGGCTTCTCTTCCCACCCCCGCACCGTTACTTCTGGAGCCCCCCCCCCCCCCAAGAATCTATCCTTGGCCTCCTTTTTCTCATCTACATGCTGCCCCTCGGTGACATCATCTGAAGACACGGTGTCAGGTACTTTGACGACACCTGGCTCTACCTTACCACCACTTCTTCGACCCCTCCATTGCCATTGCTTGTCAGACTACTGTGTCCAACATCAAGTCCTAGATGAGATGAAATTTCCTCCAATTAAATATTAGGAAGACCAAATTGGGAAGCCATTGTCTTCGACACCCACCACAAACTCCATTCCCTAGTCACCGATTCCATCTCTCTCCCTGTCACATGCGGAGCCAGACTGTTCGCAACTTCATTGGCCTATTTGTTGCTGAGCTGAGCTTCTGACCCCAAATCCTCTCCATCACAAGGATCACCTACTTCCACCTCCGTAATATCGCCCATCTCTGGCCCTGCCTCAGCCCATTTGCTGCTGAAATCCTCATCCATGCTTTTGTTACCTCCAGACTGGACTATTCCAATGCTCTCCTGGCCAGACACCCATCTTCCACCCTCCGTAAACTTGAGCTCAGTCAAAACTCTGCTGCCCTTATCCTAACTCGCACCAAGTCCCGTTCATCCATAACCCTGTGCTCGCTGACCGACATTGGCACCCAGTCCATCAATGCCTCCATTTTAAAATTCTCATCCTCATCTTGAAATCCCTCCATGGCCTCGCCTCTCCCATCTCTGTAACCTCCTCCAGCCCTACAACCCTCCAAGATCTCTGCATTCCTCCAGTTCTGGCCTTTTGTACATCCCCCACTTTGTTCGCCCCATCATTGGTGGCCGTGCCTTCAGCTCTCTAGGCCCTAAGATCTGGAATTCCCTCCCTAAATCTCTCCACCTCTCTACCTCTCTCTCCTCCTTTAAGATGCTTCTTAAAACCTACCTCTTTGACCAAGCTCTTGGTCACCTGTCCTAATGTCTCCTTCTTTGACTGTCAATTTTTGTCTGATTACATTCCTGTGAAACACCTTGGGACATTTTACTACATTAAAGGCACTATATATATGAAAGTTGTTGTTTTTTGGAATTTAAGTTCTTGTAGAATGGAAGAATTACCTTCAGATCTAATTTAAAGCCCCAATTTTAACCTAACCCACCCAACGAGGACAGGTCAATTTCAGGTAGGATGCTTAATTTACACACCGTCCGATTTTAAGATCCATTGAAATCATTGAATCAACCTTTACTGCTTGCTCTTTGCTTATATGTCCTCTTTGTCTTGAAAGATCTGTAGCAATGTCAAATCTATAATTCTCTTGTTCTTAGTCAGCAACAGTTCTTCTCCACTGAATTTCATTTCAACTTTTCAACCGCAGGAAGTATTTTTTAAGAAAATTATGGGAAACTAAGAGAACATTTATGTCAAAATATTTGTTGAAATCATCTATGATAAAATATATTTAATTTTGAAAACATACAGAATATGTTCTACCATTAATGGCATAGCTTCATCTCTGATTCATTTTCTTAAATTAATGTTATTTAAGAGGACAGCTTGTTCAAAAACTGTGCACGTACCATTAGCATTGTGCAAAATCTGTATCGCTATAGCAACGCACAGTGAAATTCTAACTTTCACAGCACTCTGTAGCATGCAAGATTCATTGTTGTCAAGACTTACTCAACTAGCAGGCTGAGTCACCCTGTGCTGACATCAATGCGATCTAACTGATTGAAAGTGTAAGATTATGGTGTTTCAAAGGTTCAATGAATCGAACCCATGACCTTACACAAGAAAGTGTTTCATTCTGCACAGATGGATTTATAGAACATAGGAAGTAAAGAGCTTAAAGAAAATCAATACCAAATGCACAAATTCACTCAGAACCTTTAAAAACCTTCTGGGTGAGCCAAGCTTCATGAGATGTGCTTGATCTAGGTTTGAGGTCACATCTGAATATATGAGCTGCTAAATGGAAGATTAAGTAACTTAAATTTGCACTGATGAAGATTCTTAAAACCTGTGAGAAATGTTTTGTGTTCAAATGACTTATTCACTTTCCTATCATAATATAAACATATTCTTTAAGCATATCTCTAAACTAAGCTTAATTTCAAATGGTAATATGCATTGACATGAATGTTTTTAGTTTAAATTAATCATTGCTGAAAAAGTTATAGGGCCAGAGGTTGCTGCACTTGTTAGTGCACGCTTAGATTTTAAAAATTTTTGCCCACAAAGTTGCTGGAAGTGCGAGCTGATAACGGCGCAGTGAGGGAAACAGGGTATCTGGGACTTTGGTGAACAACGGGACAGTCTGTCTCCTTAAGTAATGAGATTTAAGGATTGAGAAATAAGCAGAGGAAGGACTAAGAAAGAGGGTGAATTAGAGAGGGTGAATTCAATGTCAAATCAGGTACAGAAAGAGAAATAAAGAAAGGGAAAGAAAAATTGGATTGAAGGAAAAAAGAGACAGAAAGGAAAATCTACTAAAACAGTTCACAATCTGATGAAATAAGACTCCACACTTATAATTGTTCACTTTCTGGGCGAGAGGTTGATTAGCAGTTATTAATAATTATCACATAGTTAAAAGGGTACTTACGCTGTTAATTACTAGGCTTAACTTCCTGTGGCGAGTTTAATGAGCAATTAACGTGCAAATGCAGCAACTTCATGAAAATCATGGGGCGGTTAAGCGTGAGATGTCGGTTTCGCGAAGCTAATGACAGAGCGGCGCAAATTGGCCAGCAATTTGTGGCGATTCGCAATTCATGGGGTATCTCTTTCTTGCTACAAGTTGCTGGCTGATTTGCACATTAATGATGGCATGCGGCGTTCAGACGCTGTTATTTTTTCAGCAAAATCTGGCCCATACTTTTAAAGTCTCAATTATTGGAACAAAGCTTACATTTTTTCATTGTCAAATATTACTTGATTTATTCAGGCAATTCTTTTGTAAAAATTCTCAAAGAAACTACAGCCACAGTGTCCCATATTACTTCCATTGATTAAAGGTGTAACTGAGCTGCTCAATCACGAGATTACAATAAACAAAAAAATAGGCTTTGAATTGCAGTACCTCTTGTATAGAATTGTAATGCAACCAGAAATTAGACAACTGAGAAAAAAGGTTCAAGGAGCAAAGTATTAGTCGGCTATTAAATATTTTACTACAGTCAAACTGGTAAGGCTAAAAGAACAACATAAAAATCATAACAATTGTTGAAGGTATGAATCTTATTTTTTAGCACTCATATTTGTGGTAAAATATCACATTTCATAGAATTAAAGAATCATAGAATCTTACAGCACGGAAGGAGGCCATTCGGCCTATCGTGCCTGTACCGGCTCTTTGAAAGAACTGTCCTATTAGTCCCATTCCCTTGCTCCATCCCCATAGCACTGTAATGTTTTCTTTTTCAAGTATTTATCCAATTCCCTTTTGAAAGTTACTGTTGAATCTGCTTCCACCATCCTTTCAGGCAGTGAATTCCAGATCATTACAACTCGCTGTGAAAAAAATTCTCCTCATCTCCCCTCTGGCTCTTTTGCCAATTATCTTACATCCATATCTTTTGGTTAGTGAAAACAGTTTCTCCTTATTTATCAAAACTCTTCATAATTTTGAACACATTTATTACATCTCCCCTTAACCTTCTCTGCTCTAAGGAGAACAATACTAGCTTCTCTAGTTTCTCCACATAACTGAAGTCCCTCAACCCTGGTACAATTCTAGTAAAACTCCTTTGCAGCCTCTCCAAGGCCTTCACTTCCTTCTTAAAGTGTGTTGCCCAGAATTAGGCACAGTACTCCAGCTGAGGCCTTACCAGTGATTTTTAAAGATTAAGCATATCTTCCTTGCTTTTGTACTCTATGCCTCTACTTGTAAAGCCCTGGATCCCGTATGTTTTTTAACAGCCTGATCAAATTATCCTTCCACCTTCAAAGATTTGCTTATGTGAGGTCTCAGTCTCTCTGTTCCTGCACCCCCTTTAAAATTGTACCATTTAGTTTATACTGTCCCTCCTCGTTCTTCCTTTCAAAATGTATCACTTCACACTTCTCTGCATTAAATTTCATCTGCCATGTGTCTGCCCATTTCACCAGTCTGTCTATGCCCTCTTGAAGTCTGCTACTATCTTCAGCTACAATGTTAAGAAGAGCATAGATTAAGGTAAGCATGATAATGATAATGCAAAAAGTATAATAACTAAATACAAAAAAACAAAGGGGGTAATTTTGACTTGTTGACAAGCTGGCTGAATGTGCATTTTTCTGAGGTACATGAAGAGGTACAAGTATTCTTCAGAGACACTGTTCAGATAAGCCCCAAGCCTCAAAATCTCTAATGGAAACAGCCACTAACCTCGAGAGTTTGCTGCTCTAGCTTGAAGAAGATCATGATGCTGGTGGTCCTCTCCTGGTCTTGCTTCTCTCCCTTGTGTTGTGCGCCATTTTCTCCTGCAGTGACTACTGTAGTAAAGGCTGCTAAAAAGGACAATGCAAACGTGTGAGTTTCTGATTGTTATGCATATTGGCTGAGAGGGAGAAGAAACAAGAGGCAATCAGGATTGGGAGATATTGAATGGAAAGCAAGTGGCTGGAGTGTGATGTGAGTAAGGAGTCACCAGAGAAGTCTTGATTCTGCAAGAGAAGAGAATGCTGTTTGTGGCTGATGTGAAGACAACAAGCAAGAGTTAAATGTGTGTTTGGACTAAGAATGAGAGTTGGTATAGTGTGTAAATGTGTGTGTGGGGGGGAGGCGGTGAAGGATATGACGAGGGAATTGATCAGATGAAGAAAAATAAAACAAAGCATAGCAACATTTTGTTGCAGGTGGTGTTCATCCCAATTTGTTATCTTGCTATTACTTTTACTATTACCCCTACTAAGTCACATTCAATGTTATTAATTAACCAGATAGTGTATTTGTAGAAAATCACTAGTTAAATTGATTGTTAACTGATAAAACTAGTTAAAATAAGCCCACTAATAATTAAACACCTCAAGAGCCAGTGATGGTACACAATTAGTCATAACTGAAGTATGATTAAGACATGCTCAGACATATAGATGCCCTGGGCTCAATTTTATCCCCAAATTTCAGGTGGTTTAGGGGCGGGGAGGCAATTAAAATCAGGGTTTTATGGAGTGGGAAAGAATCCAGGTTCCAACCCGTCAAAAAGCACATTCGACCCAGACCCATCTTGGTGCACGGGCGCTTCAGGAAGCCGGAAGTCCTGCCGGATTACGATATTTATAGTGGAAATTAAGGTCTTTAAAGTACTTGAAATGGTGATTAATTTTGCTATTCATGCAGGGAAACGTTTTTAACTCCGCCTTAGCGTGTTTCCCATGCTGTGTGAAGCACGCCATGTGAAACCAGGTGGGTTTCAGCCGGCAGCCATTTGGACATTTAAATCACTGTTTGACAGATGGGGATGAAAGGTGAGTTATTGTAGCAGGCAACTCAGTTCTCTCAGACAATCTTTTGGCTGGGAGTTCTTTGTGTTTAGACTGAGAATTCTTGGTTCACACTCAGAATTGTTCTGTTTACACATATTTAATTACTTTTTGGATCCCCTCAAACTGACAACATCAGGATGGGGGGGCACATTGGCTGCATTCACCAGTACATCTGAGGAGGAGGCACAGTACAATCCTCGCCAGGCATGGCATTCAGTTCTGCCACTTGCAGCTCCACAAGTCAGAGGTGGGCCACAGGGACCTGCACAAGAGCAGAGAGGGGAACAACAGAGAGACCGAAGTCGCAGGAGGCACTACCCTCGTCAGAGGGTCAACTGACCGAGGCTGAGCTTCCTGGACCTCTCTGAGGAACAGTGCATATGGAGGCTGAGAGTGAGTCGCCAGGTGGTCACAGACATCTGCATGCTTCTTCATGCCGAGCTGCTCCCAACTAGGCCCGGTGGCATCGCATTGCCTGTCGCAGTTAAAGCCACCACTGCTCTCAACTTCTTCGCCGCTAGATCCTTCCAGGGCACCTCCGGTGACATCGTTGGGGTCTCTCAGCCGTCTGTCCACAAGTGCATACGACAGGTTGTTTCGCAGGGCGTCCCACTACGTCAACTTCTCCATGGACGACCTCAGCCAGACTGAGATGGCAGTGGGTTTCCATTCTCTGACTGTTGATCCACAAAAGCTCATTTGCAACCACTGGAAAAGATTTCTTCATGTGTGCACCAGATTTCCTGGCAGCTGCCATGATTCCTTCACTCTGCGGGAATCCAACATCCTGGCCCTCTTCCACCCACCAAACAAACTTAAGGGCTGGCTCCTTGGAGACAAGGGATACCCCCTGCAGATGTGGCTCATGACACCTGTGAGAAACCCTATCAGGGAGGCACAGCGTTGGTACAATAACAGTCAAATCACCACCAGATCTATCATTGAACATGAGATAGGACTGCTGAAGATGTGATTTTGGTGCCTGGATCAATCTGGGGGAGCGCTTCAATACGCACCAGCGAGAGTGGGAAGAATTATAGTCATCTGTTACGTCCTGCACAACAGGGCGCAACAGAGAGGCTTACCGGTGGATGAGGTCCCATGTGCTCATCCAGCATCCACATCTGTCATCAACATTGAGGAGGAGGACGAGGAGGAGGACGAGGAGGATGAGGATGGGCAACCCATCGGCAGAGCAGCGGCTCACCTGACTGCTCGTGAAGCCAGGGACTCACTAATATTGGACCGATTCTCATAAGGACATCTGCAAAGTGAGGATAGTCCAGTTCTCAGGTCACCTGGAATGAGCATCACCAACACCAGACCCCCCACCCCCTGCACAAATCAGTCCTGCAACTACACATACATCCACTGTAAACGCACCCACTGGGTGGCATCAAGTCTCGCCATTCATGATGAAGCACATGAAAGGCGATATCATAAACTGACTCAAGAATGGGCAAGACGTGGCAGTAGTGGTGAGAATGCTAACATTTAATGTGAATTTAACAAAAACAATATATAAATGAAAAACATGACAGCTCGTCAGACACCTTTGTGCATACCCTTCGTGAATTACAATTGCTTAGCCTTCCTCTTCCTACCACTTCTACGTGGTGCATCCCTAATGGCTTCAGCAGATGTAGTGGCAGGTTGCTCAGATCCCTGCCCTGACTGCTGAGATGGTCTTGGCCTACGCCCCCTATGTTTTGGAGCCCGCAAGGGCCCTGCCAAAGAGTACTCCACCTGCACCTGTGCAGGGGCAGACTTGGCCACCTGGAGAGGAGGCAGCATTGCGGGTACCGGTTGAGAGGGGGGCAATGGGTGAGGCATGGGAGCGCTTTGAGTAGCGTTCCCATTTCCATGTCCCCTTTCGCCATCATCCCTCCCTGTGTCAGGGCAACATCACTCCTACCACCCTGCTGGACAACAGTTTGGAGGACATGTATGATGCCTTGTAAGGCCACTTCTAAAGTATCTGACTGCCTGTTTGAGGTGGCAAAATATTGTTCACCCTGAGTCCGCACGGCTGTTGTCAGGGTGTGAACTGACCCATTTATAAGCTGTGCTTGAAGCTCAATGGAGGCTAGCTTGTTCTCCATTGCAGACATTCCCGCACGTACCTGTGCCACTCATGCAGGAGATGGACTCCTCCATCCTCTCCGCTATTGTGGAGTGTGTGGCATCCGTTCCAGTACCTCGCAAATGTGCTGCTGTCCCTCGGCCATTCTCCTTTTAAAGGATGGCCCCCAGGGTTCAACATCTACATCCAGCTGACCAGAGCCTGGAGAGGAGTGCTCCCACCGACGTGGACTCTCCACAGCTGCCTCTGCCACCAGTGTCTGCTCATGCTCACTTGTATGTGTTGACTCACCAGGTGACAACCCAACTAACTGACTACTAGGACCCACCGAGGTGTGTGTACCTGCGCTGGTCGATGGCTCGCTCAGATGTGACAGTGCCCCCTCAGAGGCTGGCAGGTTCTCTGAGGAATCGCCCTCTGCCATCACTTCGATCACTGAAGGGCCTGGAAGAGAACAGAAGGCAGTATTAGGCATCATCATAGATGCAATGTTGCCATGATCATATTGAGATGTTTAACATGCCATTCATTAATAACATCAATTCATGTTGTGTGTGATGAATGTTAAAGTTGTGTCACCCGACGTTTGTGGGGTGACAGTCTTGGCGTCCCCGATGGACAGGCACTCAACAGTGCGGCTGATCTGCAGGGCCTCCTGCTCCGCCTCTGTGAGGACCACTATTTGTTGTGGCCCCCCTCCAGTCCTCGCCCTCTCCCGTGCATTTTGCACTCTCTTCTCCTATAAGGGGAGATAGTACAGACGTGTGAGTGAGTGAGGGTGAAGTGGTCAGCCAATGAATGCATAACTTTGGGTGAGGCTGACCATGAAAGAAATGCATCAGAGGTTGAGTATCAGACAGAGACATCACATTGGATCAGGATTGGGGTGAGTGGGAATAGTGGGGTGACTAATGGGGAGGTGAGGAAGTGCTTGGGAAGTGAAGGCAAGTTGAGGATGAGCCATAAGTGGGTGTGAGGAGTGATGTGATGGAGTAGTCTTGGCAGTGCAGAATGAGTTGTGGGGGAGGAGGTGATGTGCACCACAGAATGCAGGAGAATCAATAAGTGTACTCAGTTTTACTGACCCGGTTAGGTCATTGAAACGCTTCCTGCACTGAACCCAAGAGCGTGAGATGTTGCTCCTGCTGGTGACCTCCTCTGCCACCTCAAGCCAGGCCTTCTTGGTGACAGAGACAGGGCACTTCCTCCTGTCCTCCTGGTCCGAAATTTCCATCCTTCTCCTCACCCCGCCCAGCAACACCTCAGGTGAGGCATCACTGAATCATGCAGCTGGCATTCCCCTCTGCTGCTCCATTATGCCTGCTTGCTCCTTTGTCCAGCAAAAGTCATTGATACAATGGTGCTTTAAATACAGACACTCCAGCTGACAGCAGGTCATGCGGGTGCGCAGTCCGCCCGCTGCGCAGCTTTCGGACGCCACCCTGGGGACCACGTCAAGGACCATCAATTAGGTCGCGATCACGTGGGGAATGGTATGAATTTATTTTTCAGGTGTGCCACCCGCCCATTGACCCCACCGTCCCCACCTTGCTGCCATCCTGCCGGCATATTAAAATCATGGTCCATGTGTTTTTACGTTAACGGGGACTTTTTTTAACCGAGAGGGTAAGTTGACAAAACAAAGGAAGGGGAAACAAAATTAAAGAATTACAAATTAAATCTGTGGTAAAAGGTTTTACATTGAAACAATTCTGTAATATTTTTGATATAATATGTTTAATATGTTTGAGTACAGGAGCAAGGATGTCTTACTGCAGTTATACAGGGCCTTGGTGAGACCACACCTGGAGTATTGTGTGCAGTTTGGATCTCCTTACCTAAGAAAGGATATACTTGCCATAGAGGGAGTGCAGCGAAGGTTCACCAGACTGATTCCTGGGATGGCAGGACTGTTGCATGAAGAGCGATTGGGTCGACTCGGCCTATATTCACTCAAGTTTAGAAGAATGAGAGGGGATCTCATTGAAACACATAAAATTCTGACAGGGCTAGACAGACTGGATGCAGGGAGGATGTTTCCCCTGGCTGGGGGGTCTAGAACGAGGGGCACAATCTCAGGATACGGGATAGGACATATAGGACTTGAGGAGAAATTTCTTCACTCAGAGGGCGGTGAACCTGTGGAATTCTCTACCACAGAAGGCTGTGGGGGCCAAGTCACTGAATATATTTAAGGAGATAGGTAGATTTCTAGACACAAAAGGCATCAAGGGGTATGGGGAGAGAGTGGAAATATGATATTGAGATAGAGCATGAGCCATTGTCATGTGAATGGCAGAGTAGGCTCGAAGGGCCGAATGGCCTACTCCTGCTCCTATTTTCTATGTTTCTATGTTTTATTAAATGTTGTAGTTTAAAAATCAGTCAGTTAACAGGTCAACCCCAGACATGTTCCATATCATCTTATTCACTAAGGCAGTTCTGTTGTTTACTGCCTGAGGCAAGATTATAGTTTTTATGCATGGGGTGCTTCATATTTGCGCCTTTGGTGCAAGTTTGATTGGTTGTGCTGGTACCTTTTGGCAGCACATCTGAGACAGAAAGAAAGAATGAACTACTAACGTAAGAGATTGTGACATGGAACAAATAGACACACAAAGCCACTGACTGATGCCTAAGCCTCTGGGACACATGCAACCTGCCATCTCGTAGGACTGCATATCGACTATATTCTTGACTCAAAGAATGTATAACTTTGAAATGATATCAACTCAGTAACAACACTAGCCATAAAGCTTATGTTCACCCTGTGATGATCAAAGCCTTTCATGAGTAAGCAAAAGCTATTGGAATGCATCATCTTCCTGTGCTGGTGCTACTACATATATGCATTTAAGGAGAAGCTAGATAAGTACATGAGAGAGAACGGAATAGAAGGTTATGCTGATAGGGTTAGATGAAGTAGGGTGAGAGAAGGCTCATGTGGAGCATAAACACTGGCATAGACCAGTTGGGCTGAAAGACCTGTTCCTGTGCTGTAATTTCTATGTAATACTAGTTGATTTCTAATACCTAATATAGTTCTACACCTGCTGCCCTCATTGCCCATGCCAATCCTCAGATGGCTTTACATCTTCTTGAGGTGATGGTGCTGATATCACCCCAAAGATACACAACGTTGATTGTGCTGCTTTCACCCATCTACGCTCTCCATAGAGTCCAAGCAAAACAACTCTTCTTCCAATGTTGAAGCTTAAGGAAGTAATCTTTAAAGATGAGGTTCTCCCAACACTGGCAGTTAGACACAATGGGGGAGATTTTCAACTGCCGCCTGCCCTGTTTGCACTGGAAAATGGGGCGTCCAGCAGTTGACATTTTTTTTTAAGATCACCCCTTGACCACATGAGGCCTGCCTTATATGACGTTCTGGTGAACCTACAAACGGGCAGTCAGCGTTTCCGCCTGAAGCAGATGAAAGCCCACTTCAATGTGTAAATCCCATGCCAGTAGGATCCCACTTACAATTTTCAGTACAAATAAGCGGAGTGTTCACCACACATACTCCACCCATTTGTACTAGGCCTTGAGCGGCCTAACTAGTGGTCACTAACAAAATGGCCAATATTTTTCTGTGTCATTTTGTGGGGCCAGGATGAGTCCCATCATTATTTTAAATCGTCCCTGAGTCTATGCTTTTCTAAAGTATACAGACCCAGCTCTTAGAGCCTATCTGGGTAAAAAAGGTGCATTAAACTAGGAATTAATTAATCTCGTGGCCCTTCTCTGCACCCTTTCCAAAGCCTTAATATCACCCACCATGTGAGGAGACCACAGTATTCTAACTGAGGCCCAACCAAGGACAAAATGGTATGATTTATTTTATAGTGAAATGTCCTGCGAATACAACCTAGAACGTTATTTGCTTTAACTATAGCTTCATGGCATTGATCATGAAGAGAATGATGCACTAAAACACCCACATTTCTCTTTTTCACCCCTGGCTTCAATTCTGTTTCCTCTAGGGTGAACACATATTTAGCATTAGACCTGCCCATGTGCATGACACCACACTTTCTAAGTTAAACATAATTTACCAAACACGGGCCTATTCCCCCAAAACATTGACATCTGCTTGCACTAGTCAAGCATCCTCTACAGTTCTACATTTGCATCTATCATGGTATCGACTGTAAACTTGCAGATCATTCCCCCTTCATCTACGTCTATGTCATTAAGGAAAATAGTAAAGGGTTCTGCCCTTCACAAATGGTAACACATCCAAAACTATGCTATCTGTATGTCCCTCTCCCCATCACTCCTGTCTTTGCCAAACTTCATTGACTTCCTATGTGCCAATGCATCAATTTCAAAATCATTGTCATCATCTAAAATTATCCATGTGCTCGCCCCCCCCACCCCCCGATATCCACAACCTCCTTTTGTCCTTTGTTCCAGCACGTGCCCTCCACTCTTCCAGTTCTGGCTTTCCTTGCATCCCCCACCTGCTCCACTTTTGGCCATGGAGCTTTTAGGCGTCTTGACCCAACACTCTTGCTTTCTCTAAACCCAACCAATTGCTACCCCTCTCCCCTCTTTCAAAAGACTACATAAAAACTACCTCATTGACCTTGCCTTCAGTCTAACATCACTAATGATCTTCCACCACTGCTCGTTGTCTGGTCAGCTTTTCCTCTGTGGAGCACATTGGGACGTGTCAGCATTTTTTTTGACCATTTTTCCACGGAAAGGATTTGGAAAAAAGTTAGATTTAAATTTTGGGTTTCTAAAGCAAAGGGTATTCACACAAGTTTGAAAAATGTACTGAGACATAAGGTGGTTAAAATGGTAATGAGTTATGCTCTGATGTGAATACACAGAAATAAAATGGGGAGAGCAATAAACACTGACAGTCAGGTTTTCAAGCAGAAAGTGGCTAGAGATGGTTTTTGGCCAGACTCAGAAGGTTGGGGTGTAGAAAGGTAGTTAGAGGTGATTTCCCACATTCCCAGCCTCTACAGTGGATGGGGGAGGTACAGATCCTCCTCCGCACTGCCGATGTCCCTCCCCCGACCCTGTGAACTTTGGTTGGGTCAGCAGCTGAGTTCTGCAACAGTCACAACCCTGCGTAACAGCCAGGATTGCGCCCTGTGAATCTTCAGGGCCCTTGTCTCTTTCCGCTAGCTACAACAGTTTAATATAAAATAAGTTTAGGCAGACTCAATCCATTAACTAATGTGTGCTAGTCAATGACATAAAGCTGCCTATAAATCAGCACTAATTGGCACAAAAGTAACAATCTCATTCATAAATCCCACAAGGATGTATGTTGTGAGGAATAGAACTTTCATAGGACATTCTGGAAGATGTTTTCTGAAGTTTGAGTTAAGGTTCATTGTTGGAGTGGAGTAGATGGACCGTTACTTTTGCATTTTTCCTGTACTATACCACATCCAATCATGATTGATATTAACACTGGCTGCTTAAAATGGAAATGTATTCCATTTTCTGCATTGAGTTCCTTCATCTTGGTGCACTCATGCACAAAAGAAATGTCAACAATGCAATAAAAAAAAAATTAGCTGCATTGGTGGCTTAGCAAGTTTATACGGCGAATAGCCGAGCTATACAGACCAGGAAAATCCCAGGATTAATCACTGGTCTGTTCTGAATTAACTGAGTTCCCCATCATGCTGAAAGGCCACTATAATTGTTCTCAGCACTGCTGGGTTAAGCAGGGGTAAATTGAGCAGGTTACCCACTCATGGTTGCTAGCAATAACCCTTAGAGGAAGTGCAAATGATTGTTTGACAGGTGAAGGCAGCAATGGGCTCGGCTGTGTTGCCTCCCTCGCTATGCCCCCTGCTGCAATCTAATGGAAAGAGCGTCAAGGCCCACACACGGATAATGGCCACTTGGGTGAGATTCCAGATGGTAACTGTTGCCCAAGGAACTGTACCCCAGCAAGGAGGCAATATCCTCAGGAGAGAAATGATGAAAAAAATAAGAGAAAAGTTTCCTATGCTGTTAAAAATCATTTTACCTTTTCAATATGATGAATTACATTTATGGCAGAAATAAACAAATGCAATCTCCAAATGTTTGACATGGGGGAATGCTCGAAGCTCGGAGGATAAAAGCTATTTTCTGCAATTCTTTTCATGTATAGGCATCTTTTTGTGTGTTTATATCCATTGTAAAGTAAATTGATGACCTGCAAAGGTAAAATATATCTCAATTTAGTCTTTGAAAAATACCAACACCAACAGATACACTGGTAAGTCTCTGGTGCTTGGATTTCCCTGGTATTGATGCTCCGTGCCACGGTTTAATTTATTGCTCTGCTTTTAATTGTTCAGCATTCACATAGTTGTTTATAAAGGGAGACAGAAAAAAAAAGGGGAGAATGTGATGAACAGCAACATTAATTTAGATTTTAAAAAAGTACAACAGAGGTTAATTTATCACTACCCAAATGTGCAGGCAGAAAGCTATTTACCCCTGAACACTAATGTCTATCAACTACTTTTTAGCCTCTGTATTTTTTTTGACCAACAAATCCAGATCCCAGAAGGATGAGCTGGAGCAGTAATAAAACAACCCTCTTGTAGCAATTTTTCCTCCACTGAGTGTCAACTCATTGCCCATTTTTTTTTTCATTCTTTCTGTGTCAAGTGGTATCCCTGTCACCCCCGCACCCTTTCTCCCAAAGCATTCGAATCTTGAGATGTTTCCCTTGTATCAACAAAAATAATTTTGGAATTTTCAGATTTTGTACTTTATGGCTGTGTGCTTTAAGATGCAAAGGAAATAACAGCATTGAATCATGAAGCCAGCTTGGTGTGTGCCCTTGGGATCACTAAAAGTGCCATTTTGCTGTCAGTCTGCTCCAAATGGACATGTATCTATTTTCCATTCATTTGCAAAAGTATGCGTACAGTTGAATGTGATGTCTTTTTAGCTTTACAAAGCAGATGGCAGAACATCTAAAGAGCAAGAATAAAGTAAAATTATTGATAGCGTAAGCAGCTGGAGTCCTAATAAGAGCACTGGTGCCCATTAAAAAGCATAAGAAACGCGGCAAAGCCTTTTGATTTGTAGCATGCTGGTGTCTTAATAGCATTGGTATTACACTGCAAGTGCAGAAGTCACAGCCTGTTATCACTGCAATCTTATATTGTGTTCTGTTAATAAAAAAATAAATCTTATGTGGAAAAAATGTTTCTAAGTTTCATTTGAGAATGACACCATTTTCACTAAGGATTCTGCTTATTAAAATGAAGATTTCCAATTAAGGCATATTTACTTATTCCACAGCACTGGACACAGTGAATATAATGCTGCATACCTGCTAATAAATTGATGCAAGTAATGTAACAGTAACATGTAAATTGCGACAATGCTTTCTCTAAAAAAAAGCTGTTCAACCTATGTTAATGTTTACTTGTGTATAAATTGGAAGGGCATTTGAAATAAACATAAGAATATAAGAAATAGAAGCAGGAGTAGGTTTACGGCCCCTCAAGCCTGCTTTGCCAGTCAATAAAATCATGGGTGATCTTCGACCTCAATTCTACTTTCTCGCCCAATCCCCATATCCCTTGATTCCCTTAGAGTCCAAAAATCTATCGATCTCAGGCTTGAATATCCTCAATGACTGAACATCCACAGCCCTCTGGGGTAGAGAAGTCCAAAGATTCACGACCCTCTGAGTGAAGAAATTCCTCCATATCTCAGTCCTAAATGTCTGACTTCTTATCCTGAGACCATGGGCTCGATTTTAGGAGGGAGGCGGGTTGGCAGCGGGGGGTTGACTGGGCACGTGGGTAACACGCCCAGTGAATTCGGGGTGCTCCGCACGCGATCGCAGCCTAATTGAAGCCACTTACCTTGGCTTCCGGGTTTCACGCGCTGCGCAGCCGCATCATAGGCTGTCAGCTGGAGGAGCCCTATTTAAAGGGGCAGTCCTCCACTGACTGATGCTGCAGAAAATAGGCAAAATTACAGCATGGAGCAGCCCAGGGGGAAGGCTGCACCCAGGTTTAATGATGCCTCACTCCAGGTCCTACTGGATGGGGTGAGGAGGAGGGGGAGGACAGAGATCTTCTCCCCGGCAGAAGGGAGGAAGTGGCCTGCCGCTGCCACCACGAAGGCCTGGCTCGAGGGGCAAAGGAGGTCACCAGCACCACCAACATATCAAGCACCTGCATACAGTGCAGAAGGCGCTTCAATCACCTAAGTAGGTCAGCCGAAGTGAGTACACTTACTCATTCCCCTACATTCCGTCTGCCACATCACCGCCCCCACCCCACATCTCCTTCTGCACTGCCAACACTATTCTATCATATCACTCCTCACACCCACTCAAAGCTCATCCTCATCTTACCTGCACTTACTCACCTCCCCAGTACTCATCCCACCACTACCACTCAACCCAATCCTCATACAATCTCATGGCTCCGTCTCATACTCACCCTTTCATGCATCTCTTTCACAGTCAGCCTCACCCAACCTGCCACTACCTGTGCTGCAGCCACTGGCCATGCATCACATATGTGTAGTAGGAAGTATAAGGCAAACATGTCGTGAGCATGAAGGGCATGCACAAGGGTGTTTGAGGGTTTGTCATGGTTTTTACTTATATTTGATTTCTGATCATCATTACATATTATATTGTCACCACTACTGCCACGTCGTTGCAAATCTTGTCTGGTTTGTGCAATAATGCCCTTTCCTAAGGATCACCATGAAGACCCACACCTGGTGCCACCCATTGTGTCACTGCAGAGTGGGTGTAGATGCAGGGTGCTTTTGTGCAGACGACTGAGAGACGTCGGCGATGTCCCCGGTGGCACCCTGGAAGGATGCGGAGGAGAGGTTGTTGAGGGCAGTGGTGACTTTGACAGCAACAGGTAAGAAGATGGTGCTCAGGCCAGCCGGGAGCAGCTCGGCATGAAGGAGGCTGCAGATGTCCACGACTACATGTCGAGTGACTCTGAGCCTCCGTGTGCACTGCTGCTCAGAGAGGTCCAGGAAGCTGAGCCTCGGTCTGTGGACCCTGTGGCGAGGGTAGTGCCTTCTGCGACACATCTCTCTCTGCGGTTGCCCTCCCTCCTGCTGTGCAGGTGGATGTGTCACAGCACTGTGTTGTGGAGCTCCACATGTCAGAGGTGGACGGCGTGGCCGGCGAGGCTGAAGATGCTGTTCGTCCTCCGAGGAAGTCATGACTGCAGCTATGGCGGCCCCCATCCGGAAGATGTACGTTTGAGGGGGTCTTTAAATGTGTCTGCACACCGGGGTTGAGGTTGCAAGTTTGTTAAATTTTATTGTTAGGAGGAGGGTGGTGGAGGCCAAACTTTGTCCAAAGTGACAGAGTGGCCTCCTGCAATGAGTGAGGGTCTCCCCTCCCCACCTGTCAAATGGACCTTTGCAGCTGCCACAGGCTGATTGGCTGCAACACGTCCATTTCAACTGGGAGTGTTTCCCCCAGTACGGGAAACACGCTCAGTTGAGTTGAAAATCCCACTCCTCCTAAAATATCCCACAAATCAGGTCTGCAAACAATCTGAACTATCTAATTAATTGGTTTAAGTGGGATCCCGCCGGCTTTAATTGCCAGCGGGAGTCCCGCATGCGGAGGCTGCGCACGCATCTAAGCGCGTCACTGGGGAATCCGGAAGTGGGTGGGTTGGAGCTGGTCTCCAGACCCGCCCCAGGAATCCCTGATTTTCAGAGCCCCCTCCGCCACGAACCCGCCGTCTGGGACGTACAAAAATCGAGCCCTATGACTTCTAGTTCTAGACTCTCCAGTCAGGGGAAACATCCTCTCAGCATCCACCCTGTCAAGCCCTCTAAGAATCTTATATGTTTCAATGAGATCACCTCTAATTCTTCTAAACTCCAGAGAGTATCGGCCAATTCTTCTCAATCTCTCTTCATAGGACAACCCTCACATCCCAGGAATCAATCCAGTGAACCTTCGTTGCACCGCCTCTAAGGCAAGTATATCCTTCCTTAGGTAAGGAGACTAAAACTGTACACAGTGCTCCAGGTGTGGTCTCACCAAAGCCCTGTATAATTGCAGCAAGACTTCCTTACTCTTGTACTCCAACCTCCTTGCAATAAAGGAAATAAATACCATTTGCCTTCCTAATTGCTTGCTATATCTGCATGTTAACTTTATGTGTTTCGTGTACAAGGACACCCAAATCCCCCTGAACACCAACATTTAATAGTTCCTCACTATTTAAAAAATATTCTGTTTTTCTATTTTTCCTACCAAAGTGAATAACCTCACATTTCCCCACATTATACTCCATCTGCCACCTTCTTACCCACTCACTTAACTTGTCTATATCCCTTTGCAGACTCTTTGTGTCCTCCTCGCAGCTTATTTTCCCACCTAGCTTTGTAACGTCAGCAAACTTGGATACATTACACTCGGCCCCTTCATCTAAGTCATTAATATAGACTGTAAATAGCTGAGGCCCAAGTACCGATCCATGCGGCACCCCACAAGTTACAGCCTGCCAACCTGAAAATGACCAGTTTATTCCTACTCTGTTTTCTGTCCGTTAACCAATTCTTAATCCATGCTAATATATTACCCCCAACCCCATGAGCCCTAATCTTGTGTAACAACCTTATCGAATGCCTTTTGAAAATCCAAATATACGACATCTATTGGTTCCCCCTTATCTACTCTGCTAGTTACACCCTCAAAAAACTCTAATAGATTTGTCAATCATGATTTCCCTTTCATAAAACCGTGTTGACTCTGCATAATCGTTAGTACAATTTAATTTATATCGAGAACTCTTAAGGAATTGTGCTTCAGCTTCACTTTTCTGTCTGTATTCTTCTGTCTCAAAAGTCACTCTTGACCCATTTGTTTCCTATTCATTTTCTTTGCTCTCACATTCTCGCACAAACACACGACCAGCTTCATACATCCTTTACCTTCACTTATCCTTCATTCTGTGAAACCACTATTACATCAATTATCATCTGCATAATTTCACTTTTAAGCTGATAATGGATTTTACTAATATTCTCTGTAGATATAAAAAGGGTTTCATGAAACAAATTTCCATAACTTCATTTGTCATATCTTGTCCAGTAATTTGCTCTACACAAGCACTTTAGTCTTTACATTTAATGAATGAATAAATTATTGCTAAAAATGTTGCCAGCTAGTCTTTATCATTTAGGGCAATAGATAACAGTTAGTTTACATGCAACATAAGAATTATCTTTATATTTTTGCATTAATTTTCTTCTTCATCTCCCCTTTTCCTCTGTTTCAAAGGAGCCGTACAGGCAAGATGATGGGGTTGTCCAGGTCGCAGAGAGCTATATTTTCCTCGAGCAGATAAAAAATCCCACCCTAAATATGAATCCATCTTTTCCCTTTTAAATGCTGACTGACCTGTTGAGTATTTTCAGCATTTTGTTTTTATCATAGTATCCAGTAGTCAATGATTTTCTTCTTACAAATACTTTTTTTAAAGTCCAAATTCGAAACCCAGGCTATACTGGTTTTGGTCTTTTCTGCACTATATTTTGCGGAAGCAGTGCCAATTTATATAATTGAAAGTTTTCCACCTACAGCACATACTTTTTTCAAAGGCTTCATACCTCAAAAGCTATCACACACTCATGAGGCAAAAAATTGTGATAGGCTCAACTAGCCACTTTATATTACTTAAAACTGATGAAAAAGGCAAACTCTAAGTACATAGACAAGAAAGAAGAGGATGACAAAAGGGAATATGAAGAGGTTAGGAAAGAAGTACAAAAAAACAATTAGGAAAGCAAATAGGAAGTATGAGATTAAATTATCAAGGAATATAAAATGAAATAGCAAGGTATCGACAGACACATAAATAACAAAAGAAAAATCAGAATAGGGATAGGGCCACTAAGGGATGCACAAGATAAACTCACAGGTAACGACAGCGAAATGGCAGAAATATTGTATATTACTTTGCCTCCATATTTACCAAGGAGACCAACAAGGTGGGCAGGACATAAGAAGAAGAGGATGAAAAAGATATTAAAACATTTAAGATAGAAAGGGGAGGAGATAGTTGATAAACTAATCAAACTAAGGGAGGATAAGACCCCTGGTCTGGATGAATTGCATCCACGAAGTTAGGGGAGAGATAGCAGAGGCACTATTACATATCTATAATAAGTCACTAGAAAAGGGAAAAGTGCCAGAGGACTGGAGGACAACTAATGTTTAAAAATGGAGATAAAACAAGCCCAGGGAATTATAGACTACCTGGCGTAATATCGGTGGTAGAAAAGATAATGGAATCTTTACTCAAAGATGTAATTGAAAGACATCTAGAGAATGAAAATATAATAAAGAATTGTCAGCATGGATTTCAAAAGTGATGCTTGACCAACCTTACTGAATTATTTGAAGAAGTAACAGAAAGATTAGACAAGGGTAATGCAGTAGATGTAATCTATTTGGATTTTCAAAAGACCTTCGATAAGGTACCACATTGTAAACTCATGGCTAAGGTCAAAGCAGGTGGAGTCAGGGGGCAGGTAGCAGAATGGATAGCAAATTGGCTACAAAACAGAAAAGAGAGTAGGGGTTAAGGGTAACTACTCAGATTGGCAAAAGGTATGAAGTGGTGTATCACAGGCATCGGTACTGGGACCATTGTTGTTCGTAATTTACATTAATGATTTGGATTTGGGAATTGGAAGTATAATTTCAAAATTTGTGGATGACACCAAATTGGGGTGTAGTTAATACAAAGGAAGAATGTGTCAAAATGCAAGAGGACATCAATAAACTTGCAGAATCGGCATGTAATTGCTAAGTGAATTTCAATATAGATAAGTGTGAGGTGGTGCCTTTTGGTAGGAAGAATAAGGAGGCCACGTACTGCTTGGATAATAAGAGAGTCTAAATGAGATAGAGTAGCAAAGGGATCTAGGGGTACAGATACATAGGGCACGATTTTAACAGTGAACAATGGGTGGTTTGGGGGCAAGGGGGCATTCAAAATTGCAACCATTTCAGACCCGCCTCCAACCCGCCCATTTCCGGTTTTCACCAACCCGCTCCAAGGAGGCAGGTTGGGCCTTAAAACCTTTCAAAGAGGCTTCGGGCCTCCGTTTTCCCACAGTTTCCGATTTCAACCCCGGGGGGCCGGGATTTCCGGCCTTCTCGTTCGCACCTCATGAAAGGAGGCAAGAAGGCCCGAGACTAACAAGTAGGTGCCTTTCTGGCACAGCTTGTGGGCCCGAAGGAGCAGCAGTGCTTCCCCCAGGCCCAATAAGCCTACCTGCAGCGACCCCCCCAACAATCGTGGACCTCCCCCATCCCCGATTGCGGGCACCCAACCCCGATCCCCGATCGCAGACCCCCGACCCCGTACGCAGATTCCCCGCCCCCCCCCCAACGATCGCAGACCCCCGCAATGACCCCCCGGTACCGACACTCCCCACCCCATGACTGACCCTCGATCCCTCCCCCCATGACTGACAACCCCGTGCGATATGAGGTCATAAATATATGAGGATTTCATTTTCACATCGTTCACCTGACGAAGGGGGAAGCCTCCGAAAGCTTGTGAATTTAAAATAAAATTGCTGGACTATAACTTGGTGTTGTAAAATTGTTTACAATAAATATAAATAGTTGCTAATAAATCCAATAGGGAATTCAGGAGAAACCTCTTTACCCAAAGAGTGGTAAGAATGTGGAACATACTATCACAAGCAGTAGTTGAGGCGAATATAGCATAGAAACATTTAAGGGGAAACTAGATAAGCACATGATCGAGAATGGAGTAGAAGGGTATCCTGATAGGGTTCGGTGAAGTAGGGAGGGTGGAGGCTTGTGTGGAGCATAAACATCAGCATAGATCAGTTGGGCCGAATGGCCTGTTTCTGTGCTGTAGTTTTGATGCCATTCGATAAATTAGAACGATGGGCAAAGGGCTGTCGCAGGACCAATAAAGATCTGAAACCACACTCCCAGGTTTTGACTACCCAGGAGCATCACCACAGGGGATCTGAAATGAACAAACAAAATGCTGGAAATGCTCAGTTGGTTAAACAGCATCTGTGGAGAGAGCAGCCAAGTTAATGTTTCAGGTGTGGTCCCTGCATCAGAACCAAAGGGGATCTACTCAATTGTATGATGAACCAAACACAAATTTATAATAAATTTGCCATTAATGTAAATTCCAAGTTAAAATGGATTGAAGATTCAAAGCCTGGAATTATTATTCATATCAAGTCTCTGTTATTTAACAAAGGCATTTGTCAATTTATAGCTATATTCATCCTTATACAAGTGCTTTGCTGATAAACTGATTAGACTTAGGATAAATTTTCAGATAAATATAAATATGTGTAACTATGGTTAAATTGTTGAACTATGTACAGTGGCATTTGATTTTTGTCAGTCACCCTATCTAGCTACACAATGAGAGAGCAAGGCACATGCACATTTTTGTTGACACATTGCAGATTAAAGGACATACTTCATCATTTTATGTATGCAGTGTATGTACATTTCTGTTAAGTGATTTCATTTATTAATCACTTCAAGCAACTCAGTATTAGCATGCTATTACTGACAAGTGCCTCCAACTCCAGGTAATTATTTCTAAATACTGGTGTGTATCGGTCATGAATGGAGTGTTTCCCAATTCAATTAATTTGAATACCTCTTCACTAATTGATCCCATAAATACAAAAAAGTGCTTAAATGGATTCCTTTGCATTCACAGATTTTATACAATTTTAAATCCATATCATGCACAAATGTTCTAATTTTGTGCTATGTAAGGAAACAGGGGCTTGATTTTCTGCACAAAGTCCATATAATATGTTAAATGTCAGTAAATAAATGGCAGACGGTTTTTCAAAATATAAATATGTAGCCATTAGTCACCGTAGGAGAATGGAAAGGGACTTTTTCTATAATTATGGTCATTTTTTAATGTGGTGGCTTTTAAAATTGGTTGATTTAAGTCCATGTGTTATCACTGTCTCACAGCAGTGCTCAGTTAATGTGACAGAGGAAAAACACCCACTGTAAGGAATCGGAATATTAACACAAAGAAATGGCTGCTGGCTGTAAACGAGGGATACCAGAAATACAAAGGTTTGAAAGTTATCAATTATTGTAATTGGAAACTAGATTGTCAGACTATTACTCATATTGCAATATTTGTTAATTAGAAAATGTTTTAAGTAGTCAAGCCCATCTTGGGCTCTCAAAGATCGCTCTCATCAGCTCCCACACTGGCCTCTATCAGCGTAAGCGATAGTGCTCTGCAAATATTACACAAACATAAAAATGTCACCTAAAACCTTAGTCATACAAAACACTGCTGCATTTGGTTAAAAAAAATGTTAGTAAAATAATTGTGCTGATGAACAACTCGTAAAGCTGAAGCCAGTTTTCAGTCACATCCATCTGCGTATCGTTGCAACACTATATGCCACCCCATTTCTATAAAAATTTAAGATATTGTTGTGTCATTTCAGACAAGCAAGGGACACCAACCATAGCAATGGAAAGTGCTGTGTGCAGAGCTGCTTCAGCTTCCCCTCCTCCTATAATCTACAGGCTTTTAAAACCCAAGCTCAGTATCAATCAATATTCATTGATTTACCTCGCTGTTCTTTTCAAACATGGTGCTGGTGTTCTGCACTATGGGCCTTTGGTCCTTCATTCTGTGTTCTCAATTTTAAAAATAAGGAAAATCCTAGTGTTGACAACAGGGAATGTTTATCCAGGTCTGCACAGGTGAAATAGCAGCCAATCTGATTATAGACTGTCTTCAAAAATAATGTTGTCTTTGACAACACCAGCAATTTCTCAGATAAAATAAACTAAATATGACTTTAATAGTTAATAAGCTTCTGGGTCGCCCTCGAGGTGAATTCTAAAAGGGTAATTTTTATGAAATAACATTACCGGAGAAGAGATTCTCCCACAGGGTGCGGATAATGGGAATTCAGACGTGTGCTCCACATGATTTTCTGCCCATCAGTAGATGGAAAATTGTGGAGAGCACACACCCAAATTCCAACCATGTGCTCCCAGCAGGCGAGGCTCCTCAATGGAAGAATGATTTCACAAGATTACTCCATAAACAAATACAAACTTCATCTGATCCCTTTAGGAGAAAATCCTTTCATCTAATTCTAGTTTTCTCTTCAACCAGGTTTTCTCAAGTGTGAAAAGGTCAGAATCTGCTGCAAAATTAAGTGGTACTGATGGCTCAAAAGAATAAGCCAAAAATACTAAATAGTCTGTTAATTAAAATCTTGCTTATGATAAGGTAAAAGTTTAATGAAAGGTCTTTGACCTGAAATGTTAACTCTGTTTCTTTCTCCATAGATACTGCCTGACTTGCTAAGCTTTTCCAGCATTTTCTGTTTTTAATTTAATCTATATTTGGTTCCTCATTTGAAAATTATAACTAGGAAGTAGTAGTAAATGGATCTTGTAACAATTAGCCTAGATTTTCTGCTGGCATGATATCTGCCAGTAGAGTGACCTCTGCCTGCACACTGTGATCAGCATTGATGCCACCATAATTTACGGAGTCAACCTCAGTTGCATTATGCGGGCCAGGAGTGGGAAATGCTTCTCATTGGGGATCTCGCTTGTTTGAGAGCAGGAAATAACTTGCTGCAGCAAGCTTCAATTGTCTGCAGAAGCATAAAGGCACAAGCATCGCCAGAAGAATTTTTGCTAGTGACCACACCAAATATCTGCTTCATACAATAGCTGAAACATCTGCTGCAGAGCATAGAACATGGAGTCTCCCAATTTACTGCTGCAGATGTGGAAGCTGCGGTCGGAAATGACAGACAAAAAGTGGACTCTTTTTGGAACAGAGAGATGGAAGACTCCGAGGCAAGCAACTCGGGGCCAGGGGAGAGTGATGGTCAGGGAATTTGTGCAAATTCCACAGCTCTGTGAGCTGCCACTCATTCAGGAAGAAATTTCTTGACTTACCAGCTCAGGCAAAGTAAGAAAGGTCGGCTACATTTTCCGAAAATGCACTGTATTACGCACGTCTGCCACTTAAAATGACCGACCCTCACACTGTGTTAAATTACTTTAATTGTTTGCCATCAATGTCCAGGAGGAAACAAAGTGCCTTTTACAGCCCAGGTTCCACCTGCAAGTGTTCCTTCACTTACATCCTTACATGCATTCGCCGCATAAGGAGCCTCACGTATTATAAAGGAAGATTTTCCACTTCATCCACTAATTTTAAAGGATGGAATATCACAGGCTGTGGATTTGCAATTTCTCAGCATGTACTGAGAGCAGAAAAGGAGAAAATCTCCCTTCTAAATGCTTGTTGCATGCACCCATCCTCATACACATTATGGGCATTTAATACCTGGGTGTAAATTCATAACATGGCAACTGAAGGTAATTTGCTCCTATTGTTTTATTTCTTTCTAGTACAAGGCAGGCTATAGCAGCAGGAAGAGATCATGGGTGGTAGGTTCCCCTTAACCTCAGACTGCTTACCCCAATGAGGAGGAAGCTCTGCGCATCTTGGGGAGAGAAGCCTTTGAGTGTGTTGGAGAAGAGGAAGTAGAAGGGTATGTGCTAGCTGCGGGCTTGTCAGGACGTTCAGCTTCTCCTTAATTGTCAGGGAATCATATCATGAAATCCTCATGTAACTCCTTTGACTGATAGTGCCGTGTGAGCTCTGCTTCTCAGGAAACCTTTCTAATCTCTTTCTTTTCTCCATCTACATGTGCTGCAGCAGGAGGAACATATACTCTTTCGACATCCGATGATGCCTGCATTTCACTACATGCATCCTCACTCACTCTATCTCTCCCAAGCACCAGCCAAGAGACATCCACTGAGGGACAATTAGATACTGAGGAAGAGGGGAATGCCTCGGGCGAAACATAAGTCATGGATGAGCGGGAGAAGCTCAAGATAGAAGATGAGGAGGATGATGTTGCTACAGAGGGTCAGGATACATTAGTTGAAGAACCTGTGGATCCAAATCTCACAGATCCTGTTTTTAAAAGAAGGATGTTCTCAGGGCATGAATTACATTTGCAGACATTGCAGGCCATATCAGACAGTGTGCTGCCGATGGCGGGTGGAGTGGAGAAGTCCATGTTGGATGGCTTCACAGGACTGCAGTACGCCATGGTGCATTTGGCACCTCCAGGGAGATCTGAGGTGGAGGTCCCTCAAGAGAAATCCTAAGTGCAATATGGAAGCTCAAACTGCCACCATAGAGGTCAGACCGGAGAGGACTGTCTCTTCCAGCTTTCAAACAATTGAGATTGGGCTGCAGACAAGCAGCTCATGCAGTTTTGCTGATCTCACTGTGACAATTGGATTTGTTTTCTTGCAAATCAATGGCCATGCTGACTCAGTGCCCAGTATGACAGGAATGCGCTCAGATGATGGGTCTGTCACTCAGAATAGTAATGTATGCTTGTCATTCTGCATGCTGCCTCAATAGTCAAAAGGACTCGGGGTCAGGCTGCCTATGCACACACAATGGCAAGCCTGCAGTTGCTTCACCTTGGGATTGAGCTCCATGAGGCAAGGACAATCTCAATCCTAAGACACGCCTCTTCTAATGCAGCAGTCAGCCACCTCATTCATTTCTGCCACTCAAGTAGCACTGAGGAGAAGTACAAGGTTATAAATGAGGGGAAACATGATGGGGCAGTCATACAAAAAAAGTGATGGCATTAAAATTTTGGTGGCACTAAATTTGTTTCTGTGCAGACATTGTTGGGGAAGAAGCTTTATGCAGGTTCTCCCAATCTCCCGGGACAACTTCAACAGAAGATCGGTGGAAACTCCATTTGCACCATTTCCCCAGGGTTTCTGCCGACCTTTCACTGAAGTCACAGTGGAAGAAATTCTGTTCCATTTTCTGCAATGCTTGAAGGTTGTTTTCATCTGCTGCAGGTTTGTAGCTCCCAGGAGGTTCTGTGGATGACAGCATGTTAGTGGGAAAGGGGAAGATGTAGAAAGGACTGGCCATGAAATGGTGGTGAAGAGAAGGCCTCCTGTATCAGTGCATTATGACTGTGCCTTGCAGCCAGCAAAGGGTTGACCTTCACATGCCCTTCGGGCTACTGCTCTTGCTTTTCGGGCAAACGAAGATACAAGCTCCTCTACTTGTGTCGTCTGGTGTGGGGATATTGTGAGATGGATGCCATGTGTTTGGCTCTTTTATATTAGCTTCCACCTTTCTCCTAGTGCCTTTACATAGAATTACATAGAAAATACAACTCAGAAATGGGCAATTTGGCCCAACCATTGTCTGTTGAATTTTATCCTCCATACAACCAGTAGTCCGAACAACAATAACAACTTTTTTAAAATTCATTCATGGGATGTGGACATCACTGGCAAGGTCAGCATTTATTGCCCATCCCTAATTGGCCTTGAGAAGGTGGTGGTGAGCCGCCTTCTTGAACCGCTGCAGTCTGTGTGGTGAAGATTCTCCCACAGTGCTGTTAGGAAGGGAGTTCCAGGATTTTGACCCAGCAACAATGAAGGAACGGCGATATATTTCCAAGTCAGGATGATGTGTGACTTGGAGGGGAACGTGCAGGTGGTGTTGTTCCCATGTGCCTGCTGCTCTTGTCCTTCCAGATGGCAGAGGTCGCAGGTTTGGGAGGTGCTGTCGAAGAAGAGTTGCTGCAGTGCATCCTGTAGATGATACACGCTGCAGCCACGGTGCGCCGATGGTGGAGGGAGTGAATGTTTAGGGTGGTGGATGGGATGCCAATCAAGAGGGCTGCTTTGTTCTGGATGGTGTTGAGCTTCTTGAGTGTTGTTGGAGCTGCACTTATCCAGGTAAGAGGAGAGTATTCCATCACACTCCTGACTTGTACCTTGTAGATGGTGGAAAGGCTTTGCGGAGTCAGGAGGTGAGTCACTCACCGCAGAATACCCAGCCTCTGACCTGCTCTTGTAGCCACAGTATTTATCTGGCTGGTCCAGCTAAGTTTCTGGTCAATGTTGACCCCCAAGATGTTGAAGGTGGGGGGATTCAGCGATGGTAATGCCGTTGAATGTCAAGGGGAGGTGGTTAGACTCTCGCTTTTTAGAGATGGTCATTGCCTGGTACTTTTGTGACGCGAATGTTACTTGCCACTTGTCATCCCAAGCCTTGATGTTGTCCAGGTCATGCTGCATGCGGGCACGGACTGCTTCATTATCTGAGAGGTTGCGAATGGAACTGAACACTGTGCAATCATCAGCGAACATCCCCACTTCTGACTTTATGATGGAGGGAAGATCATTGATGAAGCAGCTGAAGACACTGTCTTGAGGAACTCCTGCAGCGATGTCCTGGGGCTGAGATGATTGGCCTCCAACAACCACTACCATCTCCCTTGTGCTAAGTATGACTCCAGCCACTGAAGAATTTCCCCGATTCTCATTGACTTCAATTTTACTAGGGCTCCTTGTTGACACACTTGGTCAAATACTGCCGATACTTGCATTTATATTGCTCCTTCAACATAGTAAAATGTCCCAAGGCGCTTCACAGGAGCGTTACCAAACAAAATTTTGACACCGAGCCACATAAGGAGGTATTAGGACAGGTGACCAAAAGCTTGGGTCAAAGAGGTAGGTTTTAAGGAGCACCTTAACCTCATCCTTCCTATAGTGTGGACCAAACCTGCATACAGTGGGCTTATTAATGTATCATATAGATTCACCATTAGATCTCAACTTTTATATTCCATGCTTCTTGCCATAAAACCCAGTGTTCCATTACCTTTTTTAAGGCCTTATCCGAGCAACCTTGGATACTCGTTTTATGCAGGCATAATTACTACTATGTGGAAATGAATCAAAAATGATGGAAAATGAGATGAAGAACATCACCATATCATTACTGCCTCATGCTTCTGCCCAAAAATAGGTAAACTCGATCTGCATTGCGAGCAATGTCAGGGACGAGTTGTTTCAAAACTGGATGTGGATCGCCATAGTGGGTCCTTGCTCCATTTCCACTCCTGCCTGCCCCAGTAGCATCTAAATAGCATCTGAAAATCAGTTGATAAACATATGATAATCCAACCTATCGTGTCTTTGTACCAATCAACCTTGTAGCATTTTGAATTGATGCTGCTCGAGAGCAATAGAGAAATGATTACAATCTGATCTGTATATTAATATACCAACTGCCCCGGTTTTCAACGTGAACAGAGCAGGCAGACAAAGATTTGAACGAAAACACCTACCGCTCACTTGCCATCTGAATTCTGCCCAACTCGCTTTTTAAGCAGGCCTCAAAATAGACAGCTAGGGCAAAAGCTTGGAACAGGCGCGAACCTCATTAAATTATTTAAATTGGAGTCTTATGCAGTATTTAGGACCCCCACGCAATTTTGGTCTTCCACTGGGCGGAGTGCACGTACTGTAGGTTTTCCCAATGGAACTGAGCGTTACGCAGCCGAGCCAGTGTTCCTTAAAGGGACCGACCGCTGCAGGCTGCCTAGAAAATCGTTGCTAACCAGTTTCGCCAATGATTTTTGTAGGTCCAGGAGGAGAAGACTGCTCCTGCAGACCCCACAACAATCATCTGGCTTGCTGCCGATTGTTTCCATGGCCCCCCTGGGATTGCCTCCCACCTCCTTGAAGGACCCATTTCTGCTCAACTCTGCGGAGTGGTCCACGGAGCAACTGGCAGATTTCCACCACCTCCCTCCCCCTGCACCCGCCCCCCTCCCAACCGCCCACCCTCCAATCGGTGATAATAGCTTGCTGGTATCATTCTAATGAAGCCCAACCACAGAAATGGTCTGGGCCTCCAGCAAACCTCATCAGGTGGGTGGTGTGATTGCTGAAAATAAAAATCGACCCGATGGATAATAGCTAACCCAGATAAATGAGAGTGAATAATAATTTGAATGGCCGACAACATCACAAGTTACAACAATGAAATATTAAATGATTATTTTCTGGTCCATTTCCATGATAAGTCCAACATTTTAAAATTAATCAGCCATGAAGTATATGGAACATCACACCTACTGACAGCAATCGCACCACCTGTCTGTGCTACTAATATTCTTTACTTGTACAAAAAATGCCAAAACTCAAACCGTGGCAATATGTGACTTTCTTGATGCATTGTCAACAGTTTGATAGGGTTGGTGGCATCACACAACTTAATAGCACAGATTCTATTAATCTCAAGCAATCTGCTGTTCTGCCGAATATGAATGAAATGTTAGAAGATGACATGAGCATTCTGCCTATACGTTAACATGTGGAAATTATATATTTTTGATGAGACCTCCAGCTAATTATATTGTATTTTTTCCGCAAATTCTCCCCCCTTTCCTGAAAGCGTTGATTCAAGTTGATTCCGCAAGTGCCAGCATCTTTCAATACCTCCCCACGTGCCCAAGTTCACATGCAAGATTAGTGCGGTACGCTATTTGAATGTGAGGGCATTACAGCTGAGCCTGATTCTATCCCTATGGCATCCACATATGAGCACTTTCCTCCCAGGAATTACTAGACAGCGATCAGGAGTGGGGCCGAGAGCCTTCCGAGCTTGGGAGGACTCAGATCAATCGTGTTAGGTACCTCATCATAAACTGAGGATCATACCTGGGAGTTTCTTGATCTGAATGCTTTAGTACTGTATTAGTACCTTTACTCACAAGGCTGGCAGGGAAGCTTATTATTATATTTTAGAACTTAAGACTATTTCAACCACAACTTAGAGTAAGTATGACAATGTGTGCTATACCCAAAAGGCAAAATTCTAACTGCAATTCCAGGGATAAAGGAAGGTCACTTTGTGAAGTAAATGGCCCTCAATTTCCACGGGGAGGGGTTCCAAATCTCCTGTCTTAACGTCAGTGGGTGATTGGCAGACCCCCAGAGAAATGGCATAAATGGTTGAAGATGGCCATTTATGCTGTTTCTCTGGGGCTCCGCAATCTCCCTCCAAATTTACAGCAGGAGTTTGGGACAACGAACCCGACAGAAATTCAGGGCTGATGTGTTCTACATTCAGGTGAAATGTACACCCTCAGAATATTCACTACTAAATGTAACAAGCACATCATTCCATTATTGTGTCATGGACAAAATTATTAGAGACACATTGCTGCATTGATTGTCAGGGGTAAATATATCACCACACACAGCGATGGAAAAACCATCGAAATATTTTCATACATTTTATGCTTTTTGATATCATGATCATGAATATATTCTAGAGATTGGAGCTATATTGCAGTTCAATTTCACTAACCCTGTCTTACCTTGAGTAGTTAGGAGGTATCATTTCTCTGTTTTTAATTTTCCCAGAAATTTGATTCAAATGAAGTTGGCTTCAATCTTACCTCCACATTCTATTGACAGACTGAATATTTTTTTACAAAGGAAGGAAAGTAAGGCTGCATCAGTATATCAGAAACAAACTGCTGCCTTCGGAAACAATTCATGGTTTATTCAATAATCGAGATCCATAGGGTAATTTAAAACACTGAGCAACAGACTAGTGGAAGAAGGAGCATTGTGAATCTGAGAGGACAGTGAGTTCAGCAGATTTAAGAGAGAGATTTAGAGCATTTGAGAGGGAATGGAGCAAGTCAACAGTTTCTGGAGGGAAAAATATACCCACCAAGAACTGCAAACATGGCTTACCCAACATGTCAAAAGCTAAATGCACAAAGAGATCAGAAAGGTGCCAGGTTTGTTCCTTGGTCTGTCCTGAGTGAACTGATCTCTATCGGGATGACAATGGAGACACTAGAGGCGATTTAAATTCAATTTCGGTGGTAGCGGATCAGTCATCCATTATAGACCCCACCTGATTTTCCCTTCCGTTGGTTTCAATGAAAGCAGAATCAGGTGGAGTATATAATTAACGGCTGATCAGTAACCGCCCATTTTGTGCCCCTGCCAAAGTTGAATTTCACCCTCTACATTTCATGGAATATAATCATAGATAGGTTACAGCATGGAAGGATGCCATTCGGCCCATCGAGTCTGCTGTGTAAAAGAGTTTTCCTCATGTCACCTTTGGTTCATTTGTCAATCACCTTAAATCTATGCCCTCTGGTTCTTGACCCTTCCGCCAATGGGAACAGTTTCTCTCTATCTACTCTGTCGAGACCCTTCATGATTCTGCATACCTCTATCAAATCTCCTCTCAACCATGTATGTTCCAAGGAGAATAACACCAGCTTCTCCAGTCTATCCGCGTAACTAAAGTCCCTCATCCCTGGAATCATTCTAGTATATCTCTTCTGCACCCTCTCTAAGGCTTTCACATCTTTCCTAAAATGCGGTGCCCAGAACTGGACACAATGCTCCACTGTGGCTGAACCATCATTTTATAAAGGTTCATCATGACTTCCTTACTTTTGTACTCTATGCATCTATTTATAAAGCCCAGGATCCCATATGTTTTTTTAACTGCTTTCTCAACCTGCCCTGCCACCATCAACGATTCCTGAACATATGCCCCCAGATCTCTCTGTTCCTTTACACCTTTTAGAATTGTGCCCTTTATTTTATATTGCCTCTCCTCATTCTTCCTACCGAAAGGCATCACCTCGCATTTTTCTGCGTTAAATTTCATATGCCACATGTCCGCCCATGCCACGAGCCTGTTTATATCCTCTTGAAGTCTATCACTATCCTCCTCATTGTTCACTACCCTTCTAAGTTTTGTCATCTGCAAATTTTGATATTGTGCCCTGTACACCCAAGTCCAAGTCATTAATGTATATCAAGAAAAGTAATGGTCCCAACACGACCCCTGGGGAACACCACTGTAGACCTCCCTCCAGTCTGAAAAACAACCATTCACCACTACTCTCAATTTCCTGTTGCTTAGCCAATTCTGTATCCATGTTGCTACTGCCCCCTTTTTTCCATGGGCCGCAATCTTGCTGACAAGCCTACCATGCGGCACTTTATCAAGCGCCTTTTGAAAGTCCATATACACCACATCAACAGCATTGCCCTCATCTACCCTCTCTGTTACCTCATCAAAAAACTCTATCAAGTTAGTTAAACACGATTTGCCTTTAACAAATACGTGCTGGCTTTCCCTAATCAATCCACACTTGTCCAAGTGACTGCTAATTCTGTCCCGGAATATCGTTTCTGAAAGTTTCCCCACCACTGCGGTTAAATTGACTGCCCTATAGTTGCTGGGTTTATCCTTACACCCTTTTTTAAACAAGGATGTTACATTCGCAAATTTCCAGGCCTCTGGCACCACCCCCGTATCTAAGGATGTTTAGAAGATTATGGCCAGTACCTCCGCAATTTCCACCCTTATTTCCCTCAGCAACCTAGGATGCATCCCATCCGGACCGAGTGACTTATCTACTTTAAGTACAGCTAGCCTTTCTGGTACCTTTTCTTTATCAATTTTTAGCCCATCCAGTATCTCAACTACATCTTCCTTTACTGAAAATCTGGCAGCATCTTCTTCCTTGGTAAAGACAGATGCAAAGTATTCATTTAGTATTTCGGCCATGCCCTCTGCCTCCATGAGTAAATGTCCTTTTTGGTCCCTAATCGTCCATACCCCTCCTCTTAATCCCCATTTACTGTTTACATGCCTATAGAAGACTTTTGGATTCCCTTTTATGTTGGCCGCCAGGTCTATTCTCATACTCTCTCTTTGCCCCTCTTATTGCCTCTTTCACTTCCCCTCTGAGATTTCTATATTCTGCCTAGTTCTCACTTGTGTTATCAACGTGATATCTGTCATATGCCCCTTTTCTCAACTTCATCTTACTCTCCATCTCTTTTGTCATTCAGGGAACTCTGGCTTTAGCAGCCCTACCTTTCCCCCTTGTGGGAATGTACCTCGACTGTACCCATCTCCTCCTTAATGGGGCTGCCCACTGTTCAATTACAGTTTTGCCTGCCAATCTTTGATTCCAATTTACCCGGGCCAGATCTGTTCTCATCCCACTGAAATTGGCCCTCCTCCAATTGAGTATTTTTACTTTAGAGTGGTCCACGTTCTTTTCCATCGCTATTCTAAACATTATGCCACTATGATCGCCGTCTCCTAAATGCACCCCCACTGACACTTGCTCCACTTGTCCCACCTCATTCCCCAGAACCAAGTCCAGCAATGCCTCCTTCCTCATTGGGCTGGAAACATACTGGTCAAGAAAGTTCTCCTGAACACATTTCAAAAATTCCTCCTCCTCTTTGCCCCTTACATTATTATTATCCCAGTCTATATTAGGATAGTTGAAGTCCCCCGTTAACACTACTCTATGGCTTTTGCACCTCTCTGTAATTTCCCTGCAAATTTGCTCCTCTATATCCGTCCAACTAGTTGGTGGCCTATAGAATACACCTTCGTGTTCACAGAGAGTGGAGAGAACAATCAAACAGAAATCCCACTCATGATTGTTCTCCAGAGAGTACTGTTAGGAATTGCATATTTGTGAATCAGGTGAGGCCAGGATCAGGTTTAACTATGTTGGCACTATACAGGCTAATATACAAAAATGGCCACTTGGCTGAGGTACCAGTGGACTGCCAGTAGATTCAGAATAGTATCCAAGGAATGGACAAAGTGGATCATGAAAATACAAAGACGTGCGAATGAAAGAAAAATATACAGCAATTTATCATATCTCTCAGGAGCAACCAATGTACATCATGCACATGGGATTATTTTGGAGTGTATGGAGTATGTTATGCAGGCAAATGTGGCAGCCATTTTGAGCATAACAAGATCCCACAAACAGTTAATCTGTTTTTTGTGGTGATGTTAGAGGGAGGAATGTTGGCCAGGAAACTAAGAGCACTCTTTGCTTAAATAGTGCAGTGGAAGTTTTGTTATTGTTCTGAATAGGGGGACAATGCCTTGGTTTAACATTTCTTGTGACGTATAGGGCCTACAACACTACTGTACTCCCTCAACAATGCACTGGTATCTTAGTGGAGCTTGAAGTCACAATCTACTAACTCAGAGGCGAGAGTGCTACTATAATGCATTCTATATTTCCTACTTTACAACAGTGACTTCACTTCAAAAGCACTTCATCGGCTGTGAGGATGCCCTGAGGTTATGAAAGACGCTTTATAAATAAAAGTCTTTCTTTCTTCTTTCTTTCTATAGGAGTTCTGCCAAACAAAACCTCTCACTAGTTGTACAAGTCACACCCCAAATTCAGAAGGATAGACATTCTGGTGACGGTGTTGTGCCACCAGAGATGTGACACAGCAGAACATCTATCCGCTGCATTGGCCCCACAATGACCCACTCATTAACATATTAGAGATGGGCACCAATACCAGGAGCACCCATCCAGTGGAAATGGTGGGATGTTGGAACGGTACTTTGCCATTCTGTGCAAGGGAGCCACAGCCTGGTATGTCCAAAGCTTCTTGGGCTGTAAATCATAGAATCATAGAATCATAGAAGTTTACAACATGGAAACAGGCCCTTTGGCCCAACATGTCCATGTCGCCCAGTTTATACCACTAAGCTAGTCCCAATTGATAGAAATCACTTTCATACCTGATCCCTCACTGGCGGGCCCAGAATAAACAGCAATCGATCCATTGAGGACTGATTGTCATTTATTTTCTGTTTGGATGAGCCTACATGCAGCCCAGAATTGCACCTTGCCTGTTTTCTGCCTTACGGCAGCATATCTGGCAGAAATTCTGAGGGAAGCCGGGAATGCCTCAACATACACTCCCAAGCTGGAGTCAAGTTGGAGGGGATTGGGTGGAAGAAGCATCAGCCCCTGCAGTGACTGCTTCCATAGGGCAGAAACCCTGTGGAGACAGGTTCCCCCCATCTTCTAATCCCTCCGCCACCACTACACCTGACTTCTGGCCAAAGAAGGAGCTGTTTCACTTTGTATCAAAATAGTATAAAAGGAACCTTATGCTGATTCTAATTTAAACATTGTGTTACGCCGTTAGTGTGCCCCATCTGCCCTCTCAGGTGGGCATAAAAGTTCCCATGGCATTATTCACTGAAGAACTGGGGATTTCTCCCTTTGCCCTGGCCGATAATTATCCCTCAACCAACAGATTGCTGATTCTGGGACCTTGCTGAGTACAAATTAGCTGCCTGCACTTCAAAAGTATCTAATTGGCTAGGAAGCACTTTGGGATGTCCTGAAGCCGTAAAAGGCACTATGTAAATACAAGTTCCTTCTTTCTTTCTGAAAACAATTGGGGTTAAGAATTCCTCTGCAGCAACATTATAAAGATTTTCTCTGTTCATTATTTATGGCAAAATAACAACAACTTCCATTTATATAGCAACTTTAATGTGAAAAAATGTCTCAGGGTGCTCATTAATAAACACATATATTTTGGCATTTGTTTATAACTTCATTAGAAATAGCAAACAGAGGAATTCTTATCCTTTGGTTTTAATAAAACTGTGTATATTTATATACTTTAGATTTTCCCCTTATATCCATATGGGTATAATGAGAAGACATACAGATGTCTATGGAACATTACATATTGATATAGTTGCTGAAGAAAAGTAAGATCAGACTCTGGTCCCACAGTCACAGGGTTTTAAGTGTTTGTTTTATGAAGGTTTATTTAGAAATAAACTCTAAGCAGTAAAGAACCTACAGAGTGAACTGTGAATAAAAGACATGAAAGATGAAAGGTCATCGACCTGAAACGTTAACTTTGTATCTCTCCCCAGAAATGCTGCCTGACTTGCTGAGCATTCCCAGTATTTTCTGTTTTTATTTCAGATTTCCAGCATCCTCAGTATTTTGCTTTTGATTCAGTATTTAATTCATGGCCACTTCTCTTCCAGGAATATCCACCATGACGAAGTTCTGCTCTTCTCTCCGAAGGGATTTCCGTTTGTCTTTTCCAGTTCTGACGAAAGGTCATCGACCTGAAACGTTAACTCTGTTTCTCTCTCCACAGATGCTGCCTGACATGCTGAGTGTTTTCCAGGATTTTCTGTTTTTACAACAGAGATTATGTTTTCTAGTGAGCGCCTTTAGGGAGCAGATCTGCAATGGCACAAAAACTGCACCTGCCGCATGGCTGCAACTCCGGCCCCATCTCAAATCTCAGGGATGGGTGTATTTGCATATTGCATGGTGGGGGTCTGTAGTATTAATTAGTGCAACTGGGATGCCTGCTTCTGGTGAGGGAAATTAAATTTCACATTGTCACCTTGCTGCAATATAGGTGGGCCAGTGGGGCTGTGACAGCACGAAAAAATTGAGAATTTACTAACCTAATCCAAACAGCAGACAATGAACTGTTCTAACCCTCTGAAGTGCAACTTCTGGCCACTCACCACATGTGCCTCTGATCCAACCCTATTTCCTGGGGTCAGTATCCTTAGTATGTTGAAGGCAGACACCAGCATCATTTGCAGTGCCATTGGGGTGCTCATCTTAGCTGGTGGGCAAGGAAGTGGCTGTTCCATCTTAGCCACAGTGTAGATTAGCCAGTGATGCTGGCAGAAAATATAAAAATTGGTTGAGAAATTTAAAAGTTTTGTAATTGTAGCTTTGCCGAATGGAATTCATACTTCTCAGCGAATATACATTCACTTGAGAAACAAAAACTCCACGGGAAAATTGATCCAACCATGGCTAACTGAAGAAGTTAAGGATACTATTAGATTAAAAGAAGATGCTTGCAATGTTGCCAAAAGAGTAGTAAGCTTGAGCATTGGGAGGGTTTTAGAAATCAGCAAAGGATGGCCAAGAATTTGATAAAGAGAGAGAAAATTGAATATGAGAGTAAACTAGCAAGAAATATAAAAATAGATTGTAAGGGCTTCTACAAGTATGTAAAAAGGAAGAGATAAGTGTAAGTAAATGTGGCTCCCTTAATGGCAGAGACAGGAGAAATTATAATGGGGAATAAAGAAATGGCAGAGACGTTAAACAAATATTTTGTATCTGTCTTCACGTTCAAAGACACAAAAAACATACTGGAAATAGTAAGGAACCAAGGGGCTAATGAGAGGGAGGAACTTAAAGTAATTAAGATTAGTAAAGAAAAAGTACTGGAGAAATTAATGGGACTAAAAGCCGACAAATCCCCTGGACCTGATGGCCTACATCCTAGGGTTTTAAAAGAGGTGGTTGCAGAGATAGTGGATGCATTGGTTTTGATCTTCCAGAATTCCCTAGATTCTGGAACGGTCCCCGTGGATTGGAAGGTAGCAAATGTAACCCCGCTATTCAAAAAAGGAGGGAGAGAGAGAAAACAGGGAACTATAGGCCAGTTAGCCTGATATCAGTAGTAGGGAAAATGATAGAATCTATTATTAAAGACATAGTAACAGGGCACTTAGAAAATCATAATATGATTAGGCAGAGTCAACATGGTTTTTTGAGAGGGAAATCGAGTTTGACAAATCTATTCGAGTTTTTTGAGGGTGTACCTAGCAGGTTGGTAAGGGAGAACCAGTGGATGTAGTATATTTGGATTTTCAAAAGGCATTCGATAAGATGCCACATTAAAGGTAGTTACACAAGAATAGGTATCATGGGATTGGGGGTAATATATTAGCATGGATTCAGAATTGGTTAACCGTCAGAAAAAGTGTGAAAATAAGCTATGAGATGGATACAAAAAGGCTGCAAAGGGGTATAGGCAGGTTAAGTGAGTGGGTGAGAAGGTGGCAGATGGAGTATAATGTGGGGGAAATGTGAAATTATCCTCTTTGGTGAGAAGAATAGAAAAGCAGAATGTTTTTTAAAAGGTGAGAGACTAAGAAATATTGGTAGTCAGAGGAATTTGGGTATCCTTGTACATGAATCACAGAAAGTTAACATGCAGGCACAGCAAGCAATTAGGAGGCAAATGGTATGTTCACCTTTATTGCAATGGGTTTGGGGTATAAGAGTAAAGAGGCATTGCTGCAATAATATAGGGTTCTGGTGAGACCGCACCTGGAGTACTGTGTACAGTTTTGGTCTCTTTACCTAAGGAAGGATATACTTGCCTTAGAGTGGGTGCAACAAAGGTTCAGTAGATTGATTCCTGGGATGAGAGGGTTGTCCTATGAGGTGAGATTGAGTAGAATGGGCCTATACTCTCTGGAGTTTAGAAGAACGAAAGGTGATCTCATTGAAGCATATAAAATTCTTAGAAAGCTTAACATGGTAAATGCTGAGAGGTTGTTTCTCCTGGCTGGAAAGTCCAGAACTAGGGGTCATAGCCTCAAGATAAGGATTCGGCCTTTTAGGACCGAGATGAGGAAAAACTTCTTCACTCAGAGGGTTGTGAATCTTTGGAATTCTCTACCCCAGAGGGCTGTGGATGCTCAGTTGTTGAATATATTCAAGACTGAGATCGATAGATTTTTGGACATTAAAGTAATCAAGGGATATGGAGTTGAGGTAGAAGATCAGCCATGATCTTATTGCAGGCTCGAGGGGCCGTATGGCCTACTCCTGCTCCTATGTCTTATAAGAACATAAGAACATAAGAAATAGGAGCAGGAGTAGGCCAATCGGCCCCTCGAGCCTGTTCCGCCATTCAATAAGATCATGGCTGATCTGATCCTAATCTCAAATCTAAATTCATGTCCAATTTCCTGCCCGCTCCCCGTAACCCCTAATTCCCTTTACTTCTAGGAAACTGTCTATTTCTGTTTTAAATTTATTTAATGATGTAGCTTCCACAGCTTCCTGGGGCAGCAAATTCCACAGACCCACCACCCTCTGAGTGAAGAAGTTTCTCCTCATCTCAGTTTTGAAAGAGCAGCCCCTTATTCTAAGATTATGCCCCTGAGTTCTAGTTTCACCCATCCTTGGGAACATCCTTACCGCATCCACCCGATCAAGCCCCTTCACAATCTTATATGTTTCAATAAGATCGCCTCTCATTCTTCTGAACTCCAATGAGTAGAGTCCCAATCTACTCAACCTCTCCTCATATGTCCGCCCCCTCATCCCCGGGATTAACCGAGTGAACCTTCTCTGTACTGCCTCGAGAGCAAGTATGTCTTTTCTTAAGTATGGACACCAAAACTGTATGCAGTATTCCAGGTGCGGTCTCACCAATACCTTATATAACTGCAGCAATACCTCCCTGTTTTTATATTCTATCCCCCTAGCAATAAAAGCCAACATTCCATTGGCCTTCTTGATCACCTGCTGCACCTGCATACTAACTTTTTGATCTTCTTGCACTAGGACCCCCAGATCCCTTTGTACTGCAGTACTTTCCAGTTTCTCGCCATTAAGATAATAACTCGCTCTCTGATTTTTCCTGCCAAAGTGCATAACCTCACTTATGTTCTTATGATTACTCTTCCCCTGGGCAAACCGGCCATTTAACTCCTCTCCCATGTCCTATAGTAATGATGGACACCAGAGGTGCACAGGCATCCCTTTTTCCCAACCTTGCTAGGGTCAGTTGACAGGAACTACAACACATCAGCGGTAATTTTCACTTTGGATGCAGGTGGAAAACTGACGGTTAAGGATCAGCCGCCCATTATAACCCCGCTCAATTTTATTTCCACTGAAGTCAGTGGAAAGGAAAATCAGGGGACATATGTAACGGACAGCTGATCCCCAACCGTCAATTTTCCATCAGGATCCGAAGTGAACATTGCCCCCAGGATGTTATTCCGTCATTTACCTCTAATTTTAATGCAACTGCTCATATTTGAGTAGACGATTTATATGCTTGTCATCACTTCTGGCAGAAACTCCCAAAAGTGGCGTTAAATGACGGGGAGCTGGGAGTATGGCTCCCTGCCTAATTTTCATCCCTCACCTGTCCAGGGTTATGCCGGTTTTATAATAAGTGAGGACATTCAAATGGAAGGAAAAGCAGGCGTGTTCTTTTACAGGCATACATTTCAACTCACCCGGTTTTTGATGTTCACTGTGTCTTGGCGATCCAGTGCCCCCTGTAAAGTTAATCTGTACTGTTCCAACATGCATCACCAGACCAAAGAAGACCTTACTCCCCATTTCATCTCGCCAAATTCCTAACATTTCAAATCAACAGAAATGTTGCAGGTTGTTTGAAATGAAAAAGACACTGAAATCAATTGCAGCCAAGATTTATATAGCACGACATTGGAGAAAGACCAGTTATAAACCAGAGAAAACCAATTAGGTATCCTCTGGTACAACAATGTTAACTATTATGACCTTTATCTACCAATTTGTTTTTATGTTTTGTCAGAAAGCCAAATATCAGAAAGCCCTCACGACATAGAAATCATTAGTTAAGTGCATTGAATCGCCCGTCGGACGAAATCCCGGCCACTTCCGGGTACCGCGCTGACGTGCGGGCCTGCGCGCGCAAGCCCCGCTGGTGGGAATCCCGCAGGCAATTAAAGCCAGCGGGGTTCCACTTGAGAGCACTTAACTTGCTCGTTGTGGTCAGTTAATGAGCTGAAGCAGCTGTCAAAAGAGGAAGTGTGGGATTTTAGGTTCAACGCAGTCAGTCTCCCACACTGGGGGAAACAGTACCTTTCAAACCAGGCGTGTTGCAGCCAGCAGCCTGTGGCAGGTGCCAAGGTGCGCTCCACGGGGGAGAGCCCTCACCCACCCAGGAGGCCACCGCGTCACATAGGGCAACCCCTGCCCTCCACCAACCCCCGCCAAGCCAGAGGACAGACCGACACGAAACCGCAGCCCCAGTCCGAGGACCCACCCACCCACCCTGCACAACCCCTCACACCAACACCTGCCAGATGGGTGGTGCGTTGACATCGTCGGAGGACGAACAGGATGACCAGCCCCAGCAGCCTCGCAGTCCACGCCGTCCGCCTCGGAGAGGTGGGGCCCCCCAACACGGTGCTGCGGCACACCCACCTGCACAGCAGGAGGGAGGGCAACCACAGAGAGAGATGCGTCGCAGGAGGCATTACCCTCCGCACAGGGTGTACAGAGCGAGGCTCAGCTTCATGGACCTCTCCGAGGAGCAGTGCATACGGAGGCTCAGAGTCAATCGCCAGGTAGTCGCCGACATCTGCAGCCTCCTTAACGACGAGCTGCTCCCTGATGGACCAAGCAGCATCTTCTCACCTGTCGCCGTCAAAGTCACCACTGCCCTCAACTTCTTCGCATCCGGTTCCTTCCAGGGTGCCACCGGGGACATCACCGGGGTCTGTCAGTCCTCTGCACACAAGTGCATAAGGCAGGTCACCGATGGGTTGTTCCGCAGGGCCTCCCACTACATCAACTTCGCCATGGACGAGCGCAGCCAGATGGAGAGGGCGGTTGGATTCCATGCCATGGCCGGCTTCCCACGGGTGCAGGGTGTAATCGACTGCACCCACATCGCAATACGGGCACCTCCGCATGAGCCAGGCCTGTTCATCAACAGGAAGCGGTATCACTCCATGAACGCCCAGCTCATCTGTGACCACCGCCAGAGATTCCTACACGTGTGCGCCAGATACCCCGGCAGCTGCCACGATGCCTTCGTCCTCAGGGAGTCCGCCGTCCCGCCCATCCTGCAGGCACCCAACGCCGGCAACGGCTGGCTCCTCGGCGACAAGGGGTATCCGCTCCACACGTGGCTCATGACACCTCTGAGGAACCCCATCACCGAGCCGGAGCGTCGGTACAATGACAGCCACACTGCTACCAGGTCTACAATTGAGCAGACCATAGGGCTTCTCAAGATGCGCTTCAGGTGCCTTGATCGTTCTGGGGGAGCGCTCCAATACACACCATTCAGAGTGGGATGAATCATAGTTGTCTGCTGTGCCCTGCACAACATGGCCCAACAGAGAGGGGTGCCGCTGGGGGAGGCCCCATCCACACCCGCCACCCACATTGAGGAAGGCGAGGGCGAGGAGGAGGAGGAGGAGGAGGAGGAGGAGGCGGAGGAGGAGGAGGCGGAGGAGGAGGACGCGCCAGAGGATGTTGGACAACCCATGCGCCGAGCCGCGACTCACCGGGATGGTCGCCGGGCCAGGGACGCACTCATACGTCAACGGTTCTCCTAGAGTCAGACACTGCGAGGCGCTCGCATCTCCTCACCTGCACATGCGAGCGGCCATACCAGCCCCCTCCACTGAAGAGTGCTGCCAGTAATCCTGCACCCACAGCAGTGTGCCCAATGGGTGGCAGCAGGTGTTCGCCGTCATGATGGCCTCCACGGAACGCAACTATTGCACAAGCCGCGGAAGAATGGACGAGAGGTGGCAGGAGTGGTGAGAATAGACTATTTAATATCTGGAATGTGACATTATATAAGAAACAAAGTACAAAATAATAAACACCCTGGTGTATTCCCTTTGTGAATATAAGGCCTTTGCAATTCTTCTCCGGGAACCCCTACGTGGTGCTACCCCTGTGGCTCCAGCAGAGGTAGTGGCAGGTTGCTCGTCTTCTTGCCTTGACCGGGTAGATGCTTTTGGCGGACGGCCCCTGGGTTTCGGTGCCCGTGAGGGCACCTCCACAGACTGCTCCTCCTGCACCGGGGCAGGGGCAGACTCGGCCACCTGGAGAGGAGGCACCATTGCGGGTACTGGTTGAGAGGTGGGCGACGGGTGGGACGTGGGGACGCCTTGAGAGGCGTCCCCGCTTCCATGTCCCCGGTCACCATCATCCCTCTCTTGGCCTCGGCCCACATCACCCCTTCCACCCTGCTGGACGGCAGTTTGGATGGCATGTGTGAGGCCTTGCAAGGCCACCCCTAGTGTATCCCTCAGCCTGTTGGTGGCGTCGGAATGTTGCTCACCCTGAATCCGTACAGACGTTGTCAGGGCCTGCAAGGACTCGAAGTGGAGCTGTGCGTGACGCTCGAGGGAGGCCAGCCTGTCCTCCACCGCAGACAGTCCCGCACCTACCCGCGACACTGTGTCGCCGGTACCCTCCTGTGCCTGCGCCACCAATGCCCACATGCAGGAGGTGGACTCCTCCATCGCCTGCGCTATTGTGGACAATGCGCGCGGCACCTCTGCCAGTACCTCAGCAATTAGCTGGTGGCCCTCGACGACTCTCCTTTTCACTGGTGGCCCCCTGGGTTCAGCATCTGGGTCCGGCTGAGCAGAGCCTGGAGATGAGTGCTCCCTCCGTCGCGGACCCTCCGCGGCTGCCCCTGCCACCAGGGTCTGCTCATGCTCACTCGTGCGCAGTGACTCACCAAGTGCTACCCCAACTAGTTGGCGAGGGGGACCCACCGAGGTGCGTGTCTCTGCGCTGGTGGATGGTTGGCTCTGATGTGACGATGCACCCTCAGAGACCGCCATGTCCTCTGAGGAATCGCCCTCCACGCTCGCTTGACCCAAAGACGGACCTGCAAGAGAACAGAGGGCACTTTGAGGCATGTGGACCAACTTGACAGTGCGCCTGATGGCAGGTGATGAAACGGTAACTCGCGATCATGGGTGTTGAGTGTCAGCTTTCCCTTACCGGCCGTTTCGGCAGCGACACACTCGCCATCGGCCACCGACAGGCAATGTCGCGTGCGGGCGAGGTCGAGCGCCTCCACCTCTGCGTCGGTCAGCTCCACCACTTGCGGCGGGCCACCTCCGGTGCATGCCCTTTCCCGATCGTTCTTGCTTCTCTTCTCCTGTGAAGGCAAAACACAGATGTGTGAGTGGGTGCGTCTTGCATCGTGAGACGCATCGAGCATCGGTGTGGTTGGGTTGAGCGTGGCGCGGAACGGATGGGGGGAAGCGTGGGCCACGTGGCCATCCCATTGCATGGGGATTGGGGTGTGTGGTAGTGTTCGGGTGGGGTCAGGGACGGTGGGTACTTGCGTGCACGGCGAGGATGGTGAATGAGTGGCTGTGAGGATTGCTGATGGAGCGCAGTGGTGGCTGTGCAGGAGGGGGTTGTGATCTGCTTGGCGTGATGGTGGGGACGGGATGTGGGAGGGTGCGTTGGTGTACTCACCTTGCCAGACCTAGTCAGGTCATTGAAGCGCTTGCGGCACTGCTCCCAAGTCCTTGGGGTGTTGCCCCTGCTGCTCACCTCCGCCGCCACCTCTGCCCATGCCTTCCTGGTTGCGGCGGCAGGGAACTTGCGCCCATCTTCTGGGAAGAGTGTTTCCCTCCTCCTCCTCACGCCCTCCAGCATCAGCTGCAGTGCCAGATCTGAAAAACGGGGCGCAGCCTTTCCCCTTTGTTGAGCCATTCTCTCAGACCTCTTGCTTGCAGCAGGAGGGGCTTTGGGAGACTGCCCCTTTAACTGGAGCTCCTACATCGCGTCGACGGTACTGCGCATGCGCAGCCGGCCGGCACGCAGCTGGGGAGCGCAGAACCCGGAAGCAGGGCTTAATGGGTCCAATTATCCCGCGATCGCGTGGGCAACCCACTAATTTCGCCGTTCGCGTTTTCGACGCTCCCAGAGGACCACCCGCTGGGAACCCGCAGGCCTGCTAAATTCGAGCCCCTGGTTGCAGCACAGGGAAATTATCATAGACCTGGTCATTGTGACTATCCTTCAACTAATAGTGCCTATGACCTAGGTGACACTCCGAAACACATTACTACAGGCAGGATAGAGTGTGTTTATGAATGTTGTTCATTACATAAAAATACAACAACAACAACTTGCATTTATATAGCACCTTTAATGTAGTATGACATCCCAAGGTGCTTCACAGAAGTGTTATCAAACAAAATTTGACACCGAGCCACATAAGGAAATATTAGGACAGGTGACCAAAAGCTTGGTCAAAGAGTTAGGTTTTAAGGAGTGTCTTACAGGAGGAGAGGGAGTAGAGAAGCGGAGAGGTTTAGGGAGGGAATTCCAGAGTTTATGGCCAAGACAGCTGAATGCACGGCCGCCAATGGTGAAGTGATGAAAATTCAGGATGCGCAAGAGGCCAGAATTGGAAGAGCGCAGAGATTTTGGAGGGCTGTAGGGCTGGAGGAGGTTACAGAAATAGGGAAGGGTGAGGCCATGGAGGGATTTGAAAACAAGGATGTGAATTTTAAAATCGAGGCGTTGCTGGACCAGGAGTCAATGTAATTCTGCGAGCACAGAGCAATGGGTGAAAGGGACTTAGTGTGAATTAGAATACAGGCAGCAGAGTTTTGTATGAGCTTATGTTTAAGGAGGGTACAAGATGAGAAGCTGTCCAGGAGAACATTGGAATAGTCGAGTCTAGAGGTAATAAAGTTATGGATGAGAGTATCAGCAGCAGATGAGCTGAGGCAGGGGAGGAGACAGACGAGGTTGAAGTCAGCAGTCTTGGTGATGAAGCTCAGCTCAAATAGGATGCCAAGGTTGTGAACAGTCTGGCTCAGCCTCAGACAGTGGCCAGGGATAGGGATAGAGTCAGTGGCTGGGGAACGGAATTTGCAGCGGGGACCAAAGACAATGGCTTTGGTCTTCCCAATATTTAAATAGAGGAAATTTTTGCTCATCTAATGTTGGATGTCGGACAAGCAGAGTGACAAATCAGAGGCAGCGGAGTGGTCGAGAGAAGTGGTAGTGAGGTAGATCTGAGTGTCGTCAGCGTACATGTGGAACCTGATGTTTCTTTGGATAATGTTGCTGAAGGGCAGCGTAAAGTACATAGAATTTTACAGCACGGAAACAGGCCATTTGGCCCAACAGGTCTATGCCCGTGTTTATGCTCCACACGAGCCTCCTTCCACCTTACTTCATCTTATCCTATCCACATGTCCTTCTATTCCTTTCCCCCTCATCTACTTATCTAGCTTCCCCTTAAATGCATCTCTGCTATTCGCCTCAACTATTCCATGTGGGTAGCGAATTCCACATTCCCATTCTGAGTAAAGAAGTTTCTCCTGAAATTCACATCCTTGTTTTCAAATCCCTCCATGGCCTCACCCTTCCCTATTTCTGTAACCTCCTCCAGCTCTACAGCCCTCCAAAATCTCTGCGCTCTTCCAATTCTGGCCTCCTGAATTCCTTATTGGATTTATTAGTGACTATCTTATATTTATGGCGCCTAGTTTTGGACTCCCCACAAGTAGAAACATCTTCTCTGTGTCTACTCTATCGAACACTTCCATAATTTTAAAGCCCTCTATCAGTTCATCTCTCAGTCTTCTCTTTTTCTAGAGAAAAGGGCCCCATCCTGTTCAATCGTTTCTGATATGAGAGCTGAGATTTCCAAGAGACCTCAAACTGTGGGGTTAACTGAGTTGATTAGCAGACCAATTGCTTTGATGAACGCATTTGGAATTAAAGAATTAGAGATTTAATAAAGAAATACCTTCATAGGAAACTAGAGACAGAGTTTGGAGATACGATGGACAGATTTCTTGATGATAAAGGGAAAATGGTTTTCTTTGCTGAGAAATTGTCTTTACATTGCCTTGTGAAATGAAATCAGAAGATGGAAGAGGAGTTACATGGAATTAAATAGAATGTACAGCAAAGAAACAGGCCATTCAGCCCAACAGATCTATGCCAGTGTTTATGCTCCACACGAGCCTCCTACAACATAAGAACATAAGAAATAGGATCAGGAGTAGGCCATATGGCCCCTCGAACCTGCTCCGCCATTCAATCAAATCATGGCTGTTCTTCGACCTCAACTCCACTTTTCTGTCTGATCCCCATATCCCTTGATTCCCCTAGAGTCCAAAAGTTCCTGGGATGAGATGGCTGTGGATGCTGAGTCATTGAATATATTCAAGGTTGAGATTTATTAGTGGCTATCTTATATTTATGGCCCCTAGTTCTGAGCTCCCCTGCAAGTAGAATATCCTCTCTACATTGACCCTATCAAACCCTTTCATAATCTTAAAGACTTCTATCAGGTCACCCCTTAGTCTTCTCTTTTCTAGAGACTTGAGCCCAGCCTGCTCAATGTTTCCTGTAAGATGTAACCTCTCAGTTCTTGTATCATCCTCGTAAATTGTTTTTGCACCTTCTCCAGAGCCTCTATATCCTTTTTATAGTGTGTAGACCAGAACTATTCACTGTACACCAAGTGTGGTCCAATCAAGGTTCTATACAAGTTTAACATACTTTTCAATCCTATCCCTCTAGAAATGAATCCCAGTGTTTGGTTTGCTTTTTATATGGCCTTCTTAACCTGCATTGCTACTTTTAGTGAATTGTGTATCTGTACCCCCAGATCCCTCTGCTCCTCTACCCCATTTAAACACTTATTTACCCTACCAATATGTACCACCTCACATTTATCCATATTGAAATTCATTTGCCAATTACACACCCATTCCGCAAGTTTATTAATGTCTTCCTGTATTTTGTCGCAGTCCTTCTCAATGTTAACTATACCCCCAATTTGGTGTCGTCTGCAAATTTTGAAATTGTACTTTCGATTCCCAAGTCCAAATCATTTATGTAAATGATGAACAATAGTGGTCCCAGCACCAATCCTCGTGGAACACAATTTCCCACATTTGCCAGTCTGAGTAACTACCTTTAACCCCCACTTTCTGTTTTCTGTTTTGTAGCCAACTTGCTATCCATTCTGCTACTTGTCCCCTAACTCCATATACTCTGACCTTAGTCATGAGTCTACCATATGGTACCTTTTGAAAATCCAAATATAGAGGGCTAGAAATTCGACTGTTTAGCGCCCATTGTGAAGGCGCTACACGGTCTCCTGAAGTTCCAAACTGGCATCCGGAATGCGCGCGAGTGTTTCTAGTGTGACGTACGGCGGACGCCATCTTGGTAAAGGGGTTCACACAGGCGTAGATAATGAACGCCGGCTGCATGTAAAGTAAGGAGACTATGCGTTAGATCAGTGTGCAACGCTGATTTAAAGGGATAGACACCATTTTGGCACGCTGCAGCCAATGCATTGTCTTAACCAGGACCATCTGAACATGTCTTGGACGGCCTGGAGGAACCCCCACCATTGCTATTTAAAAGGACCATGCAGGATTTACAGGTTAGTTACTGGATTATTGCTTTTGGCTGCTGATGCTGTTGTACCCTTTTTTGGAGGTCTCCTATACTTGAAAACTAGAACAAGGGGACATAGCCTAACATTTAGAGCCAGGACCTCCTGGAGTGAAGTTAGGAAATGCTCCTACATGCAAAGGGTGGGAGAAGTTTGGAACTCTCTTCCGCAAACGGTAGTTGATGCTAGTTCAACTGTTAATTTTAAATCTGAGATTGATGGATTTTTGTTAACCAAGAGTATTAAGGGATATGGGATTAAGGCGGGTATATGGTATTAGATCACAGATCAACCATGATCTCATTGAATGGCAGAACCGGCTCGAGGGCCTAAATGCCACTGCCACTTGCTGCCTCCTGTTACGCACCACCTTCTCCTGCAAGAAAGCGGGATGTGTGTTGGTGCACGTCCTGGAGGATGTTTGGGTGATGTGCCTGTCATGGTTGAATAGCCGCCAGTGCGTGTGAGTTTTGAGTGTGCGGCTTGAAACAGTGGTATTGTGTGAGAGTGAGAGGACGCATCTGATTGGAAGAGTTGAGTACTGAATGAAAAAATTTGTTGGTAGGTGGTTGATGGGGGGTATAGTGCGTGGAGCAGTGGATGCGGCTAGTGGTGCAATTGGTAGGAGCTGCCACTTGAGAGTTGACCTCACTCACCTTGACCATTCGTGTCACAGCATTGAACTTCTTCCTGCACTGCATCCATGTTCGTGGTGCCATGCACCCGGCATTGATCTTCCAGAATTCCCTAGATTCTAGAATGGTCCGCGTGGATTGGAAGGTAGCAAATATAACCCCGCTACTCAAGAAAGGATTGAGAGAGAAAACAGGGAACTATAGGCCGGTTAACCTGACATCAGTAGTAGGGAAAAAGCTACAATCTATGATTAAGGCCTCATTTATGTCCTTCTCAATCATTATCTTAAAGCTTATTATGGTGTGATCGCTATTGCCTAGATGTTCCCTATGCTTACTCCTCTTATCTGTGCTGGTTCATCTTCCATTACTAGATCCAGCATTGCTTCCTCACTGGTTGAGCTTTTTACATACTGGGTAAGAAAGGAGTCCGGCATATATTGTAAAAACTCCATTCCCTGTATCCCTTTACCTACTTCTTCTTGCCAGTTTATTTGGGGGTAGTTAAAGTCTCCCATGATTATAATTCTACGTCCTTTACTCAATTCACATATTTGCTTACATAGTTCTTCCTCCACCTCCTTCCCACTCTTAGTTGGTCTGTGATATACCTCTATTAGCGTGATTGATCCCTTATCTTTTATTTCAATCCATACGAATTATGTTTCTATCCTTCTGTTAGTTATGTCTCTTGTTTCTACTGGCATTATGTTTCCTCTAATTAGTACAGCTACTCCACTACTCCACCCCCACCCCCACAACCCCCAAGAGTTGCTGATCTTGGAATCAAAAAAGTTGGACATCAACAATGTTCCACAAAAAGCAGCTTTATATCTGAAATATGCTGTGAAATGTCAAAATCCAAAAAAACAATAGCCTCCACAACCCACTGCCTTGAGGGGATTTCACTTGCAGGAGTAAGAAGCAACAAAGTGATAGCACAATGCAATAGGGGAGATGTGTGAAAGTCAGAAAATATTTGATGACACCATTAAGGACCCCTCATTTTTATAAACATTGCACTCTTTCATCATTTGCATAAAAACAATGCATTCCAAATGTTCTACATTTACATTGTAGAGGCCATGCTAGATCTGTTGCAATGGGGGAAACTAGGTATTGCACCTTTCATTCATCTGGGCATTGTTTCCCTGATTTTGCACAGGGCAAGGTGAACTACAATTACCCTAAGATTTGAATGAGGTATCTGTATTCATGTGGAACCAGAAAATTAATTTGGAAAAAATCCTGTTAACTAAACATCAGTTGAAACTGTGAACAAAAATATTTTCCACGTGGCACAAAAAAGATTTTACATCAGGAGCAGTCAGCAGGTATTGTCTTGTCAGCAGAAAACAGAAGTACCTTTTTTTAAAAAAAGTTTAAATATATGCTACACTTGAATCAGTATGACTGTCGTCACAAAGACCTGCAGATAAGCAGGATCTCTGTAGATGAAGCTGATGTGAAACCTTGGGCAAAATTCCTGGAAGCACTAGGATCAACACATTCAGCGAAAACCAACAAGAATTCATTTGCCTTTCAATTGATCAAGTTTTTTTTTATTCGTTCACGGGATGTGGGCGTCGCTGGCAAGGCCGGCATTTATTGTCCATCCCTAATTGCCCTTGAGAAGGTGGTGGTGAGCCGCCTTCTTGAACCGCTGCAGTCCGTGTGGTGACGGTTCTCCCACCACTAGACAATACTGCAGATATTAAGCATGCACACAATGCTGGAGAGAAGGAATGTCAGACCTCCAGAGAATAGTGACTTAAAAGTAACCCACCACTTAAAAAGTTCCATGACATAGTGTCAAAACTAAAGTTGAAAATTTCCAGCAACTTTAAAAAGAAAAAGACTTACAAGGAGGTGACAAAGAGGTCATTTTGAAGGCTGCATGGAATTTGTTTGCACATGATTATTAATGCAAAGCAGAAGTTTGCAAATGAGAGCTATATTAGGATATCCAGTGGCCATGAGTCTTAGTTACTTCAGATAAATATCTACAGGAAACAAGCAAGATATCCTTTCCAACAGAATTATAAAACAATATCTGCACTATCGAATCACTTCCAGAGCCATCTGCCTGTATAATCAATGGTATGGGCCTTGTAAAGAAGTTAAATGGAGACTGCAGAACATTTGCAGACCTAGTATGTGCCCTGAACAAAGGATCAAATAGTGAAATGAGTTATGATATGTTTGATGTCTAATGAAAAAAAGAATTAACTTTGCATTTATATAGTGCCTTTCATGAACTCAGGATGTCCCAAAGCGCTTTATTGCCAATGAAATACTTTTTAAGTATATTCATTGTAGTAATGTAGGAAACGTGGCAGCCAATTTGTGCGCAGCAAGGTCCCACAACAGCAATGAGATAATCACCAGATAATCTGTTTTTTTTAGTGATGTTGGTTGAGAGATAAATATTGGCCAGGACATGGGGAGAGCTGGTCTTCTCGGAATATTGCCATGGGATCTTTTACATCCACCTGAGAGGGAAGATGGGGCCTTGGTTTAACTTATCATCCGAAAGAGGGCACCTCTGACAATGTAGTGTTCCCTCAGCACTGCACTTAAGTGTCAGCCTAGACTTTGTGTCCAAGTCTCTGAAGTGGGGCTTGAACCTGTAACCTTCTGACTCAGAGGTGAGAGTGTTACCAATTGAGCCATGGCTGACAAAGGGAAAAACTAGCAAAAGCACTAACGCCATTAATTTCCATGGGCTTCCCCCGATCATCCGTTGTAATTTCGGCAGAAGATCTGTGGAAATCCTGGAGAAACAGGGCAAATGCTGTTTTTCCACAGAAACGGGGTTGGCATCGGATTTCCAACAAAGTTGTGGCAGCATAGGAGCAACTTTGAGGAAATTTCCGGCCATGATTTCTCAAAATTAGGTTTGAAAATTTGCCCCGCCACGGTACCAATAGGTCAAATTTCAGGCCAGAGCTCAAAAACTGACAGGAAAAGAAAGAACTGCACCTCACAAGAGGCGGATGAACAAAATACTGAATGCATATTGCTGGAACAGTGCAACATAGAAAAATTATTTTTAACCAAGTTGATTGGGACAATGCTTGTCAGTATCAATGTTGATGCTAAGTTTTAGCTAACCACATGCAAACTACTCTCACTCAAAGAGTACACAAATATTATTGGAATTCTAGATGATCTTTATCTCCAAAGAGGTCAAACTAAGCTAAATTATAATAGATTTGTAATGTATCCAGTAGCCAAATGTAGTTTGAACCATGTCACAGGAGTTACACACAATCTTGAGTTCCAAGTTTTATATAAGCGCGTCAAACCATTGTTAAGTGTACAACTTTGTCAGAAACTAAACTTTCTGAAGGTGCTGGTCGCTGATACACAATGTCATTATGTCAATGGCAAGACAGTTGCTGAACCACACATATAATAATAAAATTATGAACATACATTATGATGTGTTTAAAGCCCCCTTTGTCTACAAGAAACAAGATACAAGAGTCCACATTATACATATCAAGGTAAGCCAAAGTGTGAAACTGTTATGCTGAAAGGGCCTCTGAAGAAAGTGATTTGTGACCTATTTTAAACAGGGATGTTTGGTCCTAACAGTCAGCTCACAGACTGGGCATCAGGCATGATGCAATTTGTGAAGCTGTGGAGCAAACCATCCGAATTTCTTTCTCCTTACAAGAGTTAGGGCAGCCATAATTTTGAATAAAAGCCCCATGATCTTTCCCAGAAAGTGTACATTCATTGATTGATTGATTTTCTGGTGGTGGCTGCATATCATTTGAATGTTCATAAAGTACTAGCCCTCTCTGTTGAGTTAAGCAGTGACATTATCTATAGCTGCAGGTAGTTCACTGTATGTAGGGTCTGTGCATAGGGCCTATGTGTAGCTCTTGTGCGTAGGGCCTGTATGGAGGGCCTGTGTATAGGATGTAAGACCTGGGTAGAGGTTGAAGGACCTGTGTATAAAGCCTATGTGTAGGGCTTTTGTGGAGAGCCTGTTTTCAGGGCCTGTATGGAAGGTGTAAGACCTGTGTATAGGGCCTGTGTTTAGGGCTTTTGTGTAGGGCCTGTGTGGAGGGTGTAGGTCTTGTGTATAGGGCCTATGGGTAGGGCTTTTATGGTGAGCCTGTGTGTAGGGCCTGTGTGGAGGGTGTAGGGCCTGTGTATAGTGCCTGTGTTTAGGGCCTGTACAAATTGAACATCACTTCCTTGCTAATGTATTCAACACCCCTATTTATAAAACCCAAGTCCACAACAATAGGATTTTGTGCAAGGTCATTCTGATTGCTATTAATCAATTCTGCCTTTCAGAGTATGAACTGTCTTCATATTTGGATAGGATTTGCATCTTCTAACACTTGATAGGCATTAAAAATAGCTTGGTCCTAAGCGACCATCGGATGCCTCCTCTCAAAGCAGCAAAGTGACATATATTAACATGGCATAAGCCTGAGGTGTTTGGCCCACCAATCTGAATTTCATGCGGGATTATTTAAAGGCAAAGACATGAATAAAGGCTGTCCCATTTGCACTTCAGTATGCATTTTGTCACCTCTAGGCCTTCACATCAAGACAAAGGACGGAAAAAACATAATCACAAACAGCAGCTATTGCTTCCACTTTAAGCATTTCAGTGCCTAGATCTAGTGACCTTCGAAATGGAAAGATGCAATATAGAAAAATTGTCAGGCTCAGGATGGTACTCAGTTTCTGTCACTGCTTCATTAGCATGAAATCCACAAATTCCTTCACATTAAACACTCAATATGTACAGCAGAGTAATGTTATGACCTAATTTCTCCTCTCAGAATTGGTCTAACCCCCATTGTGTACAGCAACAATATCACTTCGTTATTTGCAAAGAAACTTTTTTTTGTTGTCTTTTATCATGAAATGATGCTAACTGGGAATAACTAAATGTTTAGTAAAGTGTAACAGTGATGGGCCTGCTTTAAATAAATGTTTCATATAGTTTTCCTTTACAGAAAGTGCTATGACCAATGCATTAGATATCAAAAGTCATGGCATATCAGAGAATATTATAGTAATAGACTCATGTACTTGAACATTCCTTTTCAGATGAGAAATTGTTGAAAAGCATTATCCACTATTCCAGATTTAAATAAAGTGGTAAAAATACACAAAATGATCAAAGTGTTTCAATTGAGTGGTGCATTTAATCTCATGTGGCTGGGGTCTTTCATATTTTTTTTGCAAGTAATCTTAGAGTTTGTATAATACTATATTTTTCTTAAAAACATGATAAAGATTCATTTTCAGAACAATTTACATGTGGCATATATTTTAAAACACAATTTTTTGGGGAGGGGGAATTCGACAAATTACCCAGTGCTTCATAAATTTATGCAGATTTTATTTTTTGTCTGGCTTAGACTGTTAATTAGATAAGAAAGAGACATTGTTTCAGCATACTGTTTTTACGGTACTTCTTTTAATTTACAGCTTCTAAAGGTGAGTCCTTCAATATGAATGAATAAGAATTTGGAGCCTTTTTTAGCAGCAGGCTGATTTATGTATAAGGAATAAATGTGGTCATGCCCGATACTGACACTGAAATGGGAAAGCTTTCCCTTTGCCAGCACTAACGTTCCTCACTATAAAGAGCATGAAAAATGAATGAAGAAACTTAAACTGAACAAAATAATTATGTAAGATTATGACCGGAAATGTCTGAGGACCTGCTCCGCTGCCATAACTTTGCCGGTGAAGTTACAGTGACAGGGCGGGAGCAGCTCCCAGGAAATTCCCAGCCTACAAACATTTTAGGAACAGCAAAAGGCCATTAGACCCAACAAAAGCCTAGTCCTTTTTCATTGACAAATAGATGCCTTCTCACCTAAACTGTGATTTCCCAATATGTGGTGGCTATGAGTGAGCCCCACCAGCAACCCGTGGCTTTGCAGAATTTATCCTCAAATTACTGTGCACTATTATGTGAACCCTTCATTGAAAAAGCAATTTGCTTGGATCAATTTCTTAATTCCCCCCAGAATCTTGAAAACTTAATTCATTCGAAAGTCTCCTCTTATCCAAAAAAAAACAAGCCCACCTTCCTTAATCTTTCCTCAAAACTTTCTGATAATTGGAATCACTTTTTTGTATTGGTTCTCTATTATTTGGCTATTGTAATTCAGTACTCAGTGTGTAAATGTAATTAGGATTATTTGCTTGAATGAAGGGTGAAAACTGACAGCGACTGGTTGGGCAGAATGGCCTGTTTCCGTATTGTAACTTCTATGTATCTCAGCCACTAATTTCATCTAAACAAATCCTGAAGCACAAAAATACCACTCGACTCCTGATGTCGCACTGACTGTTCTACATGCTCAACAGGAGTTTGAGAGATGAAGGCATCAGACTAGCGGACTAATGTTGTAGCAGGCTTGTTACCATAGCATTTATATCAGAAAACTGGAAAAAAGTGAACCTGTAAAAGGACTGACCAAAACATAAAAGGGGTAGGAAGGGAAGACAGATAGTGGATTGAATGCCCATACAGATTTTTTTTTCTGCATTTGCAGTTTTTGTCTGTTATTCCACCATTTCCTACCATTGTCTTTTCACTACCTTACTCAGTTATTTTCATGCTTTTTTGTTATTTTGTGTCTTTTAGTTGCCTTCCTGATATGACTTCCATACACTATACACTCGTTTTCAATTCTTCCTTTTTGGGCATTTAATCAATTATCTTTCTCCCCCTCCCTCCACTACTCTTTACCTGTCTCTTTTCTTTAATCTGACTGATCTGCTCTGTATTTGTAGCATTTTGTGTTCTTATTTTAGATTCCCAGCATTTGCAGTTGTTTTTCTTCTTTTTACCTCTCATAATCCTGGAGAGGATACAAGAAAAGGCTAGTGATCTGAAAGATCATCCCGATATCACCTCTGATCACCAGCCTCTTTCTGTCAATCACAGCTGTTCTTGCCTTTATGTTATTGATGCTGCTGTGATCTGCACTCCTTCTAAGCTTCAAATACACCATCTTACTTGTTCTTCCTCCTTCCTTGCATCCTAACGATGTTGAAATCAAGATTCATTGCACAGTCTTGTTCTCTAATTCTTTTTTTCCCAGTATCTGAAAAGTCAGGAGCTGCCTCATACTCTCATTTCTTTCCTCTTACAATCTTCAGGCTTTTAAAATCCAAGTTTGGCATCACCTAGTCACTATTTCTTGCCTTAACTGATCCCTTTTACTCTTGGTGGGCAATGGCCTTTAACCTTGGTTTCTCAATAGAACAACGTGTTTTGTTAGAAAAATAATAATGCAATATGCTTTGCGAATATAATGAGTTGGAAACAGTCACAAGTGAATATTGCTGAGCGAGCAATCAGTTCAGATTTGGCTTTCCTCTTTCAGCTGTTATGCTGCTTTCATTGGCATTGATTCTGAAGAGTATTTTGATCAGATTATTTTTTTCCATCATATGAAAGAACGAAATAATTGTATGAAAGCGCTGAGATGAAATGTTATTGTAGTGATGAGATTAAAATATCAAAACAATTCCCTTTAAAAACAAAATTAAATCAGAACTGTCTGCTCATTCTTGCAAACAAAACGCTTATTAAGAAAAATCAATTGTTGAGAACAGAAAATGAACAAAACTTTTAATAAACATCACTAAATAAAAAATGAAGTGCCCGAGAGGGTCAGCAGTAAATGGATTCATGGAAAACATAAACAAAAAAGAATGATTTGGATTGTACAAATTATATTTCCTATAAAATATTTTGTTATTCTGAAGGCATACCCATCCACTCCTCCCTAATTTGTACCATTCATAAACTACATGCATTGATAACATTACTGTAATTAGATATTGTGCTGTAAAGACCAAATTGGCTATTTTAATTATAGCTCATTATTTTCATAATTGTGCACAAAATCCTCTTATTTCAATAAAGATAGTGCAGGGGAAAAATACAATGCACAGGGGAATGACAATGTTAAGATTGATTTTTCTACTTTTGGAAGTATCCATATATACTTTCTGAATGAAAAAAAAGGTGTTCATAAGCTTGTGGTCACATAGGGGGAGTTTTAACCCTCCTTGGACAGGCGGGAGATGGGCGGGGGGATTAAAGTTTCAAAAATCGGAAACCCAAGCCCAGCCGGACACCAATACACCCACTTCCAGTTTTAAAGGAGACAGGTTGTGGAGCGGGTGACTAACCTGCTCTCTCGGGGCGGACCGTAATTTAAATATTTTAATGAGGTTCCATGCCTCAAAATTTTAACAGGCTTTTATATTTAAAGCCTGGGGGCCGGGTTACCCAAGGCGCAGGAAGCCTGGTAACTGGAAGTGAGAACGGCCGAATCAAGCAAGTAAGTGCCTTTCCAGCATTGCTTGTGGGCCAGGAGGAGCAGGAGTGTGTTCCCAGAGCTCCTCAAGCAAACCTTCTGCCGCAATCTCTCCATCCCCCCCCCCCCCCCACGATCCGATCTCCCCCGTGCCCCCAACCCTCCCCAGGTCCTTCTGATCTCTCCCTCGGGCCCCGATCTTACCCCCCCCCCCCACCCCCCCAGCTTTTCCAATCTCTCCCTCAGTCTCCGATCTACCCCCCCCCCCCCCCCCCCAGGCCTTTCCAAACTCTCCCTCAGCCTCTGATCTACCACCCCGGGCTTTGCGATCTCACCCTCGGCCTCCGATCTCCAACCCCAACCTCCACGATCTCTTCCTCCCTCCCTCCTCTCCGTTCCCCGGTTGCGGCCTGGTTCCACAGGCCTTCCTGCACAACAGCCAGCCAGCCTCTCAATCTGGCTGGCTGCCAGCCGGGAAACAGAGACAGACAATTTAAATGAGGTCCTGCTGTTAAATTCGCAGGACATCCGCATTACCTGCATTTCTGGGATTCCCAGCCTCTATGACCCCCTCCCCACCCCTGCCGCTTCCTCCCCGCCTCCCCGTAAATATCGAGCCCATAGTGCTCCCCTTCACATTATTTCACTTTCATGAGAGCATGTGATCCAAATTCTTGCAGAACTGTGAGTTTTGCCTGTACTTTGTTTTATTACTCAAGATCATTATTGGATTTAATTGAATATATGTACTTTAACGCTAATTATAGTGAAGTCAGGATAATGTGAGGGAATTTCTGGAGATAATGGGTGTAATTTTAACTCCCCTAGGATGGGCAGGAGAGGGTCAGAGGGGCTGGTTAAATTGTTAAAAATGGGAACCGACCCCAACAAATGCGCCTACTTCCGGTTTTACTGCGGCGGATTGGGGGATCGGCCGAGTAACCCACTCTGGTAAGGTGGGTCAGTCACTATAATATGTTAATGAGGCTCTGTGCCTCAGATTTTGTCGGCGATTTGAATCTAACGCCTCCAGCATTGGTTTCCTGGGAAACCGGAGGCGAGAACTGCCAGTTCCAGTATGTAAGTGCTTTTCCAGCACTTCTTGTGGGCCAGGAGGAGCAAGAGAACATCCCCCGGCCCTTCAAGCAAACCTGCCACGTCGGCCGACCCTCACCATGATCTTCGGACCCCCTCGCAATCCGATCTCTCCCCACCCCCTCAAGATCTCTTCTCCCCTACCCCCCACGATCTTTCTATCCCTCCCTCCCTCCTCTCTGGTCCCTGGCTGCGGGCTTGTACAGCAGGTTTTCCCACCCGGCAGCCAGCCAGCCTCTCAATCTGGCTGGTTGCTGGGTGGGAAATTAAGTAAAAAAATTCTAATGAGGTCCTGCCATTAAATTCGGCAGGATCTCCACCTTTACCATTTTTCTGGGTTTCCCGGCCACTGACACGCGTCCCCACTCCCTCCCCGCCTCCCCGTAAATATCGGGGTCAATAACTCAGCTTCCAACTTGTAACTATCAATCTATTCATATGGTAACTTTTGCCCTTCACGAGCACAAATTACGTCATTACAATGGTAAGTCACTCAAATCAAGAAACCCATTTGAAGGGGAAGCAGAGAGTTTGGTCTGAAGTCAAAGAAGTTGAGGGTGTGGGCCGAGGGTATATTTCTGTAGAAGATCTTTTAGCTAGAGTGGAGCGAGGCCGTGAATGAACTTGAAATGAGGATCTTGAGGTCGATCTTGGGATGCAGGGATTCAGCGGAGCTTGGCATGGATTAGGTGAAGATTCTGAAGGTTGGAAATGAGAGGCTAGCAAGGACAACATTTAAGAAGTTTAATCCTCAAGGTGATAAAGGCTTTAATTAGAGATTCATCAGTAGTGGGTAAAAGATAAAGAACTTGCATTTATATAGTGGCTTTCATGTCAAATAGGGGCATAAGAGGCAATGTTCTGGAGGTGGAATAATGTGGTTCCGATGGTGGACCCGATGTACGGTATAAAAGTTCAACTCAGGATGAGTAGAATGGCAAGGTGTGCACCACCAGATTTAGCCAGAGAGAACAAAGTAGGTAGTTGATGAAGTTGGAGCCAGAGGCACACAGAGAAATGGTGAGAGCCGAAAAAATGATTTTGAATTTCCCAGCATTGAAATTTCAACTCATCCAAGATTTGATGTTCGACAGGCAATCAGAAAATGTAGCAACAGTGTTAGAGTCGATGGCAGTGGCAGACAGGTGGATTTGAGTGTCATTGATGTACTTGTGGAAGCGGCCTACATCGTTGTGTGTGATTTTGCCAAGTGATAGCTTGCAAATGATGAATTATGTGGTGCCTTGGGATGTTTTACTACATTAAAGGTGCTATATTAGTCCAAGTTGTTGTTGTTGTTTTTGGCTAAGGCACTGTGGAATACTGGAGATGACCATGAGAGTACAGGAAGAGAAATTGTTTGAAAAGAGGCCGTGGCTTCATTGAGATAGACTGGGATGGAACCACCAGGCAGATTCCATGATCAGGCGATCCCGACAACAAGTGGTATGTACAAAGACTGCAGGTTGGGAAATTATGCACCCACAGGCTTTGGTATTCCATGCATTAACTCGGGCAAGATGTGAAACGTACTGTTGGTCCAATGCCGTCAGTTTCCCGCCGGGTAGGTTCGGATAAAATTACCCCCATTATATCATCCTCTCCTTTCTTCTGAACAAGTTAGTGAACTACCATTTTAAATATCCTGGCCTAGACATTTGTTGACACAGCACCTGCTTATGGTGTAAAATGGGCGCCTAAGCATCCTATATGGCGAACGGGTGCACTTGCCCATTCTGCACCGGAAGTGCGTAGCCTGCCATGTTGGTGAAGGATCCAGTATAGGAATCCAGGGCCTATGCAAATAGGGGACCTAATGCCTGTGAGTCCCCTTCCCAAAATTGGGCTGCTCTGAATGCAGCGGGCAGGTTAACCATGTATTTACGTGGCCTAACCTGAGACCACTGGCGGCCACCACCAAAAAGGTAAGTTTTTTAAAAATACATACCTGAATGTGAAGCTAGGAGGAGTAGTAGGAGCAGGAGTTCCACTCAGTTCCACAGCAGTCCCGCAGACCATTGCAGGCCCCCACTCAGCCCCATCCCGTTCCCTTCCCCCCTCCCAATCAGGCCCTCCCTCCCTCTCAATCGCTCTCTCCCTCTCGATCGCCTACTCCCTCTCGATCACCCCCCCCTTCTGATCACCCCCTACCTCCGATCGCCCCCCTCCTTTGTCTCCCTCCAATCATCCCCGCCTCTTGATCAACCCCTTCCTCACTTGATTGCGTCCCTCCATCACAATTGCCTACAACCCCCCCCCACCCACCCAGGACTTACCTGAGGACCCCTGCCAGGTTGGCAGTGGCCCAACTCCGCCTTCGTAGAACCGGTGAGCTGGCTCTGGACTGTAACATGCAGGTGAGGCCCAAGGCCCGAGGCCCAATTTCGAGTGAGCCCTGGCACTCCAACCTCTGCCGCACGCTCCCAGCACGTCACCTATTTCAGGCCCGATCTGCTGCCATAACTTCAGTGGAAGATCAACGAAACCCCTGCAGAAACGGCGTAAACAATTAAACACAGCCATTTACACCTTTTCTCCGAGGTGTTCTCCAATCTTCCGCTGAAGTTGCAGAAAGTAATCGGGCGAAACCTGCAGAAATTCTTCGTCATTCTGCCAAGCAAGTTGGCCCACTGATGTGGGGAATCATAGCATGTTCATTATTATATATTATTATGCAAAGACAAATTCTACTGATAGATATAAGTGAATCCAATCATAACTGTTGCTCCATACGGTCACATCCTGTCAAATAAAGCAGCCTAATGGCTTGTATCTTACCTTGTTTGCTCAGTCCACCTTTGGAGAGATGTGAACGACACAAATACCTAGTACAAAACACAAGAGGATACTATTGTTACACCATTGAGTTACAATATTTATACCATGTAAGTCACACAACACAGGTATGAGAGGCAAATGCAGACATCTCAGAGAGCAGAGACTGACACTGTAGAGTGCAGAAAAGTGGATCCAAACCAAGAACTGCTGAGAGCAGCTGAGTGCAATCATCAAAAAACTATGTTGCCAGAATGAAATTTTGTGATATATCAAAGTAAAATTCAATAGAATTTATTGCTGGTACCGGGAACCATGTAAAAACATTAATATATTGCTATATTTGATATATCAAAGTTCAACATATCAAAATTCTATTGAATTTACTACAAATTGCATTTTTCTGTCCACCATGGAATAAAACCATTGAAGTTTACAGCACAGCAGGAGGCCATACAAACATATGAACATACGCAAATGACCGGCAGGAAAAGACCAGCTGGTCCATCAAGCCTACCCCACATTCATGATGCCTAGAGCATCATAACGAGACACTTCGGCCCTTGTGTCTGTGCTGGCTCTGTGCCATTGCTTCACTCCCTCCCCATAGCCTTCTACCTCTGCATCAAATATTTATCCAATTCCCTTTTAAAAGTTGTAATAATCTCTGCCTCAACCACTCCCTGCAGAAAACCATTCCATGCTCCAACAACCCTCAGTGTAAAGAAATCTCTCCTAACCTCTCTCCTCACCCTCTTAGTAAAAGTTTTAAATTGATGACTGCCCAGCCAGAGGAATAGTATTTCATTATTCGTTCTATCAAAAACCTTCATTAATCTTAAAAACCTTTATTAAATCTTATTTCCTTCTCTGCTTCAGTGGAAATAGACCCAGTGAGTCCAGTATCTCCTCATAACTATAGTTTCCCATCTCTAACATCATCCTGCTGAATGCTTTCTATGGCTTTAATGTCCTTTCTATAATGGGGTGTCCAAAACTGTTCACAATATTCTAACTGTGGCCTAACCTATGTTTTTCTGTTACTTATTATTACTTCTTTACTCATTACTTTTTCTCCACAAATGTATTACCTCACACTTACCCAGATTAAATTGTATCTGCCACCTGTCTGCCCATTCTATTAATCTCTCCATGTTTATTAAGTTCCCTATTTTATGTCATTAGCAAATTGTGAAATTGTGTTCCCTATACCCAAGTCCAAATCCTCTATATAAACTGAGAACAAAAGTGGACCCAGCACTAACCCCTGAAGTATAAGACTTCACCCTTTTGCAAATGAAGCAACACCCATTTACCCTAACTTTTTATTTCCTGTCCATCAACCAACTTTCTAGCCATGCTGCTTCATTTCCTCTTCTACCATACTCCTGAATTTTTCTGTCAAGCCTCCTGTGAGACATTTTTACGTGCGCCTTCAGAATATCCATATTCACTATATCTACCGCATTCCCTTTACTTATCCAATAAAATAATATATTTTATCCAATAAATTAATATAAACAACTGGGGGTAATTTTCACTTTGGGTGCAAGAAGAAAACTGGTGCTTGCAGATCAGCCACCTGTTTATACACCCTGCCTAATTTAGGTAAATCGGATCAAATGTACAATGGGCGGTTAATCCACTGCCTCCATTTTTCCACACGCTCCCAAAGTGAAAATCAACTCCCCTCTATTAAATGTGTCAAACACGACACATTTAACAAATTCATGCTAATCCTTGATTATCCCATGCAATTCTAAATACTCACTAATTTTATGAATAATTGCAGGTTCTAAGATTTTGCTCACAGCTGACTGAGTCTAACTAGTGTTTAGTTGCCAGTTTAACCTTCTCTCTCTCCTTGAATATGGGCAGCAGCGGCACATCCCTAAATATAAGATGCTCAGATGCTTACAGGAGTGTCAAACCCAAGGTAGGACCCTAAATTTGTAACAGAGCCTGATGCCAGAGAGCTTTTCGAGATCAGCAGCTAAAAAATCCACCCAACGGACTTCTTACTCGGATTCCACCAAAGTAGAACATCCTGGGTTGGTAGTTATTTCATTTTGACCTTAAATAAACTACATGGGTAATTTTCCGACTTCTCACGCTTCTGGTAGACAGCTTTGCCTGCTGGAAGCACATGTCAGAAATTCTGGCACACCACGCGTATGAATGAATGAATGGGTGAGGGTCCCCTGCTGGAAGTGTGTAGTCAAAAGTTGCACCTTCTATTTCTCTGCATATCAAAGATGGCTAATTGCTGGCAGTTTTATTGCTGCTTTCACCTGTTAGTTAGCCTGAGTTCCAGTACACATGAATATCTATTGTTGCTACAAAGAATAAATTACAGTAAGGTATGAAAAAAAGAAAACTGATGGTAAATAAAAGGAACTTAACATCTTCAACATAAATAGCAAACTGAAAAACTTGCATGATTGTGATATAACTTCACACAGTTAAGCGGAATTTTTATCTGGGTTATACGAAGTCCCAGAGTATTAGTGAATTTACCTCCTGTCTAGGCACATTCTGCCAGAAATGCTTTACATGTAATCAATAATTTACCTTTATGAACATTTATCTTTCTGACCCTGAGCCGGGTATAAATGTTTCATAAATGCCAATGAACGCCTGAGGTAAGATGTGGGAAATAAAGGTCTAATTGTTGCTGAGCAGCACTAAGATGACAGAAAGCAGCTTTAATGTACTGACAGTCTGGGTGAGGTGTGTTAGCTGCATATCTAATTGAAATGTGTCTGACAAGCAAAATAAGACTCAAATGAATCAATGATAGAAAGTTTGGCAACTACATTAGGTTTCAGGGATGAAGCTGACTAACTGAATACACAGCTACTTTCAAATAAACCCAGCCTCATTATCTACTCCGCAAAGCACTAGCAGCTATTTCACCACATTCAGATCTGACATTTATTTCTTTGCTTTGTTAAAACCCTCTCAGAGTCACTGGGAAATTATTTATAACAAGGAGACTTGTGGGAACATTGCTTTAAGGATTTCAATAAGGATTTCTGGTTTGGTACTGTTTAAATGCATTTTTTAAAAACATTTGTGAAATGAAGATGACTCTCAGGGGTCGATTTTTGGATGGCTGAGCGGGTGCGCTCATGGCGGGGGTGGGGGGGGGCTAAAATTGGGGATTCCCAGGGAGGGTCCGGAGCCCGGCTCCAACCTGCCCACTTCCGGGTTCCCCAATGACGCGTTTAGATGTGTGCGCAGCCCCCGTAATTAAAGCCGGCGGGATCCCACTTAAACCAAATAATTAGATAGTTCAGGTCATTTGCAGACCTCTTGGGAGGATATTTTAGGAGGTGTGGGATTTTCAACGAAACTGAGAGTGTTTCCCAACACTCCCAATTGAAATGGACGTGTTGCAGCCACCAGCCTGTGGAGCTGCAAAGGTCCATTTGACAGGTGGGGGGGTGGGGAGACCCTCATTCTTTGCAGGAGGCCACTCTGTGACTTTGGACAAAGTTTGACCTGCACCACCCTCCTAACACAAAAAATCACAAACTTGGAACCTCAACTCCGGTGTGCAGACACATTTACCTACGTTGTGGACTCCCTCAAACTTGTGAATGGGGGCCGCCATAGCTGCAGACGTGACCTCAGCGGAGGACGAACAGCATCACCAGCCTCGCCGGCCACACCGTCCACCTCTGACACGTGGAGCTCCACAACACAGTGCTGTGACACATCCACCTGCACAGCAGGAGGGAGGGCAACCACAGAAATAGATGTGTCGCAGAAGGCACTACCCTCGCCAAAGGGTCTATAGACCGAGGCTTAGCTTCCCGAACCTCTCTGAGCAGCAGTACACACTGAGGCTCTGAGTCACTCGACACGTAGTCGTGGACATCTGCAGCCTCCTTGATGCCGAGCTGCTCCCAGCTGGCCCGAGCACCATCTTTTTACCTGTTGCTGTCAGTCACCACTGCCCTCAACAACTTCTCCTCCAGACCCTTCCAGGGTGCCACCAGGGACATCGCCGGCGTCTCTCAGTCTTCTGCACAAAAAAGCCCTGCAAATACACCTACACCCACTCTGCAGTGACACAATGGGTGGCATCAGGTGTGGGTCTTCTTGATGATCCTCTGGAAAGGGAATTATTGCACAAACCAGCCAAGATTTGCAAAGACGTGGCAATAGTGGTGATAACAAATTTTAATGTGCTTGGCAAAACAAACAAAACTAAATGAAAAACATGACATCCTGTCATACATTCTTGTGCATCCCCTTTGTGCTCACAAAATTTTTGCCTTATGTTTACGGGAACCCCTACATGGTGCTACCCCTGTGGCTTCAGCAGAGGTAGTGACAGGTTGCTCTTGTCCATGCCCTGACCAATGAGATGCTTTGCGCGGACGCCCTCTGGGTTTTGATGCCCGTGAGGGCCCCGCCAAAGACTGCTCCACCTGCACCTTCGCAGGAGCAGACTCGCCCACCTGGAGAGGGGTCAGCATCGCGGGTACTGGTTGAGAGGGGGGCAACAGGTGAGACGTGGGAGCACTTTGGGTGGCGTCCCCACTTCCATGTCCCCTTTCGCCATCATCCCTCTCCTGGTCCAGGCCCACATCACATCTTTCACCCTGTTGGACGACAGTTTGGAGGACCTGTGTGAAGCCTTGGAAGGCCAGTTTTAATTTATCTGTCAGCCTGTTTAAGGTGGCAGAATGTTGCTCACTCTGAATCCGAACGGCCATTGTCAGGGCCTGAATGAACTCATTGTTGAGCCGTGCTTGAAGCTCGATGGAGGCTAGCCTTCCCTCCATTGCAGACATTCCCACACCTACCCGCGACACTATCTCAGAGATGCCTTCACATCCCTGTGACAGTATTCCACTCATGCAGGAGTTGGACTCCTCCATCCTCTGCGTGATTGAAGGAGAGTGCACGTGGCAACTGTTCCAGTACCTCGGCAATGTGCTGCTGGCCCTCGATGACTCTCCTTTTCATGGCTGGCCCCCAGGGTTCAGCATTTCCGTCCAGCTGAGCAGAGCCTGGAGAAGAGTGCTCCCACCGACGCGGACTCTCCACGGCTGCCCCTGCCACCAGGATCTGCTCGTGCTCATATGTGCGTGGTGCCTCACCATGTGCAAGCCCAACTAAGTGAGGACGGGGACCTGCCGAGGTGTATTTATCTGCGCTGGTGGATGGCTGGCTCAGATGTGACGACGCCCCCTCAGAGGCTGGCAGGTCCTCTGAGGAATCGCCCTCCGCAGTCACGGCGGTCGCAGATGGTCCTGCAAGAGAACAGAAAGCAATATCAAGCATGTGGACAGATGTTGAGGTGCTGCAGATGCCAAGTGATGTTAAGATCATTCACTATCATGAGTGCTAAGTGTTAGATTTCTGTCACCAGCCGCTTGTGCGCTCCCAGTCTCGGCATCCGCCACGGACAGGCACTCCAGCGTCCGGCTTATTTCCATTGCCTGCTGCTCCACGTCCGTTAGGACCACCTGGTGTGTCAGGCCCCCTCCGGTCCTTTCCCTCTCCTGGGCATTCTGGCATCTCTTCTCCTACCAAGGCAAAACCCACAGTGGCGTGATTATGTGATGGTTGCATGGTGACCCACTGCATGCATTGGTGTGGGTGGGGGAGAGCATGAGGGAGATGCATGATAGGGTGCGTGTGAGACATAGCCATGAGATTGTATGAGGATTGGGTTGCGTGGTAGTGTTCGAATGGGAACTGGGGCGGTGAGTAAGTGCAGGCAAGGTGAGGATGATGGTTGAATGGATGTGAGGAGTGATGCGCGAGCGTTGTGGTGGTAGTGCAGTAGTTGTGTGGTGGTGGAGGTGATGTGGAAGACGGAGTGTGGGAGAATGCGTAAGTATACTCACTTTGGCTGACCTGATTAGGTCATTAAAGCGCTTCCTGCACTGGACCCAGGTTCGGCCGACATTGCTGCTGCTGCTGACCTCCTCTGCCACCTCGAACCAGGCCTTCTTGGTGGCAGAGGCAGGCCACTTTCTCCCATCTGATGGGAAAAACATTTCCCTCCTCCTCCTCCTCGCCCCATCGAGCATTGGAGGACTGCCCCTTTAAATAGGGCTCCTCCTGCTGACAGCCTGTGATGCGGGTGCGCAGTGCGCCCGCTGCGCAGGTCTGTAACGGGAAACCCGGAAGCACGTGTAAGTGCCTTCAATTAGGCTGCGATCGCGTGCGGAGCACACCGATTTCACTGGGCACGTTACCCACGCGCCCAGTCGACCCCCCGCTGCCAACCCGCCTCCCTCCTAATATCGGGCCCTTATCATTTATAGTAATTAAGGAACAATTTCCATATTTTGTGTATAAATATACTATACTAACTTGATTTTATGGGGCCTAATTTAACTGAAGCCATTTAGTGTTAATGTGACATTAATGCCCTGAAAATAGTGTCAGGTCATTATCCACCCCTTTTATGCAGGTATATGGGCAGCTGGAGCACCACTTTTAATATGCAAATTGCACACTTTCTGCCCACTTGTACCAGCATTCTGTTGCCTAATCAATGGTCCTTATAGGGACTGCTGTGAAACTACTTAAAAACAACCCAAAACTTTTGTCACCTTTTACCTTTGTGGGAGAAGGAGAAACAGGAACGCTCCTCTTGGCCCCATAAAAATACTCCAACCCCTGCCGGACTATGCGTGGCCCCTTCCCCCAGATGACCTGCCCCCACCCCCCACCTCCCATCTCCCGCTCCAGGCCCAGACTGTCGGTCAGCTCCTAAGTGGAGCAGAACGATTTCCTGCTTTCCCCAACCGGCGAGCTGCATCAGAGCACCAAGCTCGCTGATCGATGCAAAATAGATTTTGAATCACAGCAGCAACAACAGGCAGGCAGCGGGCAGTGGGCAGCAGTCAGCAGGCAGCGGGCAGTGTGCAGCGGGCAGTATGCACTGGGCAGCAGTCAGCGTGCAGCGGGTGCACTCTGCTTCCCAACCCTCTGTTTTGTACCAAAAGTTAAAATCAGACCCTATGAATTCATAAATAAAAACAGAAAATGCTGGAAATATTCAGCAGGTGAGGCAGCATCTGGAGACAGAGAAACAAAGTTAAGGCCCCAGATATTTACATGGAGTGTGTTTGCTTGGGGGGGTGGGAGTGGGGGGGTGGGGGGGAGACCCGGAAATGTTGGGAACACAGAGGTCCTGCAGGATTTAACAGCAGGATCTCATTATCATTTTTTTACTGGCTAGCCAGGTGCTGGCCGGGAATGCCTGCGGTAGTAGACCACAGCTGGAGACCATTGGGGACAGTCCCTGGCAACCGGGAAACATCGCGGGGTTGGGAGGGGGAGTCAGACCGGAAGCGGGAGGGAGAGGAGACCAGGAGAGACCGTGGGTTTGTTGGGGGTATGGGAGTCGGCCGATTGCGACAGAAGATTTGCTTGAGGGGCTGGGGGAACATTCCTGCGCCTCCTGGCCCATAAGCAGTGCTCTAAAAAGCACTTACCTGTTGGATCTGGCTCCTCCCGACTATTCAATGCTACAGGATAGATTTTATAAATTTGCGAAGGACTTATAACTCGTAAAATCTATCCTTATAATTTTGTTTCTATAACATAACCTAATATGCTACTTATGAAACTTTAGTTATATGAATTGAGACATGCCTCATCAAATTAGGATTTTATGTGTTATTCTATCTCAATAGTACAGTCTGTAATATTTAAAAGTATACAAATGACAAGAGGCCTGCTCAGTAGGAAAGTAACAGAGTGAGTAGAGGAAGTTTGGCATGACTGGAGTGATCGAGTAGTTGAGAACTAAATCAGAGAGCCAGAAATTGCTGCAATGGTGCGTTTGGCGGTGAACGACGTTAGTTGAACTTTTAAGCTCACCATCGACATCGTACTATATTTGTGCCACAAATTGCTGGAACGTCGATCCAAGTGGCTATTGAAGTAGAGACTAGAACATCATTTAAAAGGAAAATGCATAAGTATTTGAAAAGGAGGAATATAAAAGGATACGAAGAAAGAGCAAGAAAATTGTGATTGAAGGATCTAGTTCCAATTGAAGAGCTGTCACAAGCGTGATTGGCTGAATGGCTTACTTCTATGCTAGAATTTCTAATGATTCTAAAGTTGTCAGTGGAGTGATAATTAAAAGCTAAATGTTCCCTTCTTTATTTCTATGATCTGCGGTTAGTTCGCAGAATAAATAATAAGGACAATTTGTATTATGTATTTAGTTTTGCAGTACATAACTTTATTCTCACTTTGGTCTATTAATTGTTTGTTCATCTCATGGGCGTAGGATCAGAAGTCTTCATACTACCCTAAATTGTCTTCATATTTAAATGACATTTTTCCAAATGAATGAATTTTATACTACAATAGCCCTGAATTTCCTCGGACTTTCTGCGCTGCCGTAACTTTGTCGGAAATGCAGCTGAAACCCCGTTTACCCCGTTGATTAAGTTACTGCGGCGCAGCGACAGACAGTCCATGACGTGATATGATATACCAGTTAAGCATTGAATGGACCTGATCACATAATACACAAGTGATGAAGTCAAAGTCCATTATTTCCAGTCAGGCTGACAAGTTTTTTAATTGTTGTATCGCACAAGGATCCATGTAGCATTATGTCCATATGATGACTAGCTAATGTTAGTTAGTGAAGAATGTTTTAAGAATAAACTTTTGTATTAAAAAAGACATGTTCACATGCAAAGACTTGACCAGATTGGTGGTCGGAATGTTGTGTGTGGATAGAATCATAAGAATCATAGAAAATTTACGGCACTGAAGAAGGCCATCCGACCCATCGTGTCCGTGCCAGCCGAAAACGAGCCACCCCACCTAATCTCACTTTCCAGCACTTAGTCCGTAGCCTTGTAGGTTACGGCACTTCAAGTGCATATCCAAGTACTTTTTAAATGTGATGAGGGTTTCTGCCTCTACCACACTTTCAGGCAGTGAGTTCCAGGCCCTCACCACCCTCTGGGTGAAAAAATATTTCCTCAGCTCCCCTCTAATCCTTCCACCAATCACGTTAAATCTATGCTCCCTCGTTAGTGACCTCTCTGCTAAGGGAAATAGGTCCTTCCTATCGACTCTATCTAGGCCCCTCATAATTTTGTACACCTCAATTAAATCTCCCCTCAGCCTCCTCTGTTCCAAAGAAAACAACCCCAGTCTATCCAATCTTTCCTCATAGCTAAAATTCTCCAGTCCTGGCAACATCCTTGTAAATCTCCTCCATAACCTCTCTCGTGCAATTACATCCTTCCTGTAATGTGGTGACCAGTACTGTATGCAGTACTCAAGCTGTGGCCTAACTAGAGTTTTATACAGTTCTAGCATAACCTCCCTGCTCTTATATTCTATGCCTTGGCTAATAAAGGAAAGTATGCCTTCTTAACCACCTTATCTACCTGTTCTGCTACCTTCATGGATCTGTGGACATGCACTCCAAGGTCCCTCACTTCCTCTACACCTCTCAGTATCCTTCCATTTATTGTGTATTCCCTTGCCTTGTTTGCCCTCCCCAAATGCATTACCTCACAATTCTCCGGATTGAATTCCAATGTTTCTGAAGTAGTAGTTTACCTTATTTCAGAAGTACTTTTGTATAAGATTTCCCCAAGGATAACTTTACTAAATTGTTCCATGTTATGATGGTTGCGTTTTAGGATTTGATTTTGTTCTCACTTCTTCATTGAAATTTGACTGCAGGGGGAGTGAGAGTGATTACAGAACAATGAAAGTTGATCACATAATCCAGTACATGATGGTCAAAAGTATTTTTGTGGAAAAGCAGTATCATACCGCCGTTAATTCACCACCTCAGAAGCCACAACCATTGTATAAATTCAAGTTCATCTTGAAGGAATACTCCATTGCTGTGTAATAGTGTTATCCTAGAGCACTCCTTATAAAGCTAGGAACTGTTAGTTTTATTTTACAAAATGAGTATGCATATTTTTGCCCATAGATTTTAAAAATGTACTTACCTCCTTGTCACGGCTGTCATTTTCATGCTGTTTCCCAGCACTAGGAAGGTTAGAGGTGCTGAGGCATGATGTGGCAGTGTTTAACATCTCCCCACTGTTCATTATATTCAGTGGAGCATCTCTGTCACTCACAGATTTTTGAAGCTGTTCATTTTTCTAAAAACATGATCTGGATTATAATATTCATGGCAATCCCAAAATGGGAAATCTCACATTTTTTAAAATGATGCTTAAAAAGATTTAGCTGCCACATTACAATGGTATTATCGGGATGCGTTTTGACTCAGCCATAAATACCCTATCCCCTTTTGCCTCTTTTAATAGTGCACAGTGTTCATTCTTATATACTACTCCCAAGGGCTCCCTATTGGAACAATCAGTTTTGGAGGCTTCCTGAGGTCTATGAGGATCTACCTGACTCGAAGTATTGCAGATCCAGATGATCCTGCCTGTATGTCAGCAAAACCCTGTCCTTTTTAATTTGCTTGCTTTGGGTGACTTCTGTCACTGATCAAAAAGTGTATGCTTCCAAAAGACTAGCAGCAACTTGTGAGACATTTGCATGTTCCTGTGCTTCTGCTTGCATGTCACTGGTGGAGGCCAAGTCTTGATGCATTGATCTCAATAAACAGAGACCGCTGCATTGCAACCCGGTTCCTGAATCCCTCTGCCATAGTTGTCTTGATTGTGTTTCCAAGTGCACCAAAAGCAGTCTTTATTACACCTTTAACCATGGGCTCAATACCTTGCACATTCTTGAAGGATGCTCCAACTGTTGTCACTACTTTTGTGGCTGATGTTTCCCTTGCTGATGGCACTGATGCTTCATATTGCTTAATGGCACTATACAGAAGTCAACTTTTGCTGGACAACATTCCCCAACTGGATAGTGCTATTGTCATCTATACTGGACCTAGTTTGCATCATGGTCTGCAAAAGAGGCAGTGAGTGATGGAACTGTTAATGCTCATGATGTATGCTCCAGTTCATTGATGACACCATGAGATCAAAACCATAAAGTGACTCAATTAATTGCAATTGTAATTGTACAAACCAGTAATGTGGTCATCTCCTTTCCAGTTTCTGCACCACCGCATCCTTCACCTTCAAACGCCTCAAAGATCTCACCCACCCTACTGCAGTTACTCCGTTCAGCTCTAAATCTCCTCTCACACCTTTCATTCCTCATTCCTAGTCCTTTCGCTCCACTATTGGTGGCTACTCTTTCAACCACCATGCCCCAACTCTCTGGATATTATTCCCAAAATCCCTCCTCCTCACCTCCTCCATTCCTGCTTTTGAAAACCTGATAAAGACTTTTCTCTTCTGCCATTCCTTTGGTCCTTCCCTCTAAATCCAATCCCTCTGCTTTTTATCTCCTGCTTGGTGTCCATTTTCTTCTCTTTGTACAACTCTCAGACATTTTTTCAACATGCTAAATAAATGCAAGTTGTTGTAAGGAATCCATTTCTTTTGCAAGGAGAACGATATGTATTAAATAAGTAGATACCCTTTACTGTACATTTTAGGCTTTAGCATATTTTATGGCCTAATACTTAGCTTATTTAAATGTAAAACCCTTTGGCACAGAATTTCTGGAAACTTACTGGATGTACTGCAATTGTCAGGTGTAGGCAAAAATAATAATAGTCCCAATCTTTCTCATTTGCATTTTCCTATGTTTTCTCTTTTTTTACTGCTATTCTAGTTATCAACAATCTCCATTAGTTCCCTACATGTTACAATATGTTACAATGTCAGTAATTATTGGATCAGTTTTGGTTAAGTAAACATATCTGATGGCTAAAGTTTGTTTTGATTGCCATAATTGACATTCCACATATATGACTATCTCATTTAATCATGCTTATTTTCATTGTTCATTTTTGAACTTTTTTCCGGATCACACATTTTCTGGATACCCTTCCAAGCTCTTTGGGTACACGACACCACACTCACTGCCTCTATAAATGTCTCCTACGTCAGTTGTACCTTTTGCTTATTGGCGGGTTGCCCTCCATACCATAGAGAGCATTTTGTTATGCAGTCGTGCTATCAACTATCACTTGTAAAGTGTTTTCATTAAATCAGGCTTTGTGTCTTCTATGCTTTCCCTCCTTTTTCCCCTGGAAATAGCTGAGTGAACCATTGACGTGGGTCATTGTGCACTATTTACACACTGTTTAGCTACTTGAGCTGCATTATCACACATGATTTTTGACTGGTCACTCAGCTGTGGGTCAGTGAATTTCCAAATTGTTTTTCAACATGTTGGAGCCAATTTTATGTGCTTTCAGCATGCAGGCCTGCCTGTTGGGAGCACATATCAGAAAATCGTAGGCACATTGCCTATGATTTTCCATCTATTCATTTTTAAAAATGTTGTGAATGCATGTGGCTTTCTGCTGGGAGTGTGCATTTGTAATATCATCCTCAGGTTTTGTCATGAGGTGATGCTTTAGGTATGTAATTGATTCACATTTCTAAATTTCACACCTAGGTTATGTCTAGTTCATGATATAGGGCCTCTTAAGGATCAACAAGGTCATCTATGTGCGGAACCACAAGAGATGGGTGAGATCCTGAATGAATATTTCATATCGGTATTTACGGTTGAGAAAGGCATGGATGTTAGGGAACTTGGGGAAATAAATAGTGATGTCTTGAGGAGTGTACATATTACAGAGAGGGAAGTGCTGGAAGTCTTAACGCGCATCAAGGTAGATAAATCTCCGGGACCTGATGAAATGTATCCCAGGACGTTATGGGAGGTTAGGGAGGAAATTGCGGGTCCCCTAGCAGAGATATTTGAATCATCGACAGCTACAGGTGAGGTGCCTGAAGATTGGAGGGTAGCAAATGTTGTGCCTTTGTTTAAGAAGGGCAGCAGGGAAAAGCCTGGGAACTACAGACCGGTGAGCCTGACATCTGTAGTGGGTAAGTTGTTAGAGGGTATTCTGAGAGACAGGATCTACAGGCATTTGGAGAGGCAGGGACTGATTAGGAACAGTCAGCATGGTTTTGTGAGAGGAAAATCATGTCTCACGAATTTGATTGAGTTTTTTGAAGGGGTAACCAAGAAGATAGATGAGGGCTGTGCAGTAGACGTGGTCTACATGGACTTTAGCAAAGCCTTTGACAAGGTACCGCATGGTAGGTTGTTACGTAAGGTTAAATCTCACGGGATCCAAGGTGAGGCAACCAATTGGATACAACATTGGCTTGACGACAGAAGACAGAGGGTGGTTGTAGAGGGTTGTTTTTCAGACTGGAGGCCTGTGACCAGCGGTGTGCCTCAGGGATCGGTGCTGGGTCCGCTGTTATTTGTTATTTATATTAATGATTTGGATGAGAATTTAGGAGGAATGGTTAGTAAGTTTGCAGATGACACCAAGATTGGTGGCATTGTGGACAGTGAAGAAGGTTATCTAGGATTGCAACGGGATCTTGATAAATTGTGCCAGTGGGCTGATGAATGGCAGATGGAGTTTAATTTAGATAAATGTGAGATGATGCATTTTGGTAGATCGAATCAGATCAGGACCTACTCCGTTAATGGTAGGGCGTTGGGGAGAGTTATAGAACAAAGAGATCTAGGAGTACAGGTTCATAGCTCCTTGAAAGTGGAGTCACAGGTGGATAGGGTGGTGAAGAAGGCATTCGGCATGCTTGGTTTCATTGGTCAGAACATTGAATACAGGAGTTGGGATGTCTTGTTGAAGTTGTACAAGACATTAGTTAGGCCACACTTGGAATACTGTGTACAGTTCTGGTCACCCTATTATAGAAAGGATATTATTAAACTAGAAAGAGTGCAGAAAAGATTTACTAGGATGCTACCGGGACTTGATGGTTTGACTTATAGGGAGAGGTTAGATAGACTGGGACTTTTTTCCCTGGAGAGTAGGAGGTTAAGGGGTGATCTTATAGAAGTCTATAAAATAATGAGGGGCATAGATAAGGTAGATAGTCAAAATCTTTTCCCAAAGGTAGGGGAGTCTATAACGAGGGGACATAGATTTAAGGTGAGATGGGATAGATACAAAAGGGTCCAGAGGGGCAATTTTTTCACTCAAAGCGTGGTGAGTGTCTGGAACGAGCTGCCAGAGGCAGTAGTAGAGGCGGATACAATTTTGTCTTTTAAAAAGCATTTGGACAGTTACATGGGTAAGATGGGTATAGAGGGATATGGGCCAAGTGCAGGCAACTGGGACTAGCTTAGTGGTATAAACTGGGCGACATGGACATGTTGGGCCGAAGGGCCTGTTTCCATGTTGTAAACTTCTATGATTCTATGATTCTATATTCTTACAATTTAGAAGTTTGAATATAACTCCTGAACATTTCTTTTTCATTCTTTTTCCCATTTGTTACAGTGCTTTGCTGATTAAGGAAGAAAATAAAGAGTAGACAAAAAGTACTCATTTACAAATTAAATCTTTACAATTGCAAAAATTATGTTTATATATCATAATATTTTTGAATCTTCTTTATAGAACCAAGAAACCATGACTGGGAACATTTGGAGAGGTTTCTCTTGAGCAGTTAAGTGATTTGTTACTGCTCACATGCACTTAGACACCAGCATGTTCAGACTTCTCCTCCAAAATTGCAGTACCCGAGCAGCAAATTGGCCTACACACGGCAAATGTAGAAATTAGCAAGATGTTGCACCAAGGCAAAATACATGCCCGATCCATGAGTATTCCAACATTCTATTTAGTGCAGTTTTAAAAAATTCTTACTTATTTTGTTTCTTTACAAATCTTCATAATAGTTTCCTTTCCCTGTTTCTACAAGTTTCTTAACCTGAATAAAAGAGAAAAGGAACAGTGCTAAGATGAGCTTCTCGTAGGGAAGGACCAGAGATTGAGGGGGCACAACTGGTGCAAGAAACAGAAAATAGAAACATAAGCAAGAATGGAAAAACAAAAGGCCATTCCGCCCACCAAACTTGTTGCTTCCACAATTTCAACCTCACCCAACTAATCTCCTGAGAGAAAATTCTGCGTAAATACTCTCTGATTTCCAAAGGTAATCAAGCAAAACTCCAGAATATTTGCCCATCCCCTCTCCACTTTTCAATTCTAGCAATGCTGCCCTCTACATACAAAATTCCTCCAACAACAATGGAACCATTTAAGTATTTATTATCTCAATTTATCTGTATCCCTGCTCCAATCCCTATAATCCCAGTCCCAATCAGATACTTATCCAGCTCTTTGTTAAAAGAGCCAATTGACACAGGATCAACTGCTTGTGCCCTCTACTCTGATAAGAACATATATCAGCATCTTTCTTTCCCCACTGACACAGAGGATTTTCACTCAGATAAAGAAAGCAGTAAAATAAAAATGGTACACCTAACCCTTTTGTGATCCCCAACAGAGCAATTTATTGCACTCCAGAGTTATAACTCTTCACCATCCCATTTTTCTCTGTACTGGTTTTGTTCAAATGCATGAGTTAGCACATAAGAGCCATCATTTCTTTTTATTAGCTGTTGTTGGCTTTGTCCTGTACAGTCTATGGAATCATCTGCTTTAATCTCTTCCTTTATGTATTCTGTGGTGCTTAGTGAAAGGTTAATGTTTTCTTAGACTAATACACCCCTGATTGGTCATAGTCTGCTCAGTTGCTGAGCTTGAACAAGGCTTTCCCCTGCAGAAATGTATGCTAAGGTTTCTTTTAATAACCTTTCCTGTTTTTCTTATTGTGCAAGAGGAATAATACACATGTTTTGATCTGAAGCAGCTAGTGAAGCATATTTAGCCATGAAAATATCAGGTCAGGAGTGTGATGGAATGCCCATCTCTCACCTGCATGGGTGCAGTTGTAACAATAACGTTCAAAAAGCTTAACACTGTCCAGAACAGAGTAATTTGTTTGATAGATTTCCCTTCCATTGGATTCACTATCCATCTCCACCATCACTGGCACACTGTAGCTGCAGTATGTACTATCTACAGGGATACAGCAACTCACCAAGGTTACTTTGACAGCATGTACCTCCCATGTGACCTCTACCACCAAAAAGAATAAGAACAGCTATGTCCAGGATTCCTCCAAATTGCACACCATCCTGACTTGGACACATACCTCTGTTCCTTTATCGGCATTGGGTCAATATCCTGGAATTCCCTGCCTAACATCACTGTGGGAGTACCGACATAACAAGGACTGCAACGATTCAAGGAAAAGGCCCAACAACTCCTTCTCAAGGCAACTAGGGATGGGCAATAAAAGCAGCTTTGCCAAAGTTGCCCACATCTCAAGAACAAATTTTAAAAATCGAATAAGTTTCTTCTTCAGGAATCAATGCTTTTAGCTTGGCAACCACAATTACGTTTAATGCTGAAACTGAATTCTCCTCTCCACATTGTATAATGAATATTTAGTTCAAGAATGAATATACAAAAAGACCTTCAACCTCATCTCCAGCTTGAGCTGCAATGAAAGCTTCATAAATATTTGGAGAACTCTGCATTTGATAAGCAGAAATTTTTCAGATTTTGACCTGTACATAATTCAGTCAAGATCTGATTATAATATTAATATGCATGCTTTGATCTGAAGCAGCTGGTGAAGCATATTTATCTGAGGAAATAAAACAATATTAGCAAGTAAATTCTTAAGAAAACAAATGCAAAAACTACATTTTTCATTAAGAATATCTTCTATTATTAGTTGGTAAACAATCTTCAATCCACTGAATATTCAATACTTGAAACACAGCTATCCTTCATGCTAAAATACTGAATTCAGTGGCAAGAATATAGTAATAAAGCAGAAACAAATCAGTACATCTTTAGGAGCATACTGCCAACCTTTTGTTGTCACAAATAGGAAAGTTAAAATATTTTCCAGCAATGAGCTTAATTTACTGCAAATGGACATAGATTGTTTAAGAGCATCAAATCAGAATTGATCTTGTTTAAATTTTTTTCTTTTCATTCATTAATAAGCAGCTCACATCTTAGATTTATCTCATTGAATTTACTGACAACTTTCTCCTTGCAGTTTTTGCCATGGTTATTAACGCTCTTCTACATGAATGTATGAATTACGTCATCTGCATGCTACACTGGGGTTGTTTCTTCCATTTTGAATTCATTTATCTTAACCTTTCTGCTCAATGCACTATAAGTGGTAAAGGTCTTTAAGTTTCATTAATATTTTAAGCCATATTTCCAAAAAGGACCTGCCATTTGTTTCCTAAAGAACAATAATGGACAAATTATTTCTCTCTTACTCTCTCTCTCATCTTATTACATTATTGGACACCAAATTGGATGTTGACACATCTTTTCATTCCTGAATTGGGGTAGGGAGAGAGTTGTTGTTCAAATATTATGGATTACTCTGATATGTACTTATAAAAGGAAGAAAAGCTTCAATTTGTATAGCAACTTATCAAGTCTTTCAGAAATATCTCAAAGCGCTTCAAATGAATGATTTACTTTTAACTGCAGTGATTGTTTTCATGCAGGTGAGCATGGCAGCCATTGGCAGTGAAATTGGTCATAAAATTCAATTCATAATGATCAATACAACAAAAACTAAAAGGATTTACAGAATTGCCTAAGAAATAGTCTGTGCTAAGAGTCCAAAGCAATGCAGTGACAATGGTTTGTTCCCAGATTCTGAAAGAAGGATGACAGCCAAGATCTTACAAAGAGAGTTCGACGGGGCTTGCATCTGGGCTGATTAGCAGAGTTCAATATAGACAAGTGCAAGATATGGCAAATTGAAAGTAAAAATAGGAAGTACGTGTACTCCATGAATGGAGGGGTGTTACTAAGTGAAAAACTGAAACCAGTCTTGGCCTATTAGTTGACTTGTTGCACACCCTATCTAAGTAGTGTGAGGTGGCAAGTAGCTAGGCTGTTGGGCTATTTTGCCACATCAGTCGAGCTCAAGGGGGAGAAAATCAACTTGCACCGATTTCTTTCATAAAAGAGGCAGAGTAATGAGAATGCTCGCTTGAAGATGTCACCCTGAGGCCTGTTCGAGATTGGGCCTCGAACCTCATCTGCATGAAGCCGATGAGCTGCGGATGCCAATCGAGTGTCCCGATGCAGCTCGTCAGTCGAGGCCTCAGGAATTCCAAGCAGCTCCAATACTGAGGCTGCCCGCAGCCCACTGGTAGCTCCTGGGAGGGGGGAAGGCTAAGCAAAGGGCAGGGGAGGGGGGAGCGAGCCTGGGACAGCAACAGCCACTGTATTTTTGTGCAGGCTGGAGGTCCTCCACAAAAATTAAATATTAAAGTGTTTGCTTACCTTTTTGTGGGTGACCTCCTGTGGTCCCTTTAAGAACCGCACGTTAGGCCACTGATGACACAGATGCTCCATCCATTTGCCTACCAATTTTTCATTTGAGTTCTAAAACTGGTGCTAGGGCCCCAATCTGCATATTGAACTTGCCTAATGCCTGCTTCATGCGGACACCCTGCACACTTAGAAGTTGTCAGGGGGAGATCAGGTGTGAGAGATCGCAACCCAAAATTCATACCCCAACGCAAATTATTCACCCAAAAACGACCAAAACAATGTTGAAAATCTCTCCCCAGATCTCCAATGGTCATACTGAAGCTGTACAATGCACCGATCAGGCTGCACTATGGCATACAATTCTGATTGCTGTGAGATAAGGGTACCATCCAGACCCCACAGACAGGGCAAAGGAGAGCAACAAGATTGAATCCAAGTATCACAGGGAATTGCGACCTGCTAATAGGGAATGACTTGATAAGCTAATTTCTTCAGCCTCAAAAGGAGATATCTCAGGGGGATCTATCAGTGGTATGTAAGATACTTACTGGGATAGTTTCAAGGTTGTGAAGGAAAAATTTAGTACAACTATGAAGAAGTATCTATGCAGAGGATTATCTACAGCTGGAATATGGTGCCAGAAATTAGAACATTAGAGTTATTAAAGAAATAGCTAGATTCTGTAATGGATGATACTGTTGGTATTTTAGTAAGAATGAGATTGAATCTATCTTGTGAACACTTCAGTGAAACGTATGTCATAGTATTGGACATCCCCACAGCCTTTGACAATTCCGGCATCGTTCACTTATGAACAAGGTATCATTATATAGTTCACCCACTAAGATTATGTGCAGAACCATCTAGTTTCATCTCATCTAGTTTCCTTTCAAATTCCTCTGAAAGGTATCAGCCTTGGCTCGGTAGGTGGTGGGTTTAAGCACTACTCCAGAGACTTCAGCATATTTTTTTTTATTCATTCTTGGAATATGTGCGTCACTAGCAAGGCCAGCATTTATTACGCTCCCCTAGTTACTCTTGAGAAGGTGGTGGTGAGCAGCCTTCTTCAACCACTGCAGTCCGTGTGGTGAAGGTTCCCCCACAGTACTGTTAGGTAGAGAGTGCTGCACCATCAGAGGTCCCATTTTTCGGATGAGACATTAAACCGAATCCCATCTTTCCCCTCAGGTGGACCTAAAAGGTTCCATGGCACTACACAAACAGGAACAAGGAGTTCTCTTGGTGTCCTGGACAACATGTATTCTTCAATCAATTACCAAAACAGATTGGGCCAGAATTTACTGTCAAATAAATAACAGTGAGGCTAATGGCAATCACTGTTATTTATGCACAAATCGGACAGCAACTTCAGGTGAGGGCAGATGTGCAGTTAAATGCAAAAATCCGGAAGTTGCTGTCCGAAATGCGCTGCTGCACTATCAGCTTCGTGAAAATGGCATCTCGCTGTCTGATCCAGGTTTGAAATGCATTGAACGGCATGAAGTTCCTGTACTTGGACTGTAGATACGAACTAAACTCACCACAGAAAGTTAGGGCTTGTCCTTGTCAATCTAAATAACCCTTTCAACGGCATGATAAGTCTTCATTACTGCCAAACACTCTCTGGCACTGAAAATTAACTTTTACAAGTGTGGAGTCTCATTTTTTCAGCTTTTAATTGTTGTTGGAGATTTAAATTACATTTCTTTTAAATTTTTCTTTCTGTCTCTTTTTTCTCTCTCTCTTAATCCAATCTTTCTTTTCCTCTCTTTATTTCGCTTACTGTACCTGATTTGACATTGAATTCACTATTCTAACTTACACTTCCTGGTTCAGACTCTGCGCTGCTCATTAACATCTCTTCAATCTGATTGGTTAAGGAGATACACAGTTGTTTGCCCTGTTCACACAGGTCCCAGATGCTCTGTAGAGGGCGCCATGCTGTTTCAATCTTTAACTAACAGCAACCTCCAGTGCAAAAGCTCTTGGAAAGTATATGGGCAGGGGCAAGTCTAACGAATAATGGGTATCGTTTGTTTGCCAGTTACAGTAAATTCTGGCCCAATATCTGACCATTTATGTCGTTGCTGTTTGTGGGACCTTGCTGTGCGTAAATTCACTGCCGTGTTTCCCTACATTACAACAGTGATTAGACTTCAAAAGTATTTCATTGGCTGTGAAGTGCTTTAGCACATCTTGAAGTCATGAAGTGCTATATAAATGTAACTTCCTTTTTTCTTCTTCTATCTGTGCTATAATTGATGACTAATCCTATGACTCTTTTTTCATTAACTTACAAGTTCCTCAAGGCTGTATCCTTTCTCTCACTTTGTTCTTTCTTCAAATTGATGACCTTCCGTAATGATCCAACCCTATTCACTCTTTTTCTGATGACTCCACTTTACATTCATAAACTACCTTCAGACTGCACAACATTCACAACCTCCAGTTGTCATGCAGCACAATAACCAAATCCTTCCATTCCTTCCACGTCCTTAAATGGCCATTGAAAAACATTTTCTTTGAATTCTTCAACGATAAAGGAGTTGAATTTCCACAAGGATCCTTCCAATTGTCTGCTGTAACTTTGGCGGAAGATCCGCAGGAACCTGTTTACACCATATCTCTGGGCTTTCTTCAAATCTTCTGCCAAAGTATTAGCTGAAGAAACACTATGGACATTAATGATAGAAGCTTCTTCATGTCTAACCCAACAGTTATTATTTCTTATTTCTGATGGTTTCATGCTTAATCCTTCTTCATCTATTAACATTTTGGCGGCAATATATCTTCTGACCTCAAATGGAACTCCCATAGCTCTTTTCATTGCGAATGTTGTTCCAAGTGACTCAATTTCCTCTTTCATGGCTCATACTCCTTTTTCCCTCAACAGCTAGTAACTGTCTATAAAGTCGAAGTCCATCCAAGACTTGACTACTGCTCCTTTATCTAGGGAAGATCTTCTTGCAGCACTATCATGATCCTGCTCAAGTCATAAGAAAAAATTGTCATCTGAGAAGCAGTCCTTTTATTCCAGCTTCTGACCTCACTCTCTCTATGTGGCTACCTTTCTGGTCTTTATTTTATCAATTCTGCTATAATCAATGCTTTTCAGAGCTTTCTTCTCTTCATTCTAAACTTGAAATATGCTAGCTAACATAGTCTTCCTGCTACCTGTGTAACCATTTTGTTAAAATGAAGGATCATCCCAGAATCTCTTATCGGACTGATTCTTTCAAAGGAATATCGCCTTCAGTCTTTCCTTTCTCCTACAGTTTTAAGGCTTTTAAAAGCCAAGGTTGCTGTCACCTCATCAGAAATTCTGTATTTACCTAATATCTTTTTCATCTTTTCAATCTTAGTGGTGCTCTGCATTATAGCCTTTAGCATATCACCTTTATTTGACGATTTTTAAAAAAGTTATTAGTGATTGGCCCTTTCTAGAATTATAGGAAATGTCGCAGGAACAATGTAATATAAGTACCTCCACAAATCTTAACTTGCTAGTTATGTGCTTATTATGATTCAAACATTCATCAATCACATCTTTACATTCTGAGACATCTACATTGTTTGGTGGGAGTGAATATAAACCAAAAATAAAACAGCAAGATGCTTGATTTTCCCTTTCATTTAACAAAACATCTACAAAATATTTAATTTCGTTTTTTTAAACATTTTCATAATCTGCTTTGCTTGTGTTGGGACTTGCTAAATCGATCAATAAAATGACAATATGGTACAAATCTGCATTGCAAATTGGCCAGATTGTACAAGTCACAGCAACAGTACGGTATCGATCCTTTCACTTGAACCACAAACAAAAGAATGCAGAATAATAACTGCTTCCCAGGCAGGCCAGACAAAAATAAATTCTGACATATGGCAAATGGATAATGCTAAGTGAAAAGTTCTCAGTAAGTTCTGAAAGGCTGTTACACTTTTAGAAATTGCCACACAACCATCAATCTGGTATGTTACATTTTAATTTATCCTCATGTCTAAAACTTGTCATGGAAGATAAACCTGTCAGCACTTCCATGTCTATTTTCATCACATTTTTATGTACCGTCTGGTACTATACCATGTGGTGGGAGACAGTAACTGTGAACAAAATATAACATTATATAACCAGCAACATTATTATAATTTTTTTTTGAAGAGTTGATAATAAGTGAAGACGATTCTGCAAAAGTTTAAAAGCAGAATTTAAGTATAAATTGTGATTACAAAGTTTATGCTTTGCTTAAGGGCTCCATTGGTAAATGTGCTGAGTGACGGAGGATGGAGGTAAGGGTGCTACAATCGGCCTCAGTGCCTTTGAGTTAGGAGGGCCCAGGGTTCCCATTCCTGATGACTCCTGCACATGTGTAGAAGTTGGAGTTATAACCATTAGTTGACTTGGAAGTCAGGATAGAGTTCGGTTATGTTGCCCACCATCATTTGGGTGAGGTGCTGAAAGCTAGGTGAAAATTGGAGGGAGGAAAAAAAATTGGAAAATTACTTTTTGTTATGCTCGTCAAGGTCCTGGGGAATGGAACACTTTCCATTTCAGGCACCAGTTAGATGCAGTGTAAAGTTCCCTCCATTCCACCCCAACATCAGCAGAGTATCCCCTACTGCACCTGCGAGACATTTTTCTATTTCAGACACCAGCTGACCCAACTGACGTGTTCACTTAATGGTAAAATAGGTTTGTGCCCACTGGTAATTGGATTGAATCTACGCAAACTTATCTATATAGGACCCATTATGGCCAGCAAACATTCATCCCATCAATCTGGGCTGGATTGGGAAACAGTGCTAGCACTGTTGGGGGGGGTTTAAACTAACTTGGCAGGGGGATGGGATACAGTGTGGAGCTACAATAGGGGGTGATGTGCAGCCAAATATAGAGAAAAAAACAAGTCAGCTTGGAAGACAGGGCAAATATGTGAGGGCAAGGCTGGATGGCATCTATTTTAATGCAAGGAGTCTTGCGAATAAGGTGGATGAACTGAAGGTGTTGATAAACACATGGGAGTATGATATTGTTGCTGTCACAGAGACATGGTTGAGGGAGGGGCAAGACTGGCAGCTCAATATTCCGGGGTACAGAATCTTCAGGCGATACAGAGGGGGAGGTATAAGAGGAGGGGGGGTCGCAATATTAATTAAAGAATCAATTACTGCCATAAGGAGGGATGATATATTAGCAGGTTCCTCTAATGAGGCCATATGGGTGGAGCTTAAAAACAAAAAGGGGGCAAGCACTTTGATGGGAGTGTACTATAGGCCCCCAAACAGTCAGGGGGAGATAGAGGAACAGATATGTAGGCAAATCTCAGAAAATTGTGCAAATAATAGGGTAATAATAGTGGGGGATTTCAACTTCCCCAATATTAACTGGGATACTCAGAGTGTAAAAGGCTTAGAGGGTACAAAATTCTTAACGTGCATCCAGGAGAGCTTTTTGAGCCAGCATGTAGAAAGTCCTACAAGAGAGGGGGCGGTACTGGACCTAATTCTAGGGAATGTGGCCGGCCAAGTGGAAGAAGTGCTAGTAGGTGAGCACTTTGGTGACAGTGACCATAATTCGGTGAGATTTAAGGTGGTCATGGAAAAGGACAGGGAGGGGCCGGAAATAAAGGTTGTAAATTGGGGGAAGGCCGATTTTAATAGGATAAGGCAGGATCTGGCCAAAATGGACTGGGATCAGCTGCTTGTAGGAAAATCCGCATCGGAGCAATGGGAGTCTTTCAGAAGGGAGATTGAGACCATACAATGGCAACATGTTCCCGTAAAGGTCAAGGGTGGTTCCAAGAACTCCAGGGAACCTTGGATGTCAGGGGATATACGAGAATGGATTAGGAAAAAAAGGAGGGCTTTTGGCAGATACAAAAGGCTAAAGACGGAGGAAGCCCTAGAGGAGTACAAAAAGTGCAGGGGGATACTTAAAAAAGAAATTAGGAGATCAAGGAGGGGCCATGAAATAACACTGGCGAGCAAAATAAAGGAAAATCCTAAGATGTTTTATAAGTATATTAAGGGTAAGAGGATGACTAGGGAAAAAATAGGGCCCATTAGGGACAAAAATGGCAATCTGTGTGTGGAGCCGGCAGATTTAGGAGGGGTTCTAAATGAATTTTGTGCATCTGTTTTCACTATGGAGAAGGACGATGTAGACATAGAAATACGGCAGGGGGACTGTGATATACTCGAACATATTAACATCGAGCGGGAGGAGGTATTGGCGGTTTTAGCAGGCCTAAAAATGGATAAATCCCCAGGCCGGGACGAAATGTATCCCAGGCTACTGTGTGAGGCAAAGGAGGAGATTGCGGGGGCTCTAACACATATATTCAGAACCTCTCTGGCCACAGGGGATGTGCCAGAGGACTGGAGAACCACTAATGTAGTACCATTATTCAACAAGGGGAGTAGGGAAAAACCGGGGAACTACAGGCCAGTGAGCCTAACATCAGTGGTAGGAAAATTATTGGAAAAAATTCTGAAGGACAAAATTAGTCTCCACTTGGAGAAGCAAGGATTAATCAGGGATAGTCAACATGGCTTTGTCAAGGGAAGATCATGTCTGACTAATTTGATTGAATTTTTTGAGGGGGTGACTAGGCGTGTGGATGAGGGTAACGCAGTGGATGTGGTATACATGGATTTCAGTAAGGCCTTCGATAAAGTCCCCCACAGGAGACTGGTCAAGAAGGTACGAGCCCATGGAATCCAGGGTGCCTTGGCACTTTGGATACAAAACTGGCTTAGTGGCAGAAGGCAGAGGGTGATGGTCGAAGGTTGTTTTTGTGACTGGAAGCCTGTGGCCAGTGGGGTACCACAGGGATCGGTGCTGGGTCCCTTGCTGTTTGTGGTCTACATTAATGACTTGGATATGAATGTAAAAGGTATGATCAGTAAGTTCGCTGATGATACAAAAATTGGTAGGGTGGTAAATAGCGAGGAGGATAGCCTCAGTCTGCAGGACGATATAGATGGGTTGGTCAGATGGGCGGAACAGTGGCAAATGGAATTTAACCCGGAAAAGTGCGAGATGATGCACTTTGGAGGGACTAACAAGGCAAGGGAATACACAATGAATGGGAGGACCCTAGGCAAGACAGAGGGTCAGAGGGATCTTGGTGTGCAAGTTCACAGATCCCTGAAGGCGGCGGAACAGGTAGATAAGGTGGTAAAGAAGGCATATGGGATACTTGCTTTTATTAGCCGAGGCATAGAATATAAGAGCAAGGAGGTTATGATGGATCTGTATAAAACACTGGTTAGGCCACAGCTGGAGTACTGCGTGCAGTTCTGGTCGCCACACTACAGGAAGGATGTGATCGCTTTGGAGAGGGTGCAGAGGAGATTCACCAGGATGTTACCAGGGCTGGAGCGCTTCAGCTATGAAGAGAGACTGGGAAGATTGGGTTTGTTTTCCTTGGAGCAGAGGAGGCTGAGGGGGGACATGATTGAGGTGTACAAAATTATGAGGGGCACAGATAGGATGGATACTAAGGAGCTTTTTCCCTTCGTTGAGGGTTCTATAACAAGGGGACATAGATTCAAGGTAAAAGGCGGGAGGTTTAGAGGGGATTTGAGAAAGAACTTTTTCACCCAGAGGGTGGTTGGAGTCTGGAACTCACTGCCTGAAAGGGTTGTGGAGGCAGGAACCCTCACAACATTCAAGAAGCATTTGGATGAGCACTTGAAATGCCATAGCATGCAAGGCTACGGACCAAATGCTGGCATATGGGATTAGAGTAGACAGGGCTTGATGGCCGGCGCGGACACGATGGGCCGAAGGGCCTCTATCCGTGCTGTATAACTCTATGACTCTATGACTCTAAGAGGTGAAGTGCTGATGGCTAGCCCACTACATCACCCAGTTCTTGGATCACAAAATTCTACCTCAATAAAGAATGACTTTGAAAACAGATAATCAATAGCATTAATGTTAGATAAATGAGGAGAAGCAGTGACGTGAAAAAGATGTCAAACTGTAAGGTCATACCCAATGGATCTGCTGAAAAGGCGCTTCTATGTCCAGAGCTCTGGATCAGCAGTTTCTCCAAATCATTTAACTGAACAAAGGAAACATAGGAAGAGGAGTAGGCCATTCAGCCTCTCGAGCCTGATCCGCCATTCAATCAGATCATGGCTGATCTGTATCTTAACTCCATCTACCCGCCTTGGTTCCATAACCCTTAATACGCTTGCCTATCAAAAATCTATCAATCTCAGTTTTGAAACTTTCAATTGACCCCCGGCCTCAACAGCTTTTTGGGGGAGAGAGTTCCAGATTTCCACTACCCTTTGTGTGAAGAAGTGCTTTCTGACATCATCCCTGAACAGCCTAGCTCTAATTTAAAGGTTATGCCCCCTTGTTCTGGAATCCCCCACCAATGGGTATAAACCTAAAATATTTTCATAACAAAAAGTAATGAAGGTTTCAAATGGGATCCATATTTTTCAAAATATTGCTTCTTACAGATTGTACATGAAAAACCAATCTTTCAACAACAAGTTGGTTAAACATTTCCACCATAATGTCAATGGATTTCAGTCCTGGTTTTTCAACAGTTTCAATATTAGCCTTTTTGCAATGAGAAAACAAAATCCAATAATTCATTCTTGAATAATTATCCGAGAGCTCCTTTCTATCCGATTCACAGTATTCATAACTCAGAACGGGTAAATCGTGTCAAAAAAACAACTTAATCTTCAAAGAACTGCCAGAGGTGAAACTGGACGTTAAGATTTGGATCAATTACTTTCGAACAAACTGAGTCAAGGGGGGAGAAACTTTAACCCCCGTCACCCTGTCAGAAACTGGGCGGGGGGGGAGTTAAAATGGAACAAGGGACTCAGCCATTCCATTCCTGCACCAATCTGGCCAACTACAATCTTAAATTGCAGGTGTCAAGGATAAGCCGGCATGATCCTTCTTCAAATATGCAGATCGGGTTCTGATGCCGTTTTCAGAGCCCAATTGCTATTTTTATCTGAGTGGGGAGCAGTGGTGACTTCCCCACCCAATCAAAGATACTGGGATCCAGGTTCAGAACCAGAGAAGCCCCAGGTAACAGTGAATTTTTAATTTTTCTACAGGTTTCCTTGTGGGTCAAGAAGAACCTCTGGGCCCTAAAGGGAACCTTGGGCCTCCCCTGTCCTGAGCTTTCCCTCTCTCCTCCATCTACGATTCCATCCCTGAGCCCTCCAACCTACTCACATTGTGTTGGGGACCGTTCCCCCAGGTCTTTGACACGGGACTCCAAGCCGCCCGATTTTAACGGCCAAGCAGTCATCAAGCAGTATGCAACTGAGGTCCGGCCGATAAAATCGTCCAAGCCTCCCTGCTAACACTTCCGGACGGGCCAGACGCTCACTAGGCCGCATTCCCACCTGAGAGTGAAAATCAACCACAAAATGTCTTGTCCTCTTTACGAAAACATTTTGCTCCCATTGAGCAGACAAATGTTATCCTAACATCTCACTGTTATCTTACTGTAAATTGACAGCGAGCTGGCTTGAAAGCACTATAGAAAACTCATCGAGCTGAGTGCTTGCCTTGGCACTGCTTGCACTAATGTAAAGGCATATTAACATCATTTGTAAACAGAAATTTTGCACCATCAGTTGCAGGAAAGATATTATTGTGCATGCAGCTACTCTGAATTACAGAGTTAGGATGGTAGGTTGAGCAGGAGTAAAGCAGGATAGCAAATTTCCATTTTCTTAGGTAAGAAGGTACAAACTAAGAGAAAAACATAGGAACATAGGTACAGGAGTAAGTCATTCAGACCCTAGAACCTGCTCTGCCATTTAATTAGATCATGGCTGATTTGTACCTCAACTGCATTTACCCGCCTTAGCTCCATATCCTTTGATACCCTTATCAAGTAAAAATAATGCTCTTCTGTAAACGGCAGCTGATGCTAGCTCAATTATGAATTCTAAATCTGAGATTGACAGATTTCTGTGAACCAAGGGATTAAGGAATACTAAGATGGGTATATGGAGTTAGGTCACAGGTCCACCATGATCTCACTGAGTGGCGGAACAGGCTCGAGGGGCTAAATGCCACTGCCACTGCCACTTGCTGCCTCCTGTTATGTGCCACCTTCCCCTGCAAGAAAGCGGGACGTGTGTTGGTGAATGTCCTGCAAGATGTTTGGGTGATATGTCTGTCATGGTTGAATAGCTGCCAGTGTGTGTGGCCTGTGAGTTGTGGATGAGCAGCTTGCAACAGTAGTAATGTGTAAGGGTGAGAGGAAGCAAATAACAGGTACCAGCTACCTTTAAGAGATTTTAAGAGACATCCTCCCTTTAAGAGATTGGGGACCTCCTGCTGGTGGGAAGGGCACATTTCCTTGAATCCGGGTGTCAGGTTTGGTTTTTAATGCAGCTTGAAGGTAAGTACTCAGGCAGGACGAATGCCTCGTCCTGGAAGCACTGGGTGCAGGTTAATCGCAGATCACAATACCCCCACCCGATTTTGGGGGTTAACCAATTTAACCCTGGTAATGTATTAATTAGGAACATAGGACAATAGGAACAGGAGTAGGCTATTCAGCCTCTCGAGTCTGCTCCGCCATTCAATTAGATCATTGTAAACAATTTTACAACACCAAGTTATAGTCCAGCAATTTTATTTTAAATTCACAAGCTTTCGGAGATTTTCTCCTTCCTCAGGCAAATGTTTCAAGAGCTCCTTGAAGCCTACGCATTTATACATATAGAACAATACATGGTGTTTACAGACTGCCCCTGCAACTGCCCGTTGCCAAGGCAATCACCGTGTTCAGACAGAGAGGTGTCACCTGCAGAACCCCCGAATACACATTCAACAAAAAAACAAACAGGGAAAAAAAACAGAGAAAAAAAACACAGAGAGAGGCAGAAACATCCGGAAGGCAGAGAGAGCCAGCAAATGACCCATTATATTAAAAACAGATAACATTTGTTCGATGGTGGGGTAACGTGTAGCGTGACATGAACCCAAGATCCCGGTTGAGGCCGTCCTCATGGGTGCGGAACTTGGCTATCAATTTCTGCTCGACGATTTTGCGTTGTCGTGTGTCTCGAAGGCCGCCTTGGAGTACGCTTACCCGAAGGTCGGTGGATGAATGTCCATGACTGCTGAAGTGTTCCCCGACTGGGAGGGAACCCTCCTGTTTGGCGATTGTTGCGCGGTGTCCGTTCATCCGTTGTCGCAGCGTCTGCATGGTCTCGCCAATGTACCATGCTCTGGGGCATCCTTTCCTGCAACGTATGAGGTAGACAACGTTGGCCGAGTCACAGGAGTATGAACCATGCACCTGGTGGGTGGTGTCCTCTCGTGTGATGGTGGTATCTGTGTCGATGATCTGGCATGTCTTGCAGATGGACAACTGGACAACCAGGAACACTACAGACGGCTACCCGCAGATCAGACCAAAGAACACACCCACCAGCTCAACAAACTGATCAAGACCTTCGATCCAGACCTTCAAAGCATCCTACGCATTCTCATCCCACGTAATCCCCGCGTGGGAGACTTCTACTGCCTCCCAAAGATACACAAAGCCAACACACCCGGACGTCCCATCGTATCAGGCAACGGAACCCTGTGTGAGAACCTATCTGGATACATCGAGGGCATCCTCAAACCCATCGTACAGGGAACCCCCAGCTTCTGTCGTGACACTACAGACTTCCTACAAAAACTCAGTACCCACGGACCAGTTGAACCAGGAACACTTCTCACCACGATGGACGTCTCGGCACTATACACCAGTATCCCCCACGATGACGGCATCGCTGCGACAGCATCAATACTCAACACCAACAACAGCCAATCTCCGGAAGCCATCCTACAACTCATCCGCTTCATCCTGGATCACAATGTCTTCACCTTCGATAACCAGTTCTTTACCCAAACACACGGAACAGCCATGGGGACCAAATTCGCACCCCAATACGCCAACATTTTCATGCACAAGTTCGAGCAGGACTTCTTCACTGCACAAGACCTCCAACCAACACTATACACCAGATACATCGACGACATTTTCTTTCTATGGACCCACGGCAAGGAATCACTAAAGAGACTACACGATAACATCAACAAGTTCCATCCCACCATCAAGCTCACCATGGACTACTCCTCAGAATCAGTTTCTTTCTTGGACACACGAATCTCCATCAAAGACGGGCACCTCAGCACCTCACTCTACCGCAAGCCCACGGACAACCTCACGATGCTCCACTTTTCCAGCTTCCACCCTAACCACGTCAAAGAGGCCATCCCCTATGGACAGGCCCTGCGAATACACAGGGTCTGCTCAGACGAGGAGGAACGCGATGGACACCTACAGACGCTGAAAGACGCCCTAGTAAGAACGGGATATGACGCTCGACTCATCGATCGACAGTTCCGACGGGCCACAGCAAAAAATCGCATAAACCTCCTCAGGAGACTAACACGGGACGCAACCAACAGAGTACCCTTTGTCGTCCAGTACTTCCCCGGAGCGGAGAAACTACGCCATGTTCTCCGCAGCCTTCAACATGTCATCAATGAGGACAAACACCTCGCTATGGCCATCCCCACACCTCCACTACTCGCCTTTAAACAGCCACCCAACCTCAAACAGACCATCGTTCGCAGCAAACTACCTAGCTTTCAAGAGAACAGCGTCCACGACGCCACACAACCCTGCCACGGTAACCTCTGCAAGACATGCCAGATCATCGACACAGATAACACCATCACACGAGAGGACACCACCCACCGGGTGCATGGTTCATACTCCTGTGACTCGGCCAACGTTGTCTACCTCATACGTTGCAGGAAAGGATGCCCCAGAGCATGGTACATTGGCGAGACCATGCAGACGCTGCGACAACGGATGAACGGACACCGCGCAACAATCGCCAAACAGGAGGGTTCCCTCCCAGTCGGGGAACACTTCAGCAGTCATGGACATTCATCCACCGACCTTCGGGTAAGCGTACTCCAAGGCGGCCTTCGAGACACACGACAACGCAAAATCGTCGAGCAGAAATTGATAGCCAAGTTCCGCACCCATGAGGACGGCCTCAACCGGGATCTTGGGTTCATGTCACGCTACACGTTACCCCACCATCGAACAAATGTTATCTGTTTTTAATATAATGGGTCATTTGCTGGCTCTCTCTGCCTTCCGGATGTTTCTGCCTCTCTCTGTGTTTTTTTTCTCTGTTTTTTTTCCCTGTTTGTTTTTTTGTTGAATGTGTATTCGGGGGTTCTGCAGGTGACACCTCTCTGTCTGAACACGGTGATTGCCTTGGCAACGGGCAGTTGCAGGGGCAGTCTGTAAACACCATGTATTGTTCTATATGTATAAATGCGTAGGCTTCAAGGAGCTCTTGAAACATTTGCCTGAGGAAGGAGAAAATCTCCGAAAGCTTGTGAATTTAAAATAAAATTGCTGGACTATAACTTGGTGTTGTAAAATTGTTTACAATTGTCAACCCCAGTCCATCACCGGCATCTCCACATCAATTAGATCATGGCTGATCTGCACTTCAACTCTATTTACCCGCCTTTGTCCCATATCCCTCGATACCCTTACCTAACAAAAATTTATCGATTGCAGTCTTGAAAATTTCAATTGTCCCAGCGTCCTCTTTTGGGGGAGAGAGTTCCAAATTTCTACTACTCTTTGGGTGAAAAAGTTCTTCCTGATTTCCCTCCTAAATGGCTTAGCTCTAATTTTAAGATTATGTCCCCTCATTCTTGAATCCCCCATCAGAAAAAATAGTTTATCTCCATCTACCCTATCGAATCCTTTTAACATTTTAAACACCTCGATCAGATCACACCTTCAATCTTCTTTACTTAAGTAGTATATAAAATAGTCAGAAATATCTATTTTTAAGAACAAGAGCATGTAAGGGAGTAACCCGCACCTGACTACCATGACCTACCATATTGCTACAACAATCAAAATATTGATTTTATTAAAATGACAACTAGCACAGGTAGCACAAATATGATTTCCACCATTCAGTACAAATGTGGAGTATTGTCATTAACCATCTTCTAGAACTGTGTTAGTTTAATTTAAGGGAAATTAGCCCAATATAAGATTGTTACAAGTTTGGTTTAGCAATTCACAGCAAGTATAAGTAAATATTATTTATGAAGAGTATTTTTTTGAGGGAACAGTGGAAACAGTATAATGAAATATGTCTTCCCTCCTTGTTGCTCTTTTGAAACTTTTGTGCACTCCCTACAGTATTCAGTTCACATAACAATTTAAAATTGCCTGTAACTCGATTCTAGTTAACACTGATTGCATAATTTGTTCTGATGTGGAGATGCCGGTGATGGACTGGGGTTGACAATTGTAAACAATTTTACAACACCAAGTTATAGTCCAGCAATTTTATTTTAAATTCACAAGCTTTCGGAGATTTTCTCCTTCCTCAGGCAAATGTTTCAAGATCTCCTTGAAGCCTACGCATTTATACATATTGAACAATAATACATGGTGTTTACAGACTGCCCCTGCAACTGCCCGTTGCCAAGGCAATCACCGTGTTCAGACAGAGAGGTGTTACCTGCAGAACCTCCGAATACACATTCAACAAAAAAACAAACAGGGAAAAAAAAACAGAGAAAAAAAAAACACAGAGAGAGGCAGAAACATCCGGAAGGCAGAGAGAGCCAGCAAATGACCCATTATATTAAAAACAGATAACATTTGTTCGCTGGTGGGGTAACGTGTAGCGTGACATGAACCCAAGATCCCGGTTGAGGCCGTCCTCATGGGTGCGGAACTTGGCTATCAATTTCTGCTCGACGATTTTGCGTTGTCGTGTGTCTCGAAGGCCGCCTTGGAGTACGCTTACCCGAAGGTCGGTGGATGAATGTCCATGACTGCTGAAGTGTTCCCCGACTGGGAGGGAACCCTCCTGTTTGGCGATTGTTGCGCGGTGTCCGTTCATCCGTTGTCGCAGCGTCTGCATGGTCTCGCCAATGTACCATGCTCTGGGGCATCCTTTCCTGCAACGTATGAGGTAGACAACGTTGGCTGAGTCACAGGAGTATGAACCATGCACCTGGTGGGTGGTGTCATCTCGTGTGATGGTGGTATCTGTGTCGATGTTCTTTACCCAAACACACGGAACAGCCATGGGGACCAAATTCGCACCCCAATACGCCAACATTTTCATGCACAAGTTCGAGCAGGACTTCTTCACTGCACAAGACCTCCAACCAACACTATACACCAGATACATCGACGACATTTTCTTTCTATGGACCCACGGCAAGGAATCACTAAAGAGACTACACGATAACATCAACAAGTTCCATCCCACCATCAAGCTCACCATGGACTACTCCTCAGAATCAGTTTCTTTCTTGGACACACGAATCTCCATCAAAGACGGGCACCTCAGCACCTCACTCTACCGCAAGCCCACGGACAACCTCACGATGCTCCACTTTTCCAGCTTCCACCCTAACCACGTCAAAGAGGCCATCCCCTATGGACAGGCCCTGCGAATACACAGGGTCTGCTCAGACGAGGAGGAACGCGATGGACACCTACAGACGCTGAAAGACGCCCTAGTAAGAACGGGATATGACGCTCGACTCATCGATCGACAGTTCCGACGGGCCACAGCAAAAAATCGCATAGACCTCCTCAGGAGACTAACACGGGACGCAACCAACAGAGTACCCTTTGTCGTCCAGTACTTCCCCGGAGCGGAGAAACTACGCCATGTTCTCCGCAGCCTTCAACATGTCATCAATGAGGACAAACACCTCGCTATGGCCATCCCCACACCTCCACTACTCGCCTTTAAACAGCCACCCAACCTCAAACAGACCATCGTTCGCAGCAAACTACCTAGCTTTCAAGAGAACAGCGTCCACGACGCCACACAACCCTGCCACGGTAACCTCTGCAAGACATGCCAGATCATCGACACAGATACCACCATCACACGAGATGACACCACCCACCAGGTGCATGGTTCATACTCCTGTGACTCGGCCAACGTTGTCTACCTCATACGTTGCAGGAAAGGATGCCCCAGAGCATGGTACATTGGCGAGACCATGCAGACGCTGCGACAACGGATGAACGGACACCGCGCAACAATCGCCAAACAGGAGGGTTCCCTCCCAGTCGGGGAACACTTCAGCAGTCATGGACATTCATCCACCGACCTTCGGGTAAGCGTACTCCAAGGCGGCCTTCGAGACACACGACAACGCAAAATCGTCGAGCAGAAATTGATAGCCAAGTTCCGCACCCATGAGGACGGCCTCAACCGGGATCTTGGGTTCATGTCACGCTACACGTTACCCCACCAGCGAACAAATGTTATCTGTTTTTAATATAATGGGTCATTTGCTGGCTCTCTCTGCCTTCCGGATGTTTCTGCCTCTCTCTGTGTTTTTTTTTTCTCTGTTTTTTTTTCCCTGTTTGTTTTTTTGTTGAATGTGTATTCGGAGGTTCTGCAGGTAACACCTCTCTGTCTGAACACGGTGATTGCCTTGGCAACGGGCAGTTGCAGGGGCAGTCTGTAAACACCATGTATTATTGTTCAATATGTATAAATGCGTAGGCTTCAAGGAGATCTTGAAACATTTGCCTGAGGAAGGAGAAAATCTCCGAAAGCTTGTGAATTTAAAATAAAATTGCTGGACTATAACTTGGTGTTGTAAAATTGTTTACAATAATTTGTTCTAACAGTGCAGGTGTTCAAAATTGCAATATCACATTGGTGTTGTAGGGATGGTCTTTTCTGTGATTGTTCGTGTATTTATTTGGGACAATATAATGAGGCTTTTATACTGTGGCTAACCTGTGCTGTACTTAGTGTGAACAATTTTACAACACCAAGTTATAGTCCAGCAATTTTATTTTAAATTCACAAGCTTTCGGAGGCTTCCCCCTTCGTCAGGTGAACGATGTGAAAATGAAATCCTCGAAATGAAATCGCATTTATAATTCACAGAACAATGCTTGGTGAGTACAGACAGTTTTTTCAACTGCCCGTTGCCAAGGCAATCAGTGTGCAGACAGACAGGTGTTACCTGCCAGGTCTCACAGAATATACAAATCACCAAAAAAAAACAACAAACAAAAAAAAACAGATAGAGAGGTAGAAACATAGAAAAGACAGCAACTGACCCGTTATATTAAAAACAGATAACATTTGTTCGCTGGTGGGGTAACGTGTAGCGTGACATGAACCCAAGATCCCGGTTGAGGCCGTCCTCATGGGTGCGGAACTTGGCTATCAATTTCTGCTCGACGATTTTGCGTTGTCGTGTGTCTCGAAGGCCGCCTTGGAGTACGCTTACCCGAAGGTCGGTGGATGAATGTCCATGACTGCTGAAGTGTTCCCCGACTGGGAGGGAACCCTCCTGTTTGGCGATTGTTGCGCGGTGTCCGTTCATCCGTTGTCGCAGTGTCTGCATGGTCTCGCCAATGTACCATGCTCTGGGGCATCCTTTCCTGCAACGTATGAGGTAGACAACGTTGGCCGAGTCACAGGAGTATGAACCATGCACCTGGTGGGTGGTGTCCTCTCGTGTGATGGTGGTATCTGTGTCGATGATCTGGCATGTCTTGCAGAGGTTACCGTGGCAGGGTTGTGTGGTGTCGTGAACGCTGTTCTCTTGAGAGCTAGGTAATTTGCTGCGAACGATGGTCTGTTTGAGGTTGGGTGGCTGTTTAAAGGCGAGTAGTGGAGGTGTGGGGATGGCCATAGCGAGGTGTTTGTCCTCATTGATGACATGTTGAAGGCTGCGGAGAACATGGCGTAGTTTCTCCGCTCCGGGGAAGTACTGGACGACAAAGGGTACTCTGTTGGTTGCGTCCCGTGTTAGTCTCCTGAGGAGGTCTATGCGATTTTTTGCTGTGGCCCTTCGGAACTGTCGATCGATGAGTCGAGCGTCATATCCCGTTCTTACTAGGGCGTCTTTCAGCGTCTGTAGGTGTCCATCGCGTTCCTCCTCATCTGAGCAGACCCTGTGTATTCGCAGGGCCTGTCCATAGGGGATGGCCTCTTTGACGTGGTTAGGGTGGAAGCTGGAAAAGTGGAGCATCGTGAGGTTGTCCGTGGGCTTGCGGTAGAGTGAGGTGCTGAGGTGCCCGTCTTTGATGGAGATTCGTGTGTCCAAGAAAGAAACTGATTCTGAGGAGTAGTCCATGGTGAGCTTGATGGTGGGATGGAACTTGTTGATGTTATCGTGTAGTCTCTTTAGTGATTCCTTGCCGTGGGTCCATAGAAAGAAAATGTCGTCGATGTATCTGGTGTATAGTGTTGGTTGGAGGTCTTGTGCAGTGAAGAAGTCCTGCTCGAACTTGTGCATGAAAATGTTGGCATATTGGGGTGCGAATTTGGTCCCCATGGCTGTTCCGTGTGTTTGGGTAAAGAACTGGTTATCGAAGGTGAAGACATTGTGATCCAGGATGAAGCGGATGAGTTGTAGGATGGCGTCCGGAGATTGGCTGTTGTTGGTGTTGAGTATTGATGCTGTTGCAGCAATGCCGTCATCGTGGGGGATACTGGTGTATAGTGCCGAGACGTCCATCGTGGTGAGAAGTGTTCCTGGTTCAACTGGTCCGTGGGTACTGAGTTTTTGTAGGAAGTCTGTAGTGTCGCGACAGAAGCTGGGGGTTCCCTGTACGATGGGTTTCAGGATGCCCTCGATGTATCCAGAGAGGTTCTCACACAGGGTTCCGTTGCCTGATACGATAGGACGTCCGGGTGTGTTGGCTTTGTGTATCTTTGGGAGGCAGTAGAAGTCTCCCACGCGGGGAGTACGTGGGATGAGAGTGCGTAGGATGCTTTGAAGGTCTGGATCGAAGGTCTTGATCAGTTTGTTGAGCTGGTGGGTGTGTTCTTTGGTCGGATCTGCGGGTAACCGTCTGTAGTGTTCCTGGTTGTCCAGTTGTCGGTATGCTTCTTTGCAATAGTCCGTTCTGTTCTGTATGACAATGGCTCCTCCTTTGTCCGCTGGTTTGATGACGATGTTGCGGTTGGTCTTGAGAGCGTTGATGGCGTTGCGTTGTGCTCGGGTGACATTCTGGACTGTCTTCTGAGTGCGGCTGATGAATCTGGCATTGACGCATTTCCTGATAGCTTGAGCATACATGTCAAGCTGAGGGCAGCGACCCTCCGGAGGAGTCCAGTTTGACTCTTTCCTCTTCGGTTGCTGTACCGCGGATCCCTCTGTCTGCTGTTCCGGATCGTCGATTGTCTCATTGGGTTCGCTGCTGAAATCTTGGGGTTTGTGGTAGAATTCCCGGAGCCTCATTCTCCTGATGAATTCCTCTGTGTCCGCCGCGAGACTAGTGGGGTCTAGCGAGACAAGAGGACTTGATGATGTCACTTGGTGCAAAAAAGGAAATTATTTACTCTCGAATACTATTATCCATCATTTGTCAGCAGATCGTGCTTTTCAATCTGCAACTTTCCAATTGTAAGCTTGTAGAACTTTTTTTTTAATGAAAATGTAATATTAATACAGGGCACCTATAAACAAATGGATCCAACTCCTGCTGGGACTTGAAGAGGAAAAAACAAACTATACAAAAACTAATCAACAACTGGTGGTTTAGTGACATTTTGGGGTAAATTTTAATCCCACGAACGGGTGGGTTGGGGGCGAGTGGGAAGGTAAAAATCGTAAAAAAGTAAAACCCGACCCCAACCCGCCAACTTCCAATTTTAACGGAGGCAGGTCAAGGAGCGGGCAACCAATCTGCTCTCAGGAGGCGGATTCGTCAGTGAAATCTTTTAAGGAGGCTGTGGCCTCCATTTTAATAGTTTTTTATTTTTTAATCTTGAGGGCCAGGACTCCCGGGCCTTCTGCTTCATGCCACATAAGAGGAGGCGAGAAGGCCTGGCTCAGCAGGTAAGTGCCTTTATTGCACTGTTTGTGGGCCAGGAGGAGCAGGAGTGTTTCCTCCAGATCTAACAAGCTTACCTACCACGATCCCACAAACACGATCGGCCGACACCCCCCCCATGTCCAGATCCCCCCCACAATCTACGAATCCCCCCATGTCCAACCCCCCAACAAACTCCAACACCACCCCCCCAGGATCTCCGACCCCTCTGATTTCTGACCCGCCCCCCATGGCTGAGCCCCTGATGACCGAGCCCCTGATGACCAACCCCCCCGATGACCCCCCAACGTCTGCCGACCCCGATGACTCCCCTCCAATGACCCCCCCGATGGCCCACCCCGCCCCCCCACCCCCAATCTAAGTCTTACCTGCTGGTATCCGTTCCCTCCCGTCCAACCGACTGACAGCCAACCTGTCAACCTGGCTGGCTCTTGGGCGGGAAACCTACTGAAAAAAATTGAAAGATGTCCTTACGTCAAAATCGTAAGGATGTCTGGGAAACCCACACTTCCAGATTTCAGGAATTCCCCACCCCCACCCCCGTGCTGAGGAAAATTACAGAGATAGGTAGATATGAGGCCATGAAAGGATATAACACAAGTTTAAGAATTTTAAACTTGAGGTATTGGGGGACTGAGAGCCAGAGCAGGTCAGCAAGGAAAGGGGTGATGTCCAGCAGGACGTGGTGCTGGTTTTGGATGACGTTTGGAAGAGTTTAGGCTTTGTTACTGAGTTTGCAGCTGTTCCTGTTGGTCAGTAAGAGTATGACTGTCCCACTATCCTCACCTGAAAATCTGGAATTATTTTAAGGTCCAAGATATTGAAGTAGCATCACCACTGGTAGAATTAAAATGGAGTGGCAGAATGACCAAAAGTGGTCAGAGTTAGAGGAACACCAGCCCAGCATTCCCATGCACTGAAACAGCACATGAACTACATTTTTTAAAATTTACAAAATACTGATTCATCTTAAATAAATAGATAGATCCCACTGCTGCCAGAATTTCTGGGAGAGTGGCACTAGCTGGATTGCTCTTGTAGAGAGCTGGCGTGGAATTGATGGGCCGAATGGCCTCCTTTCATGCTGTAACACAGGAAAAAGAAAGAAAAATAGGCAGACCGGAGTGACAAATGATAGTAATAGCTGATATGAATGTATTGTGATATTCAAGTGGCATCTCTCTCTCCCAACTCCAGAATGTGATTCCAGTGTAACTATGGTTACATCTATTAATCAAATGCAGAAAGTTAATAGATGCAGCTATAGTTTGACAGAACTCAAAGTTTTCTTGTTCAGATTACTGAAGCCGTAATTTCTTTCGGAATTAACATTGCAATTGAGGGACAGAGAAGAGCAATATTTCATATAGGTACAACCTATGAAGGTGGTATTGAGATGAAAGAAGCTGTTTTCTCTGTAGCTGTTGATCATTCAAATGCAGACAATCAGATAAGCCAACAGGCTTTGCAAATTTATTGCTTTGCTCAATTTCCTACAGATTTCCCCTCTCCCCAGTTAATGCCCTTAGGTGTTACTTAACCAGTTAAGTGGCTGTTTAGCTGCTTCAGAGCTGCAACATGAGTATTATTATGATTGAGTCCTAATTGGTCAAGTTCCTAGCACTGAAGATAGCAAAATCTTGATGAATTCATTCAATGAAAAATGGAAGTCAACAGCATTGCAAGTCATTGGAACTAAAATTTAAAAGAGAGATTAATAACACCACTTCACTATTAACACCATCCATTCAGCTGCCTCTACTGCTTCCTCCTCTTCTCCTTGCCCACCAAGCCAAACCGCACCCCACCTCCCACCCCCAGCCCACTACCCTAACACTGAACCCTCCTCTCTATCTAGTTTCTCTCCCACTCCCCTTATGCCCTATCTGAGTTTATTTCTTCCATGAGACTGACATCCTGCTCCCTCAGCCCATTCGCACTACACTGCTGACCACTCAACTTCCCTTCCTGGTCCCCCATGCTAGCTGACATTGTAAAAAGTTCCCTCTCCTCAGGTACTATCCCCCTCCATTTTAACATCACCGTCACCACTCCTCTGCTCAAAGACCCCAACCTCAACCTGTCTGTCTTGCAAACTACCACTTCATCTCCAACCTTCCTTTCCTCTCCAAAGTCTTTGAATGTGTTAAAAACAAAAAGGAAAAAACTGCAGATGCTGGAAATATGAAGCAAACACAGCAATTGCTAGAAATGCTCAGCAGGTCAGGCAGCATTTATGGAGAGAGAACAGGTGAGTTGACATTTCAGGTCTGGATCCTTTGGCAAGACTAGGGGATATTACTGATGAACAGCATTTAAAAAGGAACAGAACAAAGGGATGGGGGAGAGAAAACACACGCACACATATACATACATATATATATACACAAAACCACACACATATACACAAGAAAAGAAATAAAATAACGTAACGTGCTTAATTGGAAAACTCAGGGTAGTTAAATAGCAGAAGTGATATTAGCATGAAACAATAGGAGGCATAATGAGAGAAATCAAAGAAATAAAAGAGACACAGAGAATGTAGGAATAGCTGAAGGAGATGGGGGTAAAAATGGAAGCACGAAAATCTGGCAAAGCAGAGCAGGCTCCAGCAGACCAAGAACCTGCCAGAAGATAGAAGCAGGTCAATACCAAATTGTAGACAACCTCACCAGATTAGTGCTCCAACTAAGGATCTCGACCCCAAACATCACCCTCTCCCTCACCTTACTCCTGGAGGCGACGGTACACCCCTCTCACATCACCAATACGTACTGTCGAAGAGAAAGTAGGTGCTATAGTTAAGGCCGTTATTAAAGCCAATATTAAGGCCATAGTGCTGCAAAGTGACTTGTAGAAAGGTGTTGTACCTTGAGCTTACGTTCAGTTTCAATGGAACACTATAGAACACCAAATAGTTCAGAGTGGGACGGGGAACTGAAGTGGCAAGCAACAGGGAGCTCAGGGTTACACTTGTATACCTAATCAGTAGAGAAGACTGCATCATGAGCAGTGAATAGAGTGTTATAGGTTGGAAGAAGTACACGTAAATTGCTGTCTTAACTGGAAGGAATGTATGGGGCCCTAGACAGAGATGCAGGAGGAGTTTAATGGACATGTATTCCATTTCCTGCCTTTGTATGGGAAGATGCCTGTGGAAGGAGAGCAGGTGGTAGGGGTGGTGGAGGAGTGAACCAAAGTGTCAAGGAGGACAAAGGTTCCTTTGGCAGCTAGAGAGGGGAGGGGAGGAGAAAGATGTGCTTGGTGGAGGATCATGTTGGAGGTGGCACAAATAGAGACAGTTATGTTTCTCCACATGTCTGAAATTCACAGAGTCTTTTGTGAATAGTGGCTTTGTTCAGTTATACTATAATTCAATCATTCTACTGATATTCACAGGGTTTAATGGCAGAAACATGGAATAAGTTACCATGAATTAATTATATAGAACCTCTCTAATAGGAGACCCCATCCCTGTGCAAAGTAAATTGCACTCAACACTAGAAAAAATGCATTACAAAGTAAATCACTAAATGTGCTGAATATTATTACAGTATTAAAGCCAAGTCATATTAGATTTCCATTAAATTCAAAAGCTGCTTCTATCAGCTAAATAATAATTCACTAAAAAATGCATGCCTGAGAAATGGATGAAATCAGTCCAAAGGTGAAATGCTTCAATTAATGCAAATTGTGGTGATTCATCATCATGGGCCTCATTTACAAACTGCCGGTGAGCTACGGGTACCAAACCAGCATTGTGCTACACCTCACCAGGTCGGCGCGAGCGGGAAATCGACCAGCTCCCACGCTGAGCTGGCTGACACTTGGAGCCTTAGGGTGGGGTGGAGGGGAGGCAAACCTGCAAGGTGCCTAGCATTGGCCAGATTTATTTTTATGGGCAAACGAAGAGCACTCCTGTTCCTCCTGGCTCATCCCAAAAGAATTTTTTAACATATCCTGGATCATTTTATGAGTAGCCTCCAGCAGTCCCTTTAAGGGCCGTTGTTTAGGCCAGGTACAATCATAGAATCATAAAATGGTTACAGCACAGAAGGAAGCCATTCTACCCATCGAGCCCGTGCTGGCTCTTTGTAAGAGTGATCCAGTTAGTCCCATTCCCCCGTTCTTTCCCCATAGCCCTGCAATTTTTTTCCCTTCAAGTAGTTATCCAATTCCTTTTTGAAAGTTATTATTGAATCTGCTTCCACCACCCTTTCAGGCAGTGCATTCCAGATCATAACTGCTCACTGTGTAAAAAGAGTTTTTCCTCATGTCGCCTTTGGTTCTTTTGCCAATCACCTTAAATCTGTGTCCTCTGGTTCTTGACCCTTCTGCCAATGGGAACAGCTTCTCTTTATTTACTTTATCTAAACCTTTCATGATTTTGAACACTTCTATCAAATCTCCTCTTAACCTTCTCTGTTCTAAGGAGAGAATCCCCAGCTTCTCCAGTCTATCCACATAACTGAAGTCCCTCATTCCTGGAACCATTCTAGTAAATCTTTTCTGCACCCTCTCTAAGACCTCCACAAAGGCCTGCAAACTCTACAAATGAGTAAAGTTTGCACAGCGCATGCTCCACTCATTTGTACCTCAAAATTTCTATCGGGGTCTTATATACATCATAGGACACCTAGTTAAATATTACTAGTCGTCTCTCATTTGAAACAGACAGACGCTCCTGCCACCCCTCTCCGGACACTACCCGAGATGGCAGCAGCCAGAGTGGCAGTATAAATGGGGCAGTAAAAGACCCGATGACATTTTCAGACCGCTACCACCCCGTTTATGCCAGATGGGAGGAGTTAAAATTGGCTTAACTCTTACAGTTCAGGCTTTTAAAGCATTGTTTTCTCATCCGTACAAACTGACACCAACTTCCATTTTCTTACGATGGGGATCAATTTCCGCAGGGATCCTCCCACTCAGTCGTCATAACTTCAGCAAAAGAACTGTGGAAAGCCCAGAAAAATGGCATAAATCTTGAAGGTACAGTGAAAGGGCAGGAGAACCCCTTCAGAAATTCATCCCCTATATCTCTCAATATCTGAAATAGCCATCTTTCGCTTTCTGCCTTGGACAGATAATGTAGCCATGGTCTAACACAACTCTGATTACGATAAATCATCTATTAGAATTTACATAAGTTTCCCATTATACTTCGGCCCTGAAAAACTGCAGGGGTTCTGCTGGTCTTCGGCAGAACCCATTAGATAACAGCAGGGAGCCAGCTTCGCCTGATCGCTCCCATTTCTAGGATTTTCTGGTATGCCTTAAAAGGCAGATCGTCTGCATGCCCCTTACAAAGCAAATATTGTGAGAGGTGCAGAGGTAGGGACATAAGGACTCCTTATGTCCTTGGCTTATTTGAGATTTGGCAGAGTATTGAAGGCCATGTGAGGTCAGAAATACCAGCCTCCAGATAGGTGGTAATGGGCCCCACCAAATGGGTGCAGGCCAGGGAAGTAGCCTGGCCTGCTGAAGAATTATTTTTTAAATCAAGATCATCCCCCATACACAGGATGCTGATTGAAGTCTCCATGGGGTCCGGAGGGGGCCTGGGAACTCCTCCCAAAGGGACCCGGGGAGCTGCAGTGGTACTTATGTCTGCCTGCCCGATGCAAATTAGATACCCTTGCACTGATCCTACAAACTCCAGTGCGGTCAGTGCTAGCGGACACCCATGGCCACGATCCCACCGTAACCACCAGGATTAAGAAATGCCTATTTTCTGAGCCCTGATGATGGAAAATATTACGTGCCAAACCAGATTTGTTTGTACAGGTTGGAATGTAAAAAAAAATATTTACACGTAAGTAATTTACAAAAGAAAATAAATTATATATGTAGTATGCAAAACAAGTACAATGAAATTAAAATTGGACAGGTTCCATAGTGGGTGGGTGATCCGCTCCATTAGATTACCACCAAGTCTCTTCCCATGCTCTTCAAGAGGAAGATTTCACAAGAAATATGTAAGTCAACTATTCTGGGAGTTCTTTACTCTGAACAGCCCTTGGATCCTAAAAGACCTAAAAACACATTAAAAAACTTTGAAGATAGGATTATTGATCAATTGTGATCAAAACAATAATATTTTGATGCATGACAAAAGTACATATTTTCTAAATACTATTTTCAAATGAGAGGACAATATCGTGAAGGAGACTTCATGGACGACTAATGAGGAGTAACACATGAGGGCCCTAAATTTCAACAGGGGTTGTTCCAATCTCCTGTCGTAATTTCAGCGGGAGGCCGTCAGAAGCCCCTGGAGAAACAGTGTAAATGGCCATTTTCTGTCCTTCCCTTACATTTGTCCAGAGGTTCCACTGATCTGCCACCAAAGTTATGGCAGAAGATTGGGACAACCACTACAGAAATTCAGGGTCAAATTGTATGAAAACAGTTCTAACGAAAGGTCATCAACCTGAAGCGTTAACTCTGTTTCTTTCTCCATAGATGCTGCCTGATCAGCTGAGTATTTCCAGTATTTTCTGTTTTTATTACAAAACATATTTCTTCTGTTCAGCCCATGTATTGTGCTATATTGATAACTAATACACCAAAAGCAAATATCCCTCCTTCTGGCAGTGACACATTCTTTTGTTCCAAATTGTTTAAGTGTATTTAACGTTACTGGCAGTCTAGTGAGTATGCATGTGCTCCGTCTCCTTGATAGTCTAGTGGGGTAGATGCGTGTCCATATTAATTAGTGGTACAATAAGGAGTTTGCATCCAATCCCTCTGGTGATCTAGAAAGCATATGCATATTCAGTCTTTCTTGTGATTTAACTCATCCATTGTCACAGTGAAGTTGCCTTGTGTTGGGCTTGGACTTGGACCATCCTAAATTTTTGGAAGCAATTCTAAATCCAAATCGGAAGCATAAAAAAGATTGAAATAGAACTTCAGCCTGAAGCTTATACTTACCAACCTGTAAAGGGAAAGGCCCAATCCCAGCATGACTCACTATGCTCTCTTTTATTATGCTTCGCCACATTTTCTTGTGGCAAATTCACCATAATGCATTGAGATGGAAGCTTGTATAATCTTACAATAACATTAGCCTGTTGATATGTTTATTACAAGCTTGCAATGTCCTTATTGTTAATTGACATTTCCTAAAAGGGTCAGTTCACTGATACACAGTACAACAACTATTATGCGCATGGATGGTCAGAAGTTTTACTTCTGGCAGAAGCTGAGCCTAGGTACTTAGGTGAACAGTCCATCATAAATCTGAGCCACATGGTTGTTGTGAAGGTCACAGATATAAAACTTACAGCAATTCTCAAATGAGGTCTTATTAACCCATGTCTAGGATGCTAACATAGAATTACTTACAATTTGCCACATGGACACAGGCCATTCAGCCCAACAGGTCTATGCTGGTGTTTATGCTCTGCACGAGCCTCCACCCAGCTTACTTCATCTCACCCTATCAACATATCCTTCTATTCCTTTCTCCTTCATGTTCTTATCTAGCTTCCCCTTAATTGCATCTATGCTATTCGCCTCAACCATTTCATGTGTTAGAGAGCACTACATTCTCACCACTCTCTGAGTAAAGAAGATTCTCCTGCATTCCTTATTGGATTTATTAGTGACTATCTTATATTTATGACCTCTAGTTTTGGACTCCCCCGTAAGTGAAAACATCCTCTCTACGTCTACCCTATCAAACCCCTTCATGATATTAAGAACATAAAAACATAAGAAATAGGAGCAGGAGTAGGCCTTACAGCCCCTCGAGCCTGCTCCACCATTCAATAAGATCATGGTTGATCTTTGACCTCAACTCCACTTTCCCACCCGATCCCCATATCCTTTGATTCCCTTAGAGTCCAAAAATCTATCGATCTCTGCCTTGAATATATTCATGATGTGGAGATGCCGGTGATGGACTGGGGTTGACAATTGTAAACAATTTTACAACACCAAGTTATAGTCCAACAAATTTATTTTAAATTCCACAAGCTTTCGGAGGCTTCCTCCTTCGTCAGGTTACTTTCAGAATTTTATACGTTTCAATGAGATCACCTCTCATTCTTCTAAACTCCAGAGAATATAGGCCCATTCTACACAATCTCTCCTTATAGGTCAACCCTCTCATTCCAGGAATCAATCTAGTGAACTTTTGTTACACCGCCTCTAAGACAAGTATATCCTTCCTTAGATAAGGAGACCAAAACTGTGCACAATACTCCAGGTGTGACCACACTAAAGCCCTGTACAATTGTAGCAATGATGTGGAGATGCCGGTGATGGACTGGGGTTGACAAATGTAAGGAATCTTACAACACCAGGTTATAGTCCAACTGTTTTATTTGAAAATCACAAGCTTTCGGAGGCTTTCTCCTTCGTCAGGTGAGTGTGGGATCCGCAACACAGGCTGTCAGCTGGAGGAGCTCTATTTAAAGGGGAAGTCCTCCAACGGCTGGCCTGGAGCAAACATCCACACACCACAGTGCAGCAGCACAGGGGCAAGGCACCTGGATCCAGTACAGGAAGCACTTCAATGACCTAACGAGGTCAGCAAAAGTGAGTACACTTACTGATTCTCCTACATTCCGTCTTCCACATCACCGCCCCCACCCCCCAACTCATTCTGCACTGCCAACACTACTCTATCACATCACTCCTCACACCCTCTCAAAGCTCATCCTCAACTTACCTGCACTTCCTCACCTCCCCATCAGTCACCCCACCACTACCACTCAACCCAATCCTCATACAATGTCATGACTCTGTCACATACTCACCCTCTGATGCACCTTTTTCACGGTCAGCCGCACCAATGCATTCATCGGTTGGCCATTTCACCATCACTCACTCACGCATCTGTACTTTCTCCCCTTATTGGAGAAGAGAGCTCAGAATGCACAGGAGAGGGCGAGGACCGGTGGGAGGCCGCAACAAATCATCGTCCTCACAGACGCGGAGCAGGAGACGCTGGAGCTCAGCCAAACCCTCGAGTGTCTGTCCGTCGGGGACGCCGAGACTGGTACCAGACAAACGTCTGGTGACATAACTTTAACATTCAGCACATACAATATGAATTGATGTTAACATTCCTTGCCATCTTCAGCACCTCAGTATGCTCATCGCAACATGACACATCTGTGATCATGCTCAATATTGCCTTCTGTTCTCTTACAGGGCCTTCAGCGACCGGTGTGACGGCAGAGGGTGATTCCTCAGAGGAGCTCCCAGCCTCTGAGGGCGCACCGTCACATCTTAGCGAGCCATCCACCAGCGCAGATACCACAGTGGGTCCTAGTAATCAGTTAATTGAGTTGGTATCTGGTGCAGGGAGGGTTGGGCGGGGGGTTGCTGGTATGGGCTCTGCTCTATCCAGGTGGAGTGAGGATTGGACTCTTCACACTATCTGGTGTTAGGAGAACCGTTCACATATCAGTGACTCCCTGGCCTCATGAGCAGCCAGGTGAGCCGCTGCTCTGCCCATGGGTTGCTCCTGCTCCTCCTCCTCCTCCTCCGCCTCCTCCTCCTCAATGGGTGGCAGATGTGGATACGGCCTCCTCAAGCGGTACCTATCTCTGTTGTGCCATGTTGTGCAGAGCACAACAAATGGCTATAATGCAACCCACCCTGTCTGGTACGTATTGAGGTGCTCCCCCAGAACGATCAAAGCACCTAAATTGCATCTTGAGCAGCCCTATCGCATGCTCAATTGTAGACCTGGTGGCGATGTGGCTGTCGTTATATCGACACTGTTGCTCGATGATGAGGTTCCTCAGAGACGTCATGAGCAACTTGTGCAGGGGTATCCCTTGACCCTGAGGATCCAGCCCTTAAGGGTGTTCAGTGCATGGAAGAGGGGTGGGATGTTGGATTCCCAGAGGATGAAGGCATCGTTGCAGCTGCCAGGGTATCTGGTGCACACGTGAAGGAATCTTTTGCGGTGGTCACAAACGAGCTGAGTGTTAAAGGATTGATAGCCCTTCCTGTTGATGAACAGTCCTGGCTCGTGTGGAGGTGCTCGTATTGCTATATGGGTGCAATCAATTGCACCCTGCACCCGTGGAAAGCCAGCCACCGAGTGGAATCCCACTGCCCTCTCCGTCTGGCTGAGGTCGTCCATGGGGAAGTTGACATACTGCGAAGCCCTGCGAAACAAGCTGTCGGTGACCCGCCTTGTGTGCAGATGACTGAGAGACCTTGGCAATGTCCCTGGTTGCACCCTGGAATGATCCGGAGGCGAAGAAGTTGACTTTGACAACGACAGGTAAGGAGATGCTGCTCGGCCCAGCTGGGAGCAGCACGGCATGGAGGAGGCTGCAGATGTCTGGGACTACCTGGCGACTGACTCTGAGCCTCCGTATGCACTGCTCCTCAGAGAGGTCCAGGAAGCTGTACCTCGGTCTGTAGACCCTGTGGCGAGGGTAGTGCTCCTGCGGCGAGGGTAGTGCTCCTGTAATGTCACTCTCTCTGTTATTGTCCTCTGTGCTCTTGTGCGGGTATCTGTGGCACAGCACTGTGTTGTGGAGCTCCAAGTGGCGGAGGTGGACGCTGTGCCTGGCGAGGCTGGTGATGTTGCTCGTCCTCGGATGTCGTGGTGAATGCAGCCATGGCGCTCCCCGTGCTGACGGTGTGCATTTGAGAGGGTCCGAAAAGTAGTTAAATATGTTTGATCAGCAGAATTTTGAAAGTAAGAATTTTCAGTGAAAACAGAAAGATCTCGCAGCCAAAACTTTGTCTGAAAAAACAGAGTGCCTTGCTGCAATAAGTGACCTTTTCTCCCCATCTGTCAAATAAGCATTTGAATCTCCCACTGGCTGCTGGCTGAAACACGTCTGTTGCAACATGAAGTATTTCCCACAACACGGGAAACACGCTGAAGATGCTTCAAAATCGCATCCCTGCCAAAATGTGAGAAAATTAAGTACTTCAAGTACTTAAACTACCTCAACAACTGTGTAAACGATCATCCTGCCAGCGTTAATTGCCAGTGGGACTTCCGCATTCGGGAGGCACGCGTGCACCCAGACACGTCAATGGGGAACCCGGAAGGCTGCGTGTTGGAGCCGGGCTCCGAACCTGAACGGGATTGCCCTGATTCTTGGAGCCCTGCCCCCCCCACCCCCAATGTATCCGCAATTTCCCGGGATAATCAAGCCCTTTGTGTCCTCCTCACAGCTTATTTTCCTACCTAGCTTTGTATCATCAGCAAACTTGGCTACATTACATTCGATCCCTACATCTAAGTCATTAATATAGATTGTAAATAGCTGAGGCCCAAGCACTGATCCTTGCAGCACTCCACTAGTTACAACCTGCCAACCTGAAAATGAACCGTTTATTCCGACTCTTTGTTTTCTGTCCGTTAACTAATCCTCTAGCCATGCTAATATATCACCCCCAACCCCATGAGCACTTATCGTGTGCAACTACCTTTTGCGTGGCACCTTATCGAATGCCTTTCAAAAATCAAACTGTACTACATCCACTGGTTCCCTTTTATCTACCCTGCTAGTTACATCCTCAAAAAACTCGAATAAATTTGTCAAACACAATTTCTCTTTCATAAAACCATTTTGACTCTGCCTAATCATAATATGATTTTCTAAGTACCCTGTTACCACTTCCTTAAAATGGATTCCAGCATTTTCCCGACGACTGATGTCAGGCTAACTGGCCTGTAGTTCCTTATTTTCTCTCTCCCTCCTTTCTTGAATAGTGGTGTTACATTTACTACCTTCCAATCCACTGGGACCGTTATAGAATCTAGGGAATTTTGGAAGATCATAACCAATGCATCCACTATCTCTGCAGCCACCTCTTTTACACCCTAAGATGTAGGCCATCAGATCCAGGGATTTGTTGACTTTTAGCCCCGTTAATTTCTCCAGTATTCTTTCTTTACTAATATTAATTACTTTAAGTTCCTCACTCTCATTAGACCCTTGGTTCCTTACTATTTCTGGTACGTTTTCTGTGTCTTCTACTGTGAAGACAGATACAAAAAATTATTGTTTAATGTCTCCATTATTCCCCATTATTTTAAAGACCACTTTCAGGTCACTTCTCAGTCTTCTCTTTTTGATCGTAAAGTGCCCCAGCCTGTTCAATCTTTCTTGATAGTTGTACCCTCTCAGTTCTGGTATCATCCTTGTAAATCTTTTGTCCCGTGCTTCTATATCCTTTGTGTAATATGGAGATCAGAACTGTGCACAATGCACCAAGTGTGGTCTAACCAAGGTTCTATATACGTTTAACATAACTTCTCTGCTTTTGAATTCTATTCTGCTAAAAATGAACCCCAGTGCTTGGTTTGCCCTTTTGATGGCTTTGTTAGCCGCTTTGATTTGTGAATCTGTACCCCTAGATTCTTTGCTCCTCTACCCCATTCAGACTCTTATTTTCCAAGGAGTAGGTGGCCTCTTTATTCCTCCAAAATGAACCACCTCACATTTATTTATATTGAAATTAATTTGCTATTTACACACTCATTATGCAAGTTTGTTAACATCTTCTTGTATTTTGTCACATTCTTGCTCAGTATTAACTATACCCCCCAATTCGGTGTTGTGCGCAAATGTTGATATTTTAAGAAAACGTGAGTGTTCACGTAAATTGCCAACACTCTTGAAACCAGAATAACAGCAGGAGCTAACATTGCATCCGACAGGCAAAGAAATCCAAAGAATTTTTCGGTACAGCATGAATATAGCTTAGTTGTTGAACTAAGGATGCATGACCAACATTGATGAAGCATGCATATTGCCTAAATCAGCTTTGCAAATCCCCAGCTCAGTTTCTCTCAAATCAAGCAAAATAAATATATTTTGTTTCAAGGCAGCCAGGTAGGATGGAAACAAGATGGAATGCGTATAGTAAAATAATTCCATGACCTTGACAAAAGTCATGAGGAAGCAACAGAGAAAAAAAACGAAGGAAGAGAAAGTGCTCTCGTTAAATTTCTGTGCTTAATAAAATAATGATATGCTGCTGCAGATTTTTAGTGAATAGAATGATGTCAGTAGCATTGCTGACTAACTCAGTTGGTAAGCATATGGAAGTGAGCCACACAGATCAGAAAGATCCCATGTTCAATCCCCAGGCCAGGGGCTGGGATGTTACAGCCCCTGAGCTAAGGTAAGAGAAATTGGCCAATCCTGATTACTGTTCAGTGGTGAAGTCTGTGTGTACATGGACATTGGGTGAAGAGAGGATAAAGGTTAAGTGCTCTGATCCTCACAGTTGAATAATATATCAACACTCACTGCTTATGAATATATACTTCCACGTGAACCTGTGCCTTCAAAAAAAAGAGGGGAAAGCAAAAAATAGATTATGTCGTAATGGTACCCTTATGAATACATTTTGATTGTCTGAGATAGCTGTCACCAGCTGGTGATAATGCTTCATTCAATGTCATTTGAAGTCTGATTTTGTGCAAATCTATAGTAATCACCATAAAAACTTTAATTATTCATGTTGCACATAAAGAGTGGTTTTACTTTAGTAACATTTTGTAAAGTTTTTTCTTAGTTTGTTGTGTGCCTGCCAGTGAATTATATTACTTTGGAGCACTAATGCTGGCTAAATATACAACACCAAAAGTCTTTCCAAAGGAGATTACATGGCTTTTGGGTTGAGTGGGGTGGGGAGTGTATATATTGTGATGCACAAGGTATTGCAGCTGTGTGGGGACTGGCTGGATGGACCTTTGAGTCTTGTCCTGTCCATCATTGTTGTATGTTTGAATGTAATCTCTTTGACTCATCTGATTTGTTGAAATTTCATTTGGCGATAATTTTGAACAATTTGACTTGACGCACAGTAATTCACACTGATTCTGTTTCTTGACTGAAAAATGGGCAAGTTGAAAATCAAGGGGGCACCTCAGCCACCCCATTGATGCCCAAGGCCCGCCTGATGCAATTTCAAGCAGGCCTGTAATTGGACGAGCAGTATGCCTACCAGTTTCCAGCAGGAAACTGCTTAAACATGCAAATCAGGGTCCTATGCCGATTGCAATTTTGAGGTACAAATGTGCGGAACATTGCCATGCATTCTCCATCCAATTGTACCAGGCATTAAGCGGCCTTAAAGGGACCACTGGAGGACATTGAAAAAACGGACGCAGAAATGTTTCTTTTGTAGGGCCAGGAGGATCCTGGGCTGATAAAAAAAAGCTCTGGCCCACTGCAAGTCTGTTCGAGACCCCCCCAGATCCCTACAGCATCGCCTCCCTTCCCCTCCTAGTTCTGATTGTTGATCTTTAGGAATATGTGTCTTAAGAAAGATACCACATAAGAGTCTTATATGGTATCTTTCTTAAGATAATGGCAAAGATAATGGCACATGGAATTAAGGGGAATGTGGTCATATGGATAAAGGGAAGAAAGCAACGGGTAGGGTAAATGGAAGTTTTCTGGTGAGTGGTAATCCATGGAGGTCTGTGTTGGGGCTGCTATTATTTAAGATAATTGGCAAAAGAACCAGTGGGAAGATGAGGATAATTTTTTTTTAACATAGTGAGTTATTTTGATCTGGAATGCACTGCCTGAAAGGGTGGTGGAAGCAGATTCCATAGTAACTTTCAAATATATTTTTGAAAAGGAATAATTTACAGGGCTATGAGGAAAGAGCAGGAGAGTGGGACTAATTAAATAGCTCTTTCAAAGAGCCAGCACAGGCACAATGGGCTGAACGACCTCCTTCTGTGTTGTATGATTCTATGATTCTATGTTATCCTTCCAGAAGCAAACAGTAGAAACTTGGGATGCATCAGGGTCTGTAACATTTTGGTATAAAACTCCCAGTAAGAGGGCAATGGCATCTTCAAATATGTACACTCAAATAATGATAAGTTTCTCTTTCTTAAAACACATATTCCTAAAGGTCACCATTAAAGGATTTAAAAGTTATTTACTAAAGCCCTTTGAGGCCTTAAGAACAAAGAAATCAATCAGCAATATAATTAATGAGGAGAGGTCACCATCAACATGGCACCAAATTCAACATTATATACTTACATACCAGAGGGCACAAATACACTTTAGAAAGTAGTTGTTTTTTTGTAAGTAAAGATCTGTTAAAGTTGTGTTACTTGACAAACTTGTGCTCTTCACATTGATTTCTATTTTGAAAATTGCAATTCAGCACTTCTGGACTTGAGTATGATACGTTTAGTCCAGCGTGGATCAAAGCAAAGGTCTAAACGAAAACTGGTATGCATGAGTAATAAGACACCCTGTCTTCCAATTATCAAACTGGAGTTGTCACTTTGGCAGAGTAATTATTCCCAGCAAACAGCGGAGAACTGTGACAAGTGTCACACATTGACAATCATGTCCTGCCCTCTGTCAATAATTTAATCTGTCCCTTAAGTTATCACTGGGGAATAGCAACCAGGGCTGAAGATAAACTTCAAATTGTTCTTGTTTCTTTGCTGTCTCTCTATTGCTTTCCTACTTAGATGTCTACGCTGCCTCCCACTGTCATACTTTCCTCTTCACCCAAAACATAAGGACATAAGAACAAAAGAAACAGGAGCAGGAGTAGGCCATACGGCCCCTCGAGCCGGCTCTGCCATTCAATCAAATCATCCCTAATCTTCGACCTGAACTCCACTTTCCCACCCGATCTCCATATCCCTTGATTCCCTTAGAATCCAAATATCTATCGATCTTAGTCTTGAATATACTCAACGACTGAGCATTCACAGTCCTCTGGAGTAGAGAATTCCAAAGATTCACAACCCTCTGTGTGAAGAAATTATTCCACATCTCGGTCCTAAATGGCCAATCCCTTATCTTGAGGTTATGCCCCCTAGTTCTAGACTCTCCAGCCAGGGGAAACAGCCTCTCTGTATCTACCCTGTCAAGCCCTCTAAGAATTTTATATATTTCAATGAGATCCCCTCTCATTCTTCTAAACGCCAGAGAATATGGGCCCTTTTGACTCAATCTCTCATCATAGGACAACCCTCACATCCCAGGAATCAATCTAGTGAGCCTTTGTTGCACCCCCTCTAAGGCAAGTATATCCTTCCTTAGGTAAGGAGACCAAAACTGTACACAGGTGTGGTCTGATCAGAGCCTTATTTAATTGCAGCAAGACCTCCAACCCCTCATAATAAAGGCTAACATACCGTTTGCCTTCCTAATTGCTTGCTGTACCTGCATGTTAACTTTTTGTGATTCATGTCCCAAATCCCTCTAACTATCAACATTTCTTTAAAAATATTCTGCTTTTCTATTCTTCTTACCAAAGTAGATAATTTCATATTTCCCCACATTATACTCCACAGTCTTCTCCATAGATGATCTACGATTAATCAATAGCAGGGATAATTCCTTAGCATGGACTGGTCCCACCCATCCTTTCTTCTTTCCACCATAGGCCAACCTCAAGGTGGAGGGTACTGCCAGACAATACTTTCTCTAAGGAACTAAGGAGAAGATTTTCTCACATGGCTATATGTAGTGAAATAGTAAACACCTATTGAAAAAAGATGTTTACGATTTTATGACAAAAAGTCATGGCTATGTGAGCTGAAATGACGATTAAGACTCAGACTCTGAGCAATTACAAAGTACTCCTAATCTGAACGATTTTTAGCATTGTTTTTATTTAACAAATATTTATGTACCCTTACATTTGTAATCTAAATTTCATAAAAATTAGCTTTTAAGGAAGGGCAGAAACAAATTAAAAACAAAATTAAATCTTGAAATAAATATTTCAAGTATAATTTACTATTAAATATTCTATATAAGAACATAAAGAACATAAGAAATAGGAGCAGGAGTAGGCCATGCAGTCCCTCGATCCTGCTCTGCCGTTCAATAAGATCATGGCTGATCTTCGACCTCAACTCCATTTTCCCACCCGATCCCCATATCCCTTGATTCCCCTAGAGTCCAAAAATCTATCCATCTCAGCCTTGAATATATTCAACGATTGAGCATCCACAGCCCTCTGGGGTAGAGAATTCCAAAGATTCTGAGTTAAGAAATTCCTCCTCATCTCAGTCCTACTTTATGTTCTTATATAGAATATTTAATAGTAAATTATACTTGAAATATTTATTTCAAGATTTAATTTTGTTTTTAATTTGTTCCTGCCCTTCCTTAAAAGCTAATTTTTATGAAATTTAGATTACAAATGTAAGGGTACATAAATATTTGTTAAATAAAAACAATGCTAAGGACAGGCCCTGCGAATACACAGGGTCTGCTCAGACGAGGAGGAGCGCGATGGACACCTACAGACGCTGAAAGACGCCCTAGTAAGAACGGGATATGACGCTCGACTCATCGATCGACAGTTCCGACGGGCCACAGCAAAAAATCGCATAGACCTCCTCAGGAGACTAACACGGGACGCAACCAACAGAGTACCCTTTGTCGTCCAGTACTTCCCCGGAGCGGAGAAACTACGCCATGTTCTCCGCACCCTTCAACATGTCATCAATGAGGACAAACACCTCGCTATGGCCATCCCCACACCTCCACTACTCGCCTTCAAACAGCCACCCAACCTCAAACAGACCATCGTTCGCAGCAAATTACCCAGCTTTCAAGAGAACAGCGTCCACGACACCACACAACCCTGCCACGGTAACCTCTGCAAGACATGCCAGATCATCGACACAGATACCACCATCACACGAGAGGACACCACCCACCAGGTGCATGGTTCATACTCCTTTGACTCGGCCAACGTTGTCTACCTCATACGTTGCAGGAAAGGATGCCCCAGAGCATGGTACATTGGCGAGACCATGCAGACGCTGCGACAACGGATGAACGGACACCGCGCAACAATCGCCAAACAGGAGGGTTCCCTCCCAGTCGGGGAACACTTCAGCAGTCATGGACATTCATCCACCGACCTTCGGGTAAGCGTACTCCAAGGCGGCCTTCGAGACACACGACAACGCAAAATCGTCGAGCAGAAATTGATAGCCAAGTTCCGCACCCATGAGGACGGCCTCAACCGGGATCTTGGGTTCATGTCACGCTACACGTTACCCCACCAGCGAACAAATGTTATCTGTTTTTAATATAACGGGTCAGTTGCTGTCTTTTCTATGTTTCTACCTCTCTATCTCTGTTTTTTTTTGTTTGTTGTTTTTTTTTTGGTGATTTGTATATTCTGTGAGACCCGGCAGGTAACACCTGTCTGTCTGCACACTGATTGCCTTGACAACGGGCAGTTGAAAAAACTGTCTGTACTCACCAAGCATTGTTCTGTGAATTATAAATGCGATTTCATTTCGAGGTTTTCATTTTCACATCGTTCACCTGACGAAGGAGGAAGCCTCCGAAAGCTTGTGAATTTAAAATAAAATTGCTGGACTATAACTTGGTGTTGTAAAATTGTTTACAATTGTCAACCCCAGTCCATCACCGGCATCTCCACATCAGTCCTAAATGGTCAAGCTCTTATCCTGAGACTATGCCCCCTGGTTCTAGACTCTCCAGCCAAGGGAAACAGCGTCTCAGCATTTACCCTGTCAAGCCCTCTCAGAATCTTATATGTTTCAATGAGATCACGTCTTATTCTTCTAAACTCCAGAGAGTATAGGCCCATTCTGCTCAATCTCTCCTCATAGAACAACCTTCTCATCCCAGGAATTAATCTAGTGAACATTTATTGCACCGCCTCTAAGGCAAGTATATCCTTCTTTGGGTAAGGAGACCAAAACTGTACACAGTACTTCAGGTGAGATCTCACCAAAGCCCTGTACGACTGCAGCAAGACTTCCTTACTCTTGTACTCCAATCCCCTTGCAATAAAGGCCAACATGCCATTTGCCTTCCTAATTGCTTGCTGTGCCTGCATGTTAACTTTCTGTGCTTCATGTACAAGGACACCAAATCTCTCTGATCACCAACATTTAATAGTTTCTCACCATTTAAAAAAAAAATCTGTTTTTCTATTCGTTCTACCAAAGTGAATAACCTCATATTTCCCTACATTATACTCCATCTGCCACCTTCTTGCCCGCTCACTTAGCCTGTCTATATCCCTTTGCGGATTCGTTGGGGTAAATTTTAATGGGGAGCCGGGAAGAGAGTGTGTTGGGTTGAGGGGGGGCGTGGGGGAGGGATTTCTGGACGGGAAACCTGGAAGTATGAGTTTCCAGGACGTCCTTACAGACGTCTTTCAATTTTTTTCAGTCTGTTTCCCGCCCGACAGCCAACCAGATTGACAGGCTGACTGGCAGTCAGACTGAAGGGAGTGGATGTCTGCAGGTAAGTCATGGATCGGCGGGGGGAGGGGGGGGGCGTTGGGGGTTGATCGGTCATTGCGTGGGAGGCAGTCATCGGGTGGGGTTCAGTCATTGGAGGGGGGGGGGCGGTCATCGTGGGGGGGGTCGCTCATCAGGAGGAGCAGTGTTGGGGTCATCGGGGTCGATAGTCATTGGGAGGATCATCAGTGGGGGGGTCGGTCATCAGCGGCTCAATCATGGGGAATCGGACATCGGGGGGGTTGGAGATTGTGGGGGCTTCATAGATCGTGGGAGTGGGCCGGACATGGGGGTGGTCGGAGATTGTGGGGAAGTTGGACATTGTGGGGGGATTAGAGATCGCAGGATGTTGGTGGGGTCGGAGATCGCGGTGGGGGGTCAGAAATCACGGTGGGGGCCAGAGATTGCTGGGGGGAGGGTCGGTCGATCGCATGTGTGAGATCACAGCAGGTAGGCTTGTTAGACCTGGAGGAAACACTCCTGCTCCTCCTGGCCCACAAGGAGGGCAATAAATATGTAGCGTGCATCAGAAGGCCCGGGAATCCCGGCCCCCAGAAGTTAAAAATAAAAAACCTATTAGAATCGAGGCCCGCAGCCTCCTTTAGAGATTTTACTGACCGACCCGTCTTCTGAGAGCAGGTTAGTCGCTCGCCCCTTGACCCACCTCCGTTAAAACCGGAAGTGGCAGGATGGAGGCAAGTTGGGATCGGGTTTTACTTTTTTACAATTTTAACCTTCCTACCCGTCCCTAACCCACACATTCATGGGGTTAAAATTTACCCCTTAGCATCCTCCTCGCAGCTTACTTTCCCACCTAGCATTGTATTGTCAGCAAACTTGGATATATAATACACTCGGTCCCTTCATCTAAGTCATTAATATAGGCTGTAAATAGCTGAGGCCCAAACACCGATCCCGGCAGCACTCCACTAGTTACAGCCTGCCAACCTGAAAATGACCTGTTTACTCCTACTCTCTGTTTTCTGTCTGTTAACCAATCCTCTATCCATGCTAATATTTTGCCCCCAACCCCATGAGCCCTTATCTTGTGTAACAACCTTTTGTGTGGCACCTTATTGAATGCCATTTGAAAATCCAAATATACTAAATCCATTGGTTCCCCATTATCTACCCTGCTAGTTACATCCTCAAAATACTCTACATGCTGAGAGGCTGTTTCCCCTGGCTTGGATGCTGAGAGGCTGTTTCCCCTGGCTTCGATGCTGAGAGGCTGTTTCCCCTGGCTTCGATGCTGAGAGGCTGATTCCCCTGGCTTAGATGCTGAGAGGCTGTTTCCCCTGGCTGGAGAGTCTAGAATTAGGGGGCATACTCTCAGGCCAAGGGGTTGGCCATTTAGGACCGAGATGAGGAGAAATTTCTTCACTTTGAGGATGGTGAATCTTTGGAATTCTCTAGCCCAGAGAGCTGTGAACACTCAGTCGTTGAGTATATTCAAGGCTGAGATCGATAGATTTTTGGACTCTAAGGGAATCAAGGGATATAGGGATTGGGCAGGAAAGAGGAGCAGAGGTCGAAGATCAACCATGATCTCATTGAATGGCGGAGCAGGCTCGAGGTGCCATATGGCCTCCTCCTGCTTCTATTTCTAATGTTCGTATGTTCTAATAGATTTGTCAAACACGATTTCCCTTTCATAAAAGCATATTGACTCGGCCTAGTCATATTATGATTTTCTAAGTGCCCCATTACCAGGTCCTTAATAATGAATACCAGCATTTTCCCGACAACCGATGTCAGGCCAAATGATTTGTAATTCCCTGTTTTCTCTCTTCCTACTTTCTTGAATAGTGGTGTTACATTTGCTACCTTCCAATCCACTGGGACCGTTCTAGAATCTAGGGAATTTTGGAAGATCACAACCAATGCATCCAATATCTCTGCAGCCACCTCTTTTAGAATCCTAGGATGTATGCCATCAGGTCCAGGGGATTTGTTGGCTTTTAGTCCCATTAATTTCTCCAGTACTTTTTCTTTACTAATATTAATTACTTTACATTCCTCACTCTCATTAGATCATTGGCTCGCCACTATTTCTGGTATGTTTTTTGTGTCTTCTATTGTGAAGATAGATACAAATACAAATACAGGTCAGGGGCTGGTATTCTGTGGTGAGTGACTCACCTCCTGACTCCGCAAAGCCTTTCCACCATCCACAAGGCACAAGTCAGGAGTGTGATGGAATACTCTCCATTTGCCTGGATGAGTGCAGCTCCAACAACACTCAAGAAGCTCGACACCATCCAGGACAAAGCAGCCCGCTTGATTGGCACCCCATCCACCACCCTAAATGTTCACTCCCTTCACCACTGGCGCACCATGGCTGCAGTGTGTACCATCCACAGGATGCACTGCAGTAACTAGCCAAGGATTCTTCGACAGCACCTCCCAAACCTGCAACCTCTACCACCTAGAAGGACAAGAGCAGCAGGCACATGGGAACAACACCACCTGCACATTCCCCTCCAAGTCACACAACATCTCGACTTGGAAATATATCGCCGTTCCTTCATTGTCTCAAGGGCAATTAGGGATGGGCAATAAATGCTGGCCTTGCCAGCTGTAAGCATGGCACAGGCCCCAGGGATTTACGAACAGACATTTTGTGGACTTTTGTGTTTTAAGTTTTTTCTGATGAAAAAACAGCAGCCCGTTTGAAAAGTGGGTGTGGCCCAGCTGTGTGTAATGGACAAGGGATTCCGACCAGACCCCTAAGCCAATTAAGGGAAATGTCTGAGTTGACAGAGTTTCTCTGAGAACACAATGAGCCAGGAAGGGCAATGCATACGGTAATTGGCAGGAGATGGAGACACCATTGTTAATCAATGTTAAACCACTTAGCCCAGGACCTGGTGTGAAGTGAAACCCACTATCAGCCATTACCACCATTGCCTAGGTGAGGTGACCCCGAAGAGCGGAAAGCCAAACAAAGGAGGGCCATCAAAATCCCAGACTGGCAGACTGGTTGGAAGCAAAAGGACATCACTGTAAGATTACTGACTACACAAAAACAGCAGGCTGCGAAAACAGCACCGCAGGAAAAGGAACGTTTCATTTTTTGGAGCGAAAAAGTTTGGAACTTTGGGGGGTATAAGAGGAGGCAGTTTTGGGACTTTTCGCTCTCTTGCTTCCTCGCCTGCTCTCGTCTTTGCTTGTCCTCACCTTCAAACAAGAACCGAGCACTCCGCCTGGGGCGGAGAGAAGAAACCACCACGAGAAGCAGAGCCTCGCTCTTCAACTGTATGGTCGAACCTCAAACAGAGACTTGAATACTAGACGGCGGTAGGGAACCAGGAGACATGTTTTCTACAAGGGGAAGCAGCGAGAAAGTCAAGGGACAATCGAGGTGAACATTGTCCAAGTCCACATCCTTAAAACCACCAGTATTGTGTGAAGGGGTGTTGCGTGTTCCCAACCAAGCCATAGGGGTTTAGTGGGAAGGTTCTGCGGGTGGGGTATAGCATTTACTCTACTCTGGGTAGTGACGTAATGTACTGTATTGTCTTACGCCACCGTTTTTTTTGATATATTGAAGACAGCGGTGTGTGTTAACCTTAATAAACACTGTATGATTGAGTCCGAAAAACTTGTCCATGAGTCAATTCTGTTCACCGTAATTCCCGTCGGCCAGAACTGTGTAAGCGAGGGGTGATTCGAACCACCAAGGCAAACCACTTACACAGCGACGCCCACATCCCATGAACAAATTTTAAAAAACTCTTGTTAGACCTTTGGTTCACCATTATCTCAGGTATGTTTTTTGTGTCCACTATTGTGAAGACAGATACAAAATATTTGTCCAAAGTATTTGCCATTTCCTTATTCCCCTTTACAATTTCTCCTGTCTCTGCCTCTAAGGGACCCATATTTACTTTCGCTAATCTTTTCCTTTTTACATACTTGTAGAAGCTCTTATAATCCGTTTATATATTTCTTGCTAGTTTACTCTCTCATTCTATTTTTACCCTCTTTATCAATTTTTTGGTCATCCTTTGCTGGTTTCTAGCACTCTCCCAACCATCAGGCTTACTTCTTTTCTTGACAACATTATAAGCCTCTTCTTTTAATCTAATACTATCCTTAACTTATTTAGTTAGCCACAGATGGATCACTTTTCCGGTGGAGTTTTTATTTCTCAAGGGAATTTATATTTGTTGAGAATTATGAACTTTTTTTTTAAATGTTCGCCATTGCTTATCTACCGCCATATCTTTTAATCTAATTTCTCAATCTACCTTAGCCAACTTGCACCACATAATTATATAATTGGCTTTGTTTAAATTTAAGACCCTACTTTCGGACTTAACTACATCACTCTCAAACTTAATATGAAATTCCATCATATTATGATCACTCTGCCCCAGAGGATCCTTAACTATAAGATTACTAATTAACCCGGTCTCATTACACAATACAGATTCTAAAATAGCTGTTCCCTAGTTGGTTCCTCAACATATTGTTCTAGAAAACTGTCTTGAATGCATTCCATGAACTCATCCTCCAAATTTTTGCCAAATTGATTTGCCCAGTCTATATGAAGATTAAAGTCCCCCACAATTATTGCATTACCTTTGTTACAAGCTCCTCTTATTTCTTGATTAATACTCTATCCAACAACATAACTACAGTTAGGGGGCAACAAACTGCTCCCACCAATGTTTTCTGCCTCTTGTTATTTCTTATCTCCACCCATACTGATTCTACTTCCTGATCTTCAGAGCCAAGATCCTTTCTTACTATTGTCTTTATGTCATCCTTTATTATCAATGTTACCCTCCTCCTTTTCCATTTTGTCTGGATTTGCCTATTTCTGAAGATAAAAAATATTTTAAAATTATAGATATGGATACATATATTACATTCATAGTTAATATATTTTTAATAATAATAGAAATTAAAAATGATGTCTAGTTATCCCTGATCTAAAAGCTATTGCTTTCCATCACTGAACCTAATTCAGGTCTTTAATTCTTTTTATTGATTCGATTTTCATATTTCAACTGATGCACAACAGCTTTCTTCCTTGTTCCTTATTCAATTTGCAGCATGTCCTCTAGAAATGAATTCCTGTAACTATTTTTCATTTCTCTGTACATTTTTGATAATCCTCCTGCCCTCTTCCTGCATTACTCTTTCTAATCTCCAGATAGAGGTAGTCTGTCCCACAGGGAACACACTGTTAATTTATCCTAAAACTAAATGCTGATGTGCACCTCAACTATCTAGGGGATCAGTTTTTACAATTCACCTAGCACCTGACATTGGCTACAAAAAAGCAATTTGTCTCTTTGTGTAATTCCTCATTAAGCTGCGTTAGTGCTATCCTATTCAATCAACAACAGACCCTTACAGGTCCTAACCAAGAGCACAAAAAACAGCATTGTCTGTGTCTGAATAACAGCCAAGAATTTCAACAACATCAGACCCAACAATGTAAAAGAGACCTGAGCTGAATGCCTGGAAATTCAATTGTCAAGCTACATACAGCTGTGAACATTTTGATAAGCCACAGATTCATGAAAGTGGACTGGCAACCATTACACGTGACTTGATAAAGTAACTGCCTTAGCTTTGTGCAGACAATTTAATTTTAAGGGTTCCTAAAGTGGATGTATGTCTTTTTTCTATATTGATCTAGTTAACCAGGTACTCACAAACCACATCAAATAACATAATACACTGTTCGTATCAATGTTGGCTTATGTAGAATAACAGGACCATGGTCTCGGTTTCAGAATATGAGTCGAGGAATTTATAACACAAATGAAAGTAAGTTACTTAATTTGGATTGTGAGCGCAGAATATGTAGAGGATACAAGTACAAAATTAACAAACCCCAAGCAAAATGAGAATTATAGAAATTTACGGCACAGAAGGAGATCATTCGGCCCATCGTGTCTGTGCCGGCCGATAAAGAGCCATCCAGCCTAATCCCACTTTCCAGCTCTTGGTCCGTAGCCTTGTAGGTTGCGGTACTTCAACTGCATATCCAAGCACCTTTTAAATGTGATGAGAGTTTTTGCCGCTACCTCCCTTTCAGGCCGTGAGTTCCAGACCCTCACCACCTTCTGGGTGAAAGAATTTCTCCTCAGCTCCCCTCTAATCCTTCTACCAATTACTTTAAATCTATGCCCCCTGCTTATTGACCTCTCTGCCAAGGAAAATAGGTCCTTCCTATCCACTCTTTCTATCTAGGTTGCTCATAATTTTATACACCTTGTGTTCTACCACAAAATAGTGGATATGCGGAATGAACACCCGGCTTAAACAGTTGATGCTATTTTGATTAACTCTTAAAAAGACAACTGGATGAACATTTGCTTAGGATTCAGGGTAATAAGGGTAAATACAGACGAATTGCAGAAACTTGTTCAGAATATGATGATTTCTGGACTGCTGAGTCCATGGAACTGTCAGATCAAGAAACCAATCAAGATGTAAGGTTAGATAAGTATTCTGAAGTTTTGCATCAATTAAAATCGCAGGGAAAATAGGACGGGGCAAAACTTGCCAGAATCTTTCTTTATAAGTGAGTTGGGTAAAGTCCAAGATGATGTTGTCTATACATAGTTTGTGAAAGGAACGGATTTGTTGAATGCATGGCGTTTCCTTGTTTTCTTTATTTTATGTGGGGTAACTCTTGTACTTATCAAGTTGAGGGACTCTAGTGCTGGAAAATGGAATACTAACTCATTTCACCCAATTAAATTCAGAGTAAAGTTTTCTCCATCCATCAAATGATAAGAATTCCTCTGGTCATTATGTGTAGTAATACTATCAATACATTCATAAAGATTTTCTCTTTTTGGTATTTATAGAAAAATTGAAAATTTATTCTAAAGGAACATGTTTCTCATTTTCCCTAAAATACTGAACAGTCGAAACTATGAATGTATTTACAATGCTGCACATGATAACCAGTCTTATCCTAATGGGTCTTAGCTCCAGCCTCAGAAGAGCATTCCCCACTACATCAATGTATTATTTCTTTCCCCACACTGATAATTCTTTTGGTCTTTCGTAGCTAGATTGCCAATTTTGTGTTAATTTGCACCAAATTAAGGGCAATGAATCAATGCCCATCATTGATTGCCCTCATTTATTTCACATGGAACCCTTACATGCAGCTGAGAAGGATATTGCCATCTCTTGTGTGGACAGCATTCAAACTCGAATCTCATAGCTAAAAGAGCAGAATATTAACCTACCATACTACTTTATCCCTCCATATTCCATACTTTCTTGTGCTTGTAATGTGAAGTAGGAACAAAATGAGCAGGCATTGTCCTGAGTCTCACTCACTAGCCAGTGTTAAATGAATTCATCTCAATCATGGTTCGTGGGGAATCATCAGTGAAAAACCAGCTAAACAGTAATCTGTTGTGAAGCATCATAATGTTGCCCTTGTATAAACCTAGATTTTACACAGTCACTTTAACTGTTCATCCCTTGAGGTGATTCTACAAACACAACAGATTATGTAGTTTCAAGACATATTTATCCAACTTTATGCCGCTGGCAGGGATCCTTGTTAGCTGAGAGAGCATGTCGGAAATACAGATGTGCGGGTGCCCATAATTTTCCAACTGTTTTGGCTGGAAAATCATGGGCAGTGTGAGCCCAAATTGGTGAACAAGGCTTCCTGATGAGAATCAAAGTCAGAATATGATGATTTCTGGACTGCTGAGTCCATGGAACTGTCAGATCAAGTAAGGAAACCAATCAAAGTTTAAAAAAAAACTTAAAATACACAAAGAAAGATTAAATCCCACAAAATGGCTATTTTTTTTTAAAAGTCAAAACATTGGAAGTTTAACCAGCAGATGCTGCTTTACAACTCTTCCAAACTTGATGTAAAACTCACCCCTATAGCCTGTGTGGTGCCATCAGGAAGGCAGATATGTTGTAACACTTAGTGCGCATTATGTGGCAGATTGGTTTATCTTATGAGGCTGCTGTACAAAAAAGAAAAAAAAAAGTTGTTGCAATATTAATTCTGCCTCATTAAAGTTGCCTCATGATGTCTTCTTACCTATTAATATTATTTATTCTTGGGATGTGGATGGCACTGGCAAGGTTTCATTTATTGCCCAATCATTAAATGCCCTGAGAACTGTTGTAGTCTTGAACCGTTGCAGTCTTTGTGAAGATGGTGCTCCTCCGATGTTGTTATGTAAAGCATTCCAGGATATTGGCCCAGTGACAATGAAGCAATATCGATATTTGTCCAAGTCAGGCTATGCTCAGACATTGCTGGACGTGTCCTTCTTGGGGTAGAAATCGCAGGGGAGAGCGGTGATGCCGAAGTAACCTTGGTGCATTGCTGCAGTGCATTCTCTAGGTAGCACAGTGCACCCGTGATAGAGGGGGTAGGATATTGAGTTCCACGGCAGGATCAAGTGAACTGTTCTGTCCTGGATAGTGTTGAGCATCCTGAGTGTTGTTGTGGCCACACCCATCCAGGCAAGCACTTTTAGCTTGAGCTTTGTCAATGGTGGAGAGTCTTCAAAGGTTCAGAAGGTGTGCTACTCATCACAGAATACCCAGCATCTGTCCTACTGTTGTAGCTACAATGTTCATGTGGCAGGTCTAGTTAAGCTTCTGGTTAATTGTTACCCCCAAGATTTTGTGGGTGGGGGAGTCAGTGTCGGTGGTGTTATTGACAGTCAAGTGGAGATGACTGGGTTTTCTCTTGTTTGAGATAGTCATTAGCTGGCAATTATGTGGCACGAATGTTACCTGCCTTTTGTCAGCCCAAGCCTGCTGTACGTTGGATTGGGCTGCTTCATTATCAGAGGAGTTGTGAATAGAGCTGAGCACTGTCAGCGAATAGCCCCAGTCCTGAACTTATGGCAGAGGGAAGCAGATGAAGGTGGTTAGGCCAAGGCACTGTCCTGATGAACTCCTGCAGTGATATCCTGAGGCTGAGATTATTGGCTTCTGACAACCATAACCACCTTCTTTTATGTCAGGTTTGACTCAGGCCATTGGAAAGTTTGATAGGGCTCCAAGGTGTCACATTCAGTTGAATACTGCCTTGATGTCAAGGATAGCCACTCTACCTTTTTGCAAACACATTTGTAAGCATCAGTGTCATATGTTTTTTATTATTTCAAATTCACCTTGACAAAACCACATGTGACAAATTGTGCAGGTTGGTGCTCTTCTGTTGGCAGTCAAGTTAAATTTCCACCATAGATAAATGAATCTGTGACTAGTGTACAGTTAAAGCATGATAGTAATTGCATTAAATTACATTAATTATTAAAGTGCACAACTTTGTAAATCAGTACCGTTGTAAAACATAAAATGGAGGAAGGTCATAATGATTTATGTGGACTTCGAGCAGTTCACCACAGATATGTTTTACAGCACTGAGAATGTAGGTTTCTCCCACCAAGGAAGTACGCTAGCATCTCATATACGTCACTAAGCTATAGTTCCATAGTGCCAAGTGGGACTTAAGTACAGAGACTAAGAGTGAGTGTGGTATAATCACCTGCATTCCATTGACAACAGGCACTCTGATTCAAATAATGTGGCCTGTTAAGATTTTTTCATGAATGTATACAGGTAAAGAAATAGGCCCTGAAATTCCTCTGGGGTTCTACCAGTCTCCCACTGTAAATGTCCATTTTACTGAGGGTTCTGCCAGTCTCCCACTGTAAATGTCCATTTTACTGAGGGTTCTGCCAGTCTCCCACTGTAAATGTCCATTTTACTGAGGGTTCTGCCAGTCTCCCACTATAAATGTCCATTTTACTTAGGGTTCTGCCAGTCTCCCGCTGGTGTTACCACAGAATTTCAGGACCATGCTGTTTACCTCAACTGTCATAATTTTATGACAGTTTACTAGAAGAATTTTTTTTTAATTTTAACCTCCTTAACAGAGGAAAATATGTCTGTTGGAAAGCCACATTCCTGCTTGTACATGAATGGCAGACAAGAATATCACCCTCAAATTGTTTTTATGCAAAATGGTTTAACTAACATTTTCCTGACCTTGATACTTGGTCAATACGCACTCAACCAGATGTTTTTCTCGCTTCACGTATCTGGGCTCTAAATTTCCATTGGTGTTGTTAATTGTACGATTTATATCAATTAGTGTTAATTGTATTCAGGTGGTGGGTATCAATTGGGGACTCCCTTGTATCCTTTTTATAGGAGAGCTTATCTGGGCTGTGGGGAGTGTGTAAGGGGTATCTCTGTGAATAAAAGCTCTAGTATTCTATCCTTCACCACATGGCTATCCAATTTTAACAGGGGTTGCCCGTCTCCTGCAGTAATTTCATCTGAGATCAGCAGAACCCCCGGAGAAATGGCATAAATGACCATTTATACCATTTCTGGCACAGGGACTGGCAAATCAGGGTTAGTCACAGATACAGTCAGTGGGGTCTTCTTTATCTTCTGCAGTTTGTCGCTGGCATTCTCACCAGTGCTACTCCTCAGCCAAGGCAGCACTTAGTAGTAGGGCATAGCCTACAACCAACAGCCAACAGAGAAGTCCATGACACACAGGGGGTAAACACAGGTAGTACGTGCTGTACATTAGGATTAATCACAGATACAAGCTGCCTACTCTTCCTCCTCCTCCTCCTCCTCTTCCACTGTAATATGGCAATCTACAACCATTACACTGATGGACATAGAAAGAAAACACCCTGTAATATTTTCTTTTTTCATTGGCGTAGTGAATAGACGAGAGGTCATATTATACCACGTAATTCAGCCAAATATTATAGGGGCCAATTTACCTCAGGAAATGTTTATTCCCTGGGTGTTAAGCACAGGAAATAGGGGCAGGAGCTGTATTGCCTTTTTTTCTATTCAGGGACGTTGAGCCGGGAATCAGCTAGAGGCCTTCCGACTGCTGTGTCCATCAGCAGCCAGAGGGCCTTGACTCTGGCGGCCATTGCCGCTGCTGCAGAACTCTCAGGTCTGCAATGGTGGCCAAGTTCTCGGCCATAGGCCCCGCAAGAGGGTGGGTCTGCATGGAAGCGTGACCAGGCCAACCAAATGACCTGGCCCTCCAAATTCAGGCAAACGGACAGCTGGACAGACAAAGTGCACGACAAGCATGCTATGCCTGTCCATTGCCTGGGCAGATGGAGGCCAGGAAAATTAGCCCCATAGTTTTTGATATGATCAAGCCAGATTAGTGGAATAGCATGGCTTCTATAGAATGCAATAATGCATTTCCTTCCAATGAAGTGTATTCTTTATTATATTCTTTCTGCCTGTACCCATATGTTAAAATAGTTTTAAGGAAACAGAAAATATTTATACTAACATTAAAGTGGATATATTAATTTCTGATCCAATAAAGGCAATTTTCAAGTTCAAGAGAATGAATATGATAATATGAATTCTGATGAAGAGTTATGCCCAAACCATTAATCTTTCTTTCTCTTCCATAGTGTCAGTCGTGGCTCAGTGATGGGACGATTGCCCCTGAGTAAGTAGACTGCAGGTTCAAGTCCCACTCCAGAGATTTGAGCACATAATCTAGGCTGACACTCCAGTGCAGTATTGAAGGAGTGCTGCACTGTTGGAGGTGCTGTCTTTCAGATAAGACGTTAAAACAAAGCCCTGTCTGCCATCCTAGGTTGACGTAATAGATGCCATGGAACGCTTTTGAAGAAGAGCTAGGGAGTGCTCTCCAATGTCCTGGCCAATAATTATCCCTCAACCAACATCACTAAAGCAAATTATCTGCTCATTAACTCATTGTAAACAATTTTACAACACCAAGTTATAGTCCAGCAATTTTATTTTAAATTCACAAGCTTTCGGAGATTTTCTCCTTCCTCAGGCAAATGTTTGCCTGAGGAAGGAGAAAATCTCCGAAAGCTTGTGAATTTAAAATAAAATTGCTGGACTATAACTTGGTGTTGTAAAATTGTTTACAATTGTCAACCCCAGTCCATCACCGGCATCTCCACATCATTAACTCATTGATATTTGTGGGACCTTGCTGTGTGCAAATTGGTTGCTGTGTTTCCCTGCATTACAACAGTGACTATACTTCAAAAGTACTTCATTGCCTGTAAAGTGCTTTGGGACGTCCTGATGTCATGAAAGGCGCTATAAAAATGCAAGTTAACAATGGTTTCAACACTGTAGAATGTATACATTAAGTATGATTTTGTAATGATAAACTCATTAGTCAAATAACTATTGTACCCCTGTGTTTAATTAATGTTCTGTATAACCAAATTTACATACATTTCTTGACACTAACCTAATTATTGCCTGAAAGTTTTTTTTTGTGTGTGCACTCATGAAGCTAAGGAATAATATTGCTTGAAAATTGAACATTTTTCCACTTTGCATTGAATATCTTAATAATATGCCTCAACATTAACTTGCCAAGAATACCAGATACTTCACCGGCCAGCCTCCCAAAAACCTCATGGAGCGAAAATCTACCCGTGTCCTCCTCTGGAAAGGTATGTTATAATCAGTTGTGATGCTGTCACCCAGAGCAGAGGCGGTGGGAAGCTGCTGACTGATGCACACCATTATACCATTAGGTATGTTAATCTCCCAGGTTGCTGGAAGCAGTGTCTAGAAGATTAATCTTTAATAACTGGAGACCCGAGAGCAATATTCACACGCATTTGGGGAATCCGATATTGGGGCGGTCTGGAGCTGACCAGTCTACGTTAATGATACCTGTCCCTCAAAATGCACCTGTCTCCTGGCAGCACTATCAGGCAGCCAGCATGAGGTACTTCACAAGCCTTCAGGACAAGAGGGAAGAAAACTGGGGAATAAATATGGCTTTTCATGAGTACCATATGCAATCAAAGTTTTCTCGATTAAATAGCATATGTCGTGTTATCCTTTATCCAGCCATTCATCACAGGAAAACAGCAGATGACCAATTGCATTTATGGGAAGTAGAACTGAGATATAGCAAGTGGTAATACAATGGTTGTATTTAATACATTAGTTGATACTGTACAAATAGAGTATTTGTAAAGTTCCCACAGACTGCAATGGCCAGGCTTCTACATCTCCATTTTCTTATCTGTATAATTCTGGTTATCAGGAAGCTTTGATAACATACTTGACTTGTGTGTTTAACTGAACCCTTCCCCAGGTACTAACGGAATTCAGAATACAGCAGAAGGGACCAAAGACGTTTACGCATTGCTAAAATTGGGTTACAGGATGTTAATGCATATTCTCCAGCCAAGCCCAAGTTCAAACTCATCTGGTCTGGTTTAGTTACACTCATTGGCCCGGAATTTGCTGGGAAAATAATGGAGAATTTAATACGCATGCCATTATTAGTGTGCAAATAACCCAGCAATTTGTGACAAGGAAGAAATACCCCGTGAATTGCGAATCGCCACAAATCACTGGACGATTTGTGTCATTAGCCTCGCAAAAACGGAAACTCGCTGTCTACCTCCCCATGAGTTTCAAGAAATTGCTGCATTTGTGCCATTAAAACAAATTAGAAAGTTAGTTCTGATATTTAACTACCTAAGGACCCTTTTAATGACGACATTGATGTCTTGCAATGTCACTCAACCTCCCTGGCCCAGAAAGGGAACAATTGAAGCCGTGGAGTCTCATTCCTGCCTGCAGTAAATTGTTCCTAGAAGTTTTTAAAACTTAAAATTTATTTTTTCATACTTTGCCACTCTGTCACTTTTTTCTCGCTCTCTTAATCCAATCTTTCTTTCCCTCTCTTTGGGCTCGATTTTACCGGCGGGTTTCGTGTGCGTTTCCAGCGGGGGGGCCCCGAAAATCCCGATATCCAGGCACGTGACCGGATCGCGCCACGATCCCGCCCACTTCCGGGTTCCCCGATGACGTGCGGGGATGCGTGCGTAGCCCCCGCTGGTGGGAATCCCGCAGGCAATTAAAGCCAACGGGATGCCACTAGAGTGTATTTATTTTGCTTGTTCAGGTCATTAACTGACCTGATTAAGGGACTGTGTGTGATTTTGGAGAAACATGGGACTGTTTCACACACTGGGGGAAACAGTCCTAGTTGAACTGGACGTGTTGCAGCCGTCAGCCTGTGGCAGCTGCAAAGGTCCATTTGACAGGTGGTGGGGGGGGGGTGGGGGGTGGGGGAGACCCTCACCCATTGCAGGAGGCCGCTCTATCACTTGGGACAAAGTGTGGCCTCCACTACCCCACTCCTGACGGTCAAAGTCACCAACCTGCACACTCACCCCGGGGTCCAGAGACATGTGCCTACCTTGCGGACCCCCTCAGATGTACATATTGCGGATGGGGGCCGCCGTAGCTGCAGTCATGACCTCCTCAGAGGGCAAACAGTATCACCAGCCTCGTCATCCACGCCGTCCACCTCTGACACGTGAAGCTCCACAACAGAGTGCTGTGACACATCCACCTGCACAGCAGGAGGGAGGGCTACCGCAGAGAGAGACGCGTCGCAGAGGGCACTACCCTCGCCACAGGGTCCACAGACCGAGGCGCAGCTCCCCGGACCTCTCTGAGCAGCAGTGCACACGGAGGCGCAGATTCACTCGACATGTAGTCGTGGACATCTGCAGCCTCTTTCATGCTGAGCTGCTCCTGGCTGGCCCCAGCACCATCTGCTTACCTGTCGCTGCCAAAGTCACCACTGCCCTCCACAACTTCTCCTCCGCATCCTTCCAGGGTGCAGCCGGGTACACCGCCGATGTCTCTCAGTCGTCTGCGCGGAAGAGCCCTGCAAATACACCTGCACCTACTCTGCAGTAACACAATGGGTGGCATCAGTGGTGGGTCCTCATAGTGATACCCAGGAGCAGGCATTATTGCACAAAACAGACAGGATTCGCGGAGACATGGCAGTAGTGGTGCCAATATAATGTGTGATGTGAGTTGTTCTGAAATTCAATATAGGTAACACCCATGACAAACCCTCAAACACCCTTGTGCATCCCCTTCATGCTCACGAGACGTTTGCCTTACGCTGCCTACTGCACATATGTGATGCATGCCCTGTGGCTGCAGCACAGGTGGTGGCAGGTTGAGTGAGGCTGGCCGTGAGGGAGATGCACGAGAGGGTGAGTATGGGATAGAGCCATGAGAGTGTATGAGGATTGGGTTGCGTGGTAATGGCGGGTGAGTACTCGCGAGGTGAGTAGGTGCAGGTAAGATGAGGATGTGGTTTGAGTGGGTATGAGGGGTGATGTGACAGAGTAGTGTTGGTGCCGAAGGAGATGTGGGGTGGGGGCAGTGTTGTGGCAGACGGAGTGTAGGGGAAAGACTTCGTGTTCTCACTGTGGCTGACCTACTGTGGTCATTGGAGCGCATCCTGCACTGTATGCAGGTGGGCGATATGTTGGTGGTGCAGGTGACCTCCTCTGCCACCTCGAGCCAGGCCTTCTTGGTGGCAGAGGCAGGCCGCTTCCTCCCGCCCGCCGGGTGGAAGAGCTCTGTCCTCCCCCTCCTCCTCACCCCATCTGATGATACCTGGGGTGAGGCTTCATTAAACTGGGAGCAGCCTTCCCCCTGGGCTGCTCCATGCTGTAATTTGTTCCATTGGTTGCAGCATCTGTCAGTGGAGGACTGCCCCTTTAACTAGAGAGCCTCCAGCTGACAGATCGTACTGCGCATGCGCAGCCCGCCCGATGCGCAGACCAGCAGCGCGGAGCCCGGAAGAGCAGGTAATTGATTCCTATTAGTGTGTTGCCTGCTACGATCGCGCGGGCAACCCACTAATTTCACTGAGCGTGTTGACCACGCTCCCGAAACCCAACCCGCCGGAAACCCACAGGCCTGGTAAAATCGAGCCCCTTATTTCTCTTTCTGTACCTAATTTGACTCTAATTCACCCTATTTCCTTCTCCATTGTTCCTCTGTTTCTTTCTCTATCCTTAAATCTCATAGGCTAAGGAGATAGACTGTTAGTCCCATTGTTCACTAAGGTCCCAGATGCCCTCTTGACCTCGCCACACCGTTATCAACTCGCACTTTCAGCAATTTGCGGCGCAAAGATTTTTCGAGCTGAAGGGTGAGGAAAAAAATCTAACAAACTGGGCATGCCACAAGGTGCCCTGCCCTAGCAAATTCTGGGCCATTAGCTACATTTATATTTGTACTCTCCATATCAGAAAAAGCCAGACTGTAACTGGCAATTGGTGCTCCACCTCCTTTTTCTAAAGTTATGGCAAATACTGACAGATTTCATTAGGAACAGATTTCTTTCTGGTTTCTCCATTAAGCTGTTAAGAGAAGCAACAATTACAGGAAAAACAATTACATAGACCTCTTACACAATGGTAAACCCTAAAATATGACTTTAAAAGCCATTTCTATGCTGATTCATGCGTCGCCTTTAAAGGCTTCATCGCCGAGCAATTATCAGTTAGGCAATATAACCCAAGCGCAGTAGGACAATCTGTTTTTGACTTGACTTCCAAGTAGATTTGCACTATTATTTTGACCTTGAACTGATAGCACTCAATCTAATAAGGCAGGACAATCTGAAGAATGGATAGCCATGAGACTTAAACCTACAACCTTTGGTCAAAATGCAATTCTGCCACTTCACAATAAAACTTCCAACCAAAGCTCATTTTTAAAACAATTGGCATTAAATAGGCAACTCTTCAACTACAGTTGGCTTCAATTTGACCATACAGTTATTGGACTATTACACATAACCCATATGAGCTGATTCCCTGGAATGTAATCCAGGTCTACATTTATCAGTGCAAACGATTTTATTCATGTGTAATTATGAGAAAAAACAACCCTATTACAAAGACTGCAGGGTTAACACAGTTACCACTATCAGGTAATAGAGCTGACATTTCCATCAATTTGTTTTACCTGAAGGCCTAAATTAAGACAAATCCTATTTTAGTTCAAAATTTCACAACGTAGTTTAACATCATAAATTGCTCAGCAAAGCATGCACCTTCGCCTGAAATAGAGTTGATTGAGTAAAAGGCCCTGTTTACTGAACCTCCATAATGCTGGTTTTAATTGTTTCTTTCAAAAGAATATTGGAGCTGTAAACCAAGGAAAGAAATAGATACTTCTCCTATATAGCTCATGAAATCAAACAAGCATATCACAGCGCCAGTAAGAGACAAAAAGTGAAAAATTGTAAAAAGGGTTGACATCTGCTCCAAGGTACAAGGATTCAAACTGAGCCTACCACATATGCAAGCATTAACAAGTACATTCATTAAACTACCCGAAAAATGAGAAAGATTCTCCTGCCTTAGAACATCACATTCACTGAAATGCTCAAATCTGTAAGTTTTTCATATAGAATAATAAATAATGTTCCAACTATACCATATAAATAATTAAAACTTAAAGATGACATTGCTTAGAAATGTTGAAAGCACTGTGATTACTTATGAAAAATATTTGGAAGAAGTACAATTTTTTGAAGATTGCCGCAAGACTATCGAGTATGTTGAGAACAGAGCATTTAAAAACAGCTAGTAATACCAAACAAAGGAGACACTAGACTTTCAAACACAATACATTATATTGAACCTCATCACTGTGTATAAACAAGGTTCTGCTGCATTTCTTGACCTTGTGCATTTTGTGCTGATCTAAAGAGTACGCCGTCATCCTTCATCCCAGGGGTTGTAATCATGACACACAGTTGTCCATGACCTCAACCCCATGAGTTTCTGATGTGTCAGATGCCTCCCTGCAATGCTGACAAGCTCCCCACAGAGTTAGAATGTATAATTTAAAAATATGATAAACGTCTGATGGTGTATTTTAAAGTTGAAACAAAGGCCTAAACAAATCTGCACTATTCATTTTGTTAAAAATCCATTGAGTTGCAACTTTAATTCTAGAAAGCATGATTAAAGTAATATAATGGGGTGCAAGGTTGATTTTTTTTGTACATAAAAGATGATCCAAAGACATTTATGCAAACTCAACCTGCATGATCCCATGAACCGAAGGGCAAGATGGAATCTTTAACCCTCAGCACCACACTTCGACTGCTAACTGTAAATTGGCTCATTATCATGGTCCGTACAGAGTTCCTACTCTCTTAATCCATAATGGGGTTGATTTTTGTCTCTGTTCTGTCCTGAGAATGGGCTCAGACAGGCGTAACAGAGCATTAAATTAGACAGAATTCAGTTCCACAGTCCCACTTGATCTCAGCCTATTACTGGTCCCCAAATGGTGGAGTTTTGCCCACATTTCTTTTTGTCTCCCCTGTACTGGCAACCAAAATAATTTTGTGGCCAAAGAAAAATACATTCCACTTTATGATCCAGCAGCCTTTAAACAATAACCATTTGAAATGGATGTTTAGCAACTTCAATGGGGACTGTTAGGCATTATGGGGCCATGACAACAATAATTGTTTTTTGTTGCGTTCGCATCCGCCAGCATTTTATCCTGGTCGCAGGGAAGGCATGCACCGCATGTAGGTGGGAGCCTCATCAATACTTAAATGACGGAGTCTGATGACGTCATTTAGACTCTGACATGATTTTTACTACAAATCACAGCTATGATGCCCAGTGCCGCATCTGCCAGTGAAACCTGGTGGCTGGCAAGATGGTAGCCAGAAGAAGCCCTGGGAAGTTAGATTTTCTAATGTTTTTAAAGGTTTCCTTACAGGCCAGGAGGAGCGGGCCCCACAGAGAAACCTTGGGCCTCCAAAGCCCCTTTCCTCGTGTCTCCAGTGGTGGCCTCCTACTGCCCGAAATCCTGTCTAGTCCGCCAGCCTCCTCATCAACCCCACAAGAGTTAAAATGGCCCGAACCTCACGCTAGCACTGTCAATGACGCTTCCCGCCTGACCCAGCCCCCACATGTCGTACTCACGCCCTGAGTTAAAATCTAGGCTTTTATTTTTGAATGCAGAATATGGCTATAGCAGAGGACAATCTTGATGAAGTTGTATTGAGCTATTGCATAATGCATAATACACATGTGGACATGACTGTTAGCTCTGAAAATGTCTCTGGCACTTAGATGAACGACCCCTCTATGAGACCCTGGCAGGCTACCCATGCAAGTGCAAAGATGTTTCTACTTCAAGATCCGCATTGTCAGTGTCCTGGTACGGCCTTGCCTATGAATGGCCTCTTCCATGGTTAAGTCTCAATGGATGGTAAAGTGTGCAGACCACAATGATCTTGGGGACCCTAATAGGGCTTTTCTTCAAGATGTCCTCAATGAGAGCTTGGCAGCTGAAGCAGTACTTCTAGATGTAAATAGTGTTTTTCCAGTATCACCTTGATAGATGCATGGGCCTCGTTGTATCTGCGCTCAGTTTCTGTCTGTGGCTCTCACTAATCTGTCACATTACCCTTTTATTCATGACTGCTTGCACAGCTTTGTGCATTTGCACAGATCATTAAATTCGTCCTGACATCATCTGTGATCTTGGATCGTGAACATTGCATTGGCACAAAGAGCAACTACATTCTAGGCACATTATCACCCGATCTTGGTGGTGATCACTCCTGTTGCCCTGAAAGAAGCTTTTCTCCTATCCAAGATTGAGCACAAGTTCAGACAGAGATCTATCCCTGGTGCACAGCTAAGACAGAATACCCTCAGAATAGTGCTCTACACTTGGTGTAACGTGAACAGGTGATATTCATTAATTACGTTGCTTTTAAGCCACTTGAGAAGTGTGAAATGAGCATGATCAAAGATAAGTTAGTGATTGTTTTTCACTGGGAAAAATCCAGCCAATCATTTCACATGGAGGATGGTGAAGAACGTTGCCATTAATAAAGCTGAAACAATTGGTTATTAACCTCTTAGAAGTAAAAAAGATATCCTTATTTTAAATTCCCCTTCCATTTCCAGAGGCTGCAAGGGAAGGGAGAATAGAAATTCATGGGGATTAAATTGGATAAGGCCCAAATCTGGGTGCGGGCATCGCGGTGCACGATTAACCCACAACCGGTAGTCCCGACGTGGGCAGCACATTAGATTCGTGCTGCCTCCTCATTTACCTGATTGAAGCGCAGCATCGAGGCCTAGCTGCGACATTCTCTCCAGCTTCGGCACTTCTCACCAGCAGGGGGGCCCAAATCTCACGTGAGCTTCTTGCACCTCTTAAAGGCAGCCTGCACTTCTTAGAGGCAGCTTGCACCATACATATAAGTGCAAAATATAAGATACAGGTCCGCACAGAGTCTGAATGGAGGTCAGAAATCGCACATGTGAAACACAGATGCAGGTCCCGTCCCTGTGTTTACAAACTGATAAGTTATGTTGAAACATTGAATAAAGGTTGCGCACTACTAAATCTCACATCCTCCAATCTGCACGCCAGACTTCAATCTGCCGATCTGAGTTTGTTCCAGGCCTGCGAGAGTGTGCACCAAGGTTCTCTGCTGATGCACTGGAGACCTTGGTGCAAGAGGTGAACAGAAGGAGGGACATCCTATATCCACAGGGGGGCAAGAGGCCCTCCAGACATATGCTCAAGAGGCAGTGGAAGGCAATAGGGGATAAAGTCAGTGCCAGGCGCATAGCACCACGAATATGGATACAGTACAGGAAGAAGTTCAATGCTTTAACAGTGTGGTCAAGGTGAGTGAGGTCAACTGTCAAGTGGCATCTCCTACCAACTGCACCACTAGTCGCATCCACTGCTCCACACACTATAGCTGAAGAGTTCCCCTGTTCTACATATCTGGCCAAATCATAAACATATTGGCCCCAAACAAACTGTGGGGGTGGGACTGCAGGGACGTGCCAAGATATGCCTGCCTGGGATCATCACTACTGACTCCACCAGATTTTGCATGGTTAGGATGAATTCCCTACTTTGCATCACAATGCAGGTGCCTGTTCCACAAGCATGCGTGTAGGGTACCTGCCCAGCAAACAAACCAGAAAGCCCGACCAAAGTGGCTTGCTTTGGGAGTGGGGGTTAGAACGTATTGGCAGGTAAAGGTCACTAATTAGAAAGTTGCTATAGATAATGGTCACTAGTTAGAATTTAGTGGCAGGTAAAATTCACCAATAAGCAGTACTTGAAATTAATTCCTCAGCACATAATTAACTTTCTCTTTGTCTTTTGCTCTGTAACAATTCAATAGTGCAGAATACATAACATCCTGCATAGGCTGATCCCAGTGTAAAGGGGCTGCATATCATTTAAAAAAAAAATTCAAGCCTCTCTTCTGGGGTCCAGGCCATGGTTGCAGCCTGGAGGCCCAGGTGGGTCCCACTTTGCCGAGAGTACCAGCTGCCATTCCTGCCCCCGTCACTGAGTCCGGGGATATGAGAACTCTGATGATCGGAGTCCCGCTCCCTCTCATGACGTTGATTTTTTAAGACATGCAGAGGTTTTGTCCCTTACAAGGCTAAGCAGGAATTCCCATGTAAGGCATTCAGCATATCTAGTTTCAGCCCAAATTCTGGCCCTTTCAGAAGACTCTCACTGAAGTTACTTAAAGCACACTGGAAGAGTTGCCGATTTTTGAGACCTGAGTTTTTTATAACTGCAAGATGTTACAACAAAATAAAATACTGCTACTTCCGGCTGTGAACTGGCAGATAACTGGTGAGATAGATAATAATCAGAAAGTTATGGTAGGTACCGGTCATTAGTTAGAATGTATCGGCAGGTAAAGGTCACTAGTTAGAATTTAGTGGCAGGTAAAATTCACTAATAAGTAGTACTTGAAATTAATTCCTCAAAAATTAATTTAAAACTCAATTTACAGTGCTTACACAAAGTTCCTTCAGCACATAATTAACTTTCAGTTTGCCTCTTGCTCTGTAACAATTCAATAGTGCAGAATACATAACATCCAACTTGGGAAATCAAAATTCACTCTCTAATGAACCTGATTCTAATAAAAGAAGCCTTGGAGAGGCAGATAGTAACAGGCATGCTAATGAGTAAATTCTGGCACACTGAAAAAGAGTGTAAATGAATGAAAGGCAGTATCAACAACAGCTCACATCTACATAGGGCCTTTAGCATAGAAAATGTCCCAAGGTGTTTCGCTGTGGCACTGGGAAAAGCAGAGGGCAAGGCAAAGAACAAGAGATTTAGATGGGGTGATCAAAGAGGTGGGCTTTATGAATGTTCTTAAAGGAGAAGGGGGGGAATGGAGAGGCAGAAAGGTTTGAGAAAAGAATTTCAGAGAATGGGATCTAGGTGATTGAAGGCATAGCTGCCGATGGTGGGACAAAGGAGGGAGGAAATCCACAAGAGGCCAGAGTCAGAGGAATGCAGATTTCAGGAGGAGCTGTACAGCTGAAATATGTTACAGAAGTAGGGAGGGGTCAGGCCATTGAAGGATTTAAACACAAGCAAGAGACTTTTAAAATTGAGACATTGGTGGACTGGGATTCAACGAAGGCAAGTGAGGTGTAAGGGACTCGGTGTGGGATAGGATATGAGCAGGAGTTTTGGATGAGCTGTACTTTGTCGGGGGAGGTCGATAGGAGGCTGGCAAGGAGAGAATTAGATAATCAAGACCCATGGTGACGAAAGTATGAATGAGGCTTTCAGCACCGGGAGGTAACAGAATTGGGGCGGAGGCACAAGATGATACAAAGGTGAACGTAGACAATCCTCATTACGAACAGGATATTGGGACAGAAACTCAGCTCAACGTCGAACAGGAATCCAAGGTTGCGAACAGTTTATTTAAGCCTGAGTCAGTGGACGGGGAAGGTGATGGAGTCAGTGGTGAGAGAGATGAGTCTGCTGTGGGGGCCAAAGATGATAGCGTCAATCTGCCCAGTATTTAGCAAAAGGAAGTCAGACAAGTAGTCTGACAGCACAGAGGCAATGGAGGGGTATAGAATCATAGAATCATAGAATGGTTACAGCACAGAAGGAGGCCTTTCAGCCCACTGAGCCCATGCCGGCTCTCTGCAAGAGCAATCCAGTTGGTCCCGTTCCCCCACCCGTTCCCCATAGCCCTGCAGATTTTTTTCCCTTCAAGTAATTATCCAATTCCCTTTTGAAAGCCACGATTGAATCTGCCTCCCCCATCCTTTCAGGTAGTGCTTTCCAGACCATAACCACTCGCTGTGTAAAAAAAATTTCCTCATGTCGCCTTTGGTTCTTTTGACAATCAACTTAAATCTGTGTCCTCTGGTTCTCAACCCTCCGCCAATGGGAAGAGTTTCTTTCTATCTACTCTGTCTAGACCCCTCATGATTTTGTACACCTCTATCAAATCTCCTCTCAACCTTCTCTGCTCTAAGGAGAACAACCCCAGATTCTCCAGTCTATGCACGTAACTGAAGTCCCTCATCCCTGGAACCATTCTAACAAATCTTTTCTGTACCCGAAGGCCTTCACATCTTTCCTAAAGTGTGGCACCCAGTATTGGACACAATACTCCAGTTGTGGCTGAACCAGTGTTTTATAAAGGTTCATCATAACCTCCATACTTTTGTACTCTATGCCTCTATTTATAAAGCCCAGGATCCCAAATGCTTTTTTAACCGCTTTCTCAACCTGCCCTGCCACCTACAAAGATTTGTGCACATATACCCCCAGGTCTCTCTGTTTCTGCACCCACTTTAGAATTGTACCCTTCAGTTTATATTGCCTCTCCTCATTCTTCCTGCCAAAATGAATCACTTCGCATTTCTCTGCATTAAATTTCATCTGCCACGTGTCCGCCCATTCCACCAGCCTGTCTATGTCCTCTTGAAGTCTATCACTATCCTCCTCACTGTTCACTACACTTGCAAGTTTTTTGCCAACTGCAAATTTTGAAATTGTGCCCTGTACACTCAAGTCCAAGTCATTAATATATCAAGAAAAGCAGTGGTCCTAGTACCGATTCCTGGGGAACACCACTGTACACCTCCCTCCAGTCCAAAAAATAACCGTTCACCACTACTCTCTGTTTCCTGTCACTTAGCCAATTTCATATCCATGCTGCCACTGCCCCTATTATTCCATGGGCTTCAACTTTGATGACAAGCCTATTATGCGGCACTTTATCAAATACCTTTAGGAAGTCCACATATGCCACATCAACCGCATTGCCCTCATCTACCCTCTCTGTTACCTTATCAAAACACTCAATCAAGTTGGGTAAGCACGATTTGCCTTTAACAAATCAGTGCTGGCTTTCCTTAATTAATCCACACTTGTCCAAGTGACTGTTAATTTTGTCCCAGATTATTGTTTCTTAAAGCTTCCCCACCACCAAGGTTAAACTGACAGGCCTGTAGTTGCTGGGTTTATCCTTACACCCTTTTTTGAACAAGGGTGTAACATTTGCAAATCTCCAGTCCTCTGGCACCACCCCCGTATCTATGGATGATTGGAAGATTATGGCCAGTGTCTCTGCAATTTCCACCCTTACTTCCCTCAGCAACGTAGAATGCATCGGACCGGGTGACTTATCTCGTACCACCTCTTCATCAATTTTTTGCCCATCCAGTATCTCAACTACCTCCACTTTTACTGTGACTTTGGTAGCATCTTTCTCCTTGGTAGAAACAGATGCAAAGTACTCATTTAGTACCTCTGCCATGCCCTCTGCCTCCATGCGTAGATCTCCTTTTTGGTCCCTAATCAGCCCGACCACTCCTCTTACTACCCGTTTACTATTTATATGCCTATAGAAGACTTTTGGATTCCCTTTTATTTTAGCTGCCAGTCTATTCTCATACTCTCTCTTTGCACCTTTTATTTCCTTTTTCACTTCCCCTCTGAACTTTCTATATTGAGCCAGGTTCTCACTTGTATTATCAACCTGACATCTGTCATACGCCCTCTTTTTCTGCTTCATCTTACTCTCTATCTCTTTCATCATCCAGGGAGCTCTACCTTTGGATCCCCCTCATGGGAACGTACCTAGACGTTACCCGAACCATCTCCTCTTTAAAGGCCTCCCCTTGTTCGATTACAGTTTTACCTGCCAATCTTTGATTCCAATTTACCCAGGTCAGATAACTGGGTGTCAGTAACACACATGAGGAAGCTGATCTGGTATCTGTGGGATAATGTCGCCAAAGGTCATGATCTAGATGAGGAAGAGGAGAGGGGAAAGAATGGATCCTTGGGGGATTCTGAGGTGATAGCGCAAGAATGCAAAGACAAGCTATTATTAGAGATGCTCTTGCTACAATCGGATATATAAGGGTGGAACCAGGCAAGGGCAGTTCCACCAAGATAGACAACATAGGAGAGACTTTGGAGTAGAAGCTGTGGTCAACCATATTGAATGCTGCATGAGGAGGGATAATGCACCATGTTCACAGTGACAGAGAATGCCATTCTTAACTTTGCTAAGGGTTGTTTTGGTGTTGTGGGAGGGGTGGACACCAAATTGGAGATATTCTAAAAGTTGCAGGAGAGATGGCAATGGAATTAGGAAGTGACAACATGTTCAAGGACCTTGGAAAGAAAAGGAAAGCTGGAGATTGGTTGATAGTTAGCAGGAACAGTGTGGTCAGGTGTGGGTTTTTTGACGAGCGGTATGATGTTGAAAAGAAGTGGGACAGTTGAAGATGAAAGAGAACCATTTACCCTGAGGGCCAGGTGGGGAAGTTGGCTGATCAGGAGTTTAGTGGGAATATGGCCGAGAACCAAAATCAATCAACTCCTATGCTGGTTCCTGCAGGTGGTCGCTGCATATGCCAACTGCAAACAGCCCACCCAATTAGACGCAGCATTTTAGGAGGCTATAAATACATCACTTATGGGAGTGAAACTGTCACATGGGGGCAAATTTTAACCAGGAGTCAGGAAGAGGGTTTCCCAGACGTCCTTCCGATTTTGACATAAGGACATTTTTCTTTTTTTTTTGTAGGTTTCCTGCCCAACAGGCCAACCAGATTGACAGGCTGGCTGTCAGTCAGACGGGAGAACAGCCAGGGAGCGGATGCCAGCAGGTAAGTCTTAGATAGGGGGGCGGTCATCGGGGGGGGGGGGGTCGGGGTCAGGGGTCATTGGGGGTCAGTCATCGGGGGAGGGTCATCAGGGGGTCGGTCATCGGGGGGGTCAGGGTCAGGGGTCATTGGGGGGGTCGGGGTCATCGTGGAGGTCAGAGATTATGGGGGTGTCGGAAATCGTTGGGGAGTTCGGAGATCGTGAGGGGGTCAGTGATTGTGGGGAGGATTGGACATGGTGGGGGGGTTAGTCGATCGCGTGTGTGGGATCGCGACAGGTAAGCTTGTTGGGCCTGCAGAAAACACTCCATCCTCTTGGCCCACAAGCAGTTTTGATCTGGGCCTTCTCACCTCCTCTTATGTGGCATGAAGCAGGAGGCCTGGTAATCCTGGCCCCCAGGAGTTAAAAATAAATAAGCTATCAAATGGAGGCCCGCAATCTCTTTAAAACCTTTCACTAGCCGACCCGCCTTCTAAGAGCAGGTTGGTTGCCTGCCTCTCGACCCGCCTCCATTAAAACCGGAAGTGGGCAGGTTGGAGGGGGATTGAGATCGGGTTTTAGTTTTTTACAATTTTTACCTTCCCACCTGTCCCCAACCCAACTGTTTGCGGGGTCAAAATTTACCCCATGATGTCTGACCTTTTTCCCCATCGTTTAACCCGAAGTCATTACAGTGACTGCTATGGGTGTTTAAGGTGACTGGAGGCAATTTTAACTTTTGGCAATAGTGTAAAACATCCTCCCTGATTTTCCTTTCTATAGAAAATCTGATTCCAATCCGATAGCGCCCATTTTACACTATCGTCAAAAGTTAAAATTACCCCTATTGACATCTAAAGGAGTGAACTCTTGTAATACTTGGTCACTCAGATTGATTAACGATAAAATTGAGAAGGTTTATTTGAGAATCAAGGATATATAAGACAGTCAAAAGCAAAATACTGCGGATGCAGAAATCTGAAATAAAAACAGAAAATGCTGGAAATACTCAGCAAGTCAGGTAGCATCTGTGGAAAAAGAAACAGAGTATGTTTCACCTGTTTCTTTCTCCACAGGTGCTGCCCTCCGGAATATTTCCAGCATTTTCCATGTGTATATAAAAGATGGTGTTTTGACGCCATCAGCAATTTATTTTCTGATTATATCTGTGTATTCATTTTATTTCTTAAAATAAACCTTCAAGTAATCCACAGAGCTTAATAAACATTCTACAAAATGATGGCTAAAATGTTGAATGACCTCTGATCAGACCAATTCAATCAAGTGTGTTCTAGTCATGCCTTAGAATGAAACAATTCTAGTGAAGAACTACAATATATTAACAGGATTGTAAGACTGAAAATTCCAGGAAACCATTGCAGTGCCCGTTAGGAACCTTGTTAGCAATATAGATAACCATGACCAAGCTGAGAAAAACTTTACAATTTACAGCATTGCAAATACGACACACACATAGGAAAAAAATATTAGGGTCCTCCTAGTAAGCACCTATGGTATGATAGAGCTATGGAAATATTCAGATGTGCGTAGACTGCTCCTTTTTTATGCTCACAAGAAGACAAATTCATCCAGATGTGATTTTTCCTTTATTAATTTCTGCAGGAATCTTACAATTCAATGTTTGGGAATATTTGACCCCCATACTATAACTAAATTTGCACGTGGAATAGTTCCAAGAAACTAAGATGCCAACGTATACATCAAATAGAACAGAGAGCTTGTATACAAGCAATTCATTGATGTAATTTGAATTTCCTGGAGCCGGAAATTTACTAGCACCTGTCAAAGTGTAAGTGTAAGTTGTTAATTTGTGCTGCTCTCTTCAAACTGGGAGCCGAAATTTACAAGCTTCATCCAATCTGCAAACTTTCCTTGCCAACTAAAATTAAACTCCAATTGACCTCAGTCATGTGTTTATTTACAGCATTTAGGCTTTATGCCCCTAAAAGGATATGTCAGCTTAAGCACAACTTCACCTTGGCATCCGAATAATGCATTATACACTATATGGTATAAACGGGGCGATGGTGGAACCAAAATCACAAGTGGAATCAAAGTGCCGTCTTACTGCTGGTTGTCTGCCTGTTCCAATTTTATAGCAGACCTCGATCTAGGTGGCAGAGCTCCCACCAGAAACAAGCCTCGTTAATCAATGCGAATCAGGTCCGATGACGCAGTTACAACCCCCTTGAGCTTAGAAGGTTGAGGGGTGATCTAATTGAGGTATTTAAAATGATAAAGTGATTTGAAAGAGTAGATACAGAGAAGCCGTTTCCTTTGGTGGGGGAATCCAGAACATTGGGGCACAATCTTAACATTAGAGCTAGGCCATTCAGGAGCGCTATCAGGAAGCACTTTTTCACACAAAGGGTAATGGAAATCTGGATCTCTCTCTCCCCAAATGGCTGTGGATGCTGGTTCAATTGAAATTTTGACTGAGATCAACAGATTTTTGTTAGGTATCAAGGGATATGGATCAAAGGTGGGTAAATGGAGTTGAGGTACAGATCAGCCATGACCTAACTGAAATTGGAACAGACTCGAGTGGCTGAATGGCCTATTCCTATTCCTATGTTCCCCCAAAGCCATTTTCATCTCTCCGCACATTTTGTGCTGTAACATATTATGATACTATGACACTGCCCACTGCCCATATGATTAACGCTCTATACAATAATCATTCGCCATATAATTCAACTTACCATGACCAAAGCCATGGGAGATCCACTAACATCTATTTAAGGGCCAATTTTTTTTGAATGCACATTCTCTGAATGGAGCAGGAGCGCGCATCGGGAAATCATGGGCTTCCCATGAGAAGTGTGGGCACAATTTCCAGACTCAGACTAAGAGCACAGATTAGGATCATTGGCTCTATAATCTTTTATTGTGGTATGCTGAAAGAGTGTGTGGAAGTGAACTGTCAAATTTTGTTTGATAACGCTCCTGTGAAGCACTTTGGGACATTTTACTACTTTAAAGGTGTGATATAAATGCGAGTAGTAGTAGTAGTAGTAGTAGTAGTAGTAGTAGTTGTTGTTGTTGTTGTTGTTGGCATGAGGTGGGTGATTTTCCATGTGTCAGACTTTAACCTTTACATTTTCATTTAGTGCATTCAAATACCACCCTGACAGGAACATGGCATTTCCTGATCAACAGTGGCAAGGCTTACACTTGGCAGGGAACTTCATTCTGAATCTTATTGCGCTATAGCTTACCTAACTAATGCTTGATGCTGATACTGGCTACCTGACATGGAAGTCGTTCTATTCCCCAGCACCAATATCCCTTGCCTTTTTATATATATTACAACAATAAAAGAAACCTGGAAGTAAGTTAAAGTTCAATCTTACAGTTTAGATGACATTCAGAAACCACTCAAGCTTCCCTCTCACAGAATTACATCCTGTGAGCCAATTCGATTGAGTTACAGCCTTCAGCTCACACGCTATCATTCTAGATTTCATCATCCGCAATTTTGCATTTTCACTTTTTTTTGCTTTAAAGGATTTATATCCGTTGTCTAAAAATGTCATCTGTAAACTTCATTACATTTGCTACAAAATATTCATAACATACAGCTAAATCTGCCATTTGGGGTTTTCATTGATTTGAGCCAATTTATTTTCCCAGCTAACTTTTACATGGATCCTGTGCTCAGGTGGAGACTGGGAGCAGTATCCCTGCAGAGTTTAGTCACTGCTTTTTTGATTTGAAGCTGACGTCTCACTAATTAAAAAAGAGAAAAAAACTATAAACATAACTGAAAAGTTGGGAAATAATCTGCATATTTTTTAGATCTTATCTGTCAGTGAGCGATCTGGCTCTCTGAAAAGATACATATTTCATGATTTGCAATATATATTGAGCTCTTATGAATAAATGCTGAAATTATTATTTCCTGTCTTATTCCTGTCACATTGTCAGTTGCATGATTAGGCACTATAGATTTAATTTCCTATATATAACTACACTCTCCTCTATAACATCCATGAGACAATTTCTTAGTATGACAAGAGTTATTGAGACATCCTGATTAATTCTTATGGAAAAAATTATGAGCCATCATTAAAAAACATGCTTCAAAAAGTAATCAACAAAAGGACTCCTTTAAAGCAAAGCCAAAAAACAAAAGCCGAGGGATCTATTAAGATCTTCTAAATTTCGCAGTCAGTGCAAAATACAGATCTGCATAAAATTAAGTTAGGCATTTCATACGATTTTATGTTAAATCAGCCCTTAGTTGTTATCTTCTGAGATTTGTCGTGGAAGCACAAGCAAGATAGAGTTTGGAGACAGAATTGAAATATCTGTGACAAATATTTCACACTGAAATACAGGCTGAGATGTGTTAAATTGTTTCACTGTTTTATGTACACGTGTGCCAAAAACAATCAGCTATACCATCGGAATAGCCGACGATATTTGATAATTTGATATCAATGGGAGTAACGCAGCCAGGTAGTTGTGAAGGAAAAGATGACCAGAGGGAGCAAGTTACGTCTGGTGGGACTTAAACTGGCACCTTGGGGATGGATTCTGGAATGTGTCAAAAAGCCAATGGCTAGTAGTTGAAAACAAGGGATGCACAGGAAAACTTACACAGGTAGAAATTGGTCTTGGGCGGGTGTGTAAAACAGGCTGTGTTGTACGCCCGACCGATATTTAGTTCCATTCAAGTCAATCGATCTGAATATCGGGGGCATAATAAGCAGCCAATGTAACATCGCCCGCTGTGTGCTAACCCACTGTTTGCTCCACTTGGAATCAACTATTCTTGTCTAATTAATTTACCCAAGGAGCATACCATGTTCAATCTGCAGTAATGAGTTTGAATCCTTTTGTATCATAGCCAATTGGAGCATCAATGGAACCAATGGTAACTATATGAGGACTTTTAGGCACCAATTTAAAGCTGTTATTCCTTTGGCCCCATGACAGTGGTTGGGGGGAGGGGGTAAAACTGAGGCTTAATTTAGCTCTTTAAATTATTTATCAAATCTTCATAAGACATTGTAAAATACTGGCAAAACAATAATTGAAGCTAAATAATTGTTATTGAATTTTTAGAAACTCCATTAGTAGAAGTTTCTTTAACCCATGGTTATTACGTTTAGAATATTATTTCCACAAGCCTTTTGTAGAACATATGTACCAATTTAAAAGTAGTGAAGAAATAGCTGATGCGCTTGGTTTTGTTTTTATAATGAACAAAGCTTCTGCAAAGCTAACACTTAATTTCTAATTGGTACATGAAGACAAATTTATGATCTATTCTTGAATCTGATCCATCTTATAATATTCATCATTATAATTTATCAGCTATTATTATTAATAATACAAATTTAGTAGTTGAGGAAATTTGTTGAAGACGTTCACTGCTGGACAGGAGTTGATATTTGTTTTGATATGTAGGTGAGGCATCTCCTCAGCGCTCACAGCAGATAAAAAAGTGAAACCTTGCTGCCGAGACCAAAATTTTCCTCCCACCTATCCCCACCAAATCCATTGCCAGCTGTTGATTCCCTGCCCGCCATATGCAAATGTTGGGGAAGGGAGTCAGGGAGCCTGGGCTCCCGGTGCATTTCTCTCCTATCCACCCCTATTCTCAAGACTGGTAGGCCAGGCGTAGCTGAGGAAATGGCCCCACTGCAGCAACTGGAGGGAGGTCTGCTAGAGGCTTCCACTCCCTCCAGTCATTTACCTGGTGAAGGCTTCAGTCTCAACCAAGGCCTTCAGTCACTATGCTGCTCCATTCTTTGGGACGCTGCTGCCCCCACCACTTCAGGTGCTGCAGTGACGGATTGCTGCAGCACCCCCTTCATTTTCCTTGGCCGCTGACAGCCTCCCACTTGCTGGCAGGAATCCTGACAGAAGCCCACTATGAATACGTAATGACTCCTTGACCCAGAAACTGAACTGGAGTCATAGTGAGGTTGGGATGGCAGCGGAAGTGCTGCCCGAACCATTTCAGGATGGGACCAGGAAAATCCAAGCCATATTGTCCCATCTATTTGGAACTTTTTTTTCTATTTAGGACTAACTTGCAACTTGCAACATTATATAACTTTCACAAAACAAACCTCATTATAAGTTTATAAAATTTGTAAAAGAAAAACTAGTCTTCTGTTGTGCTTTCCTAAAGCTTTCTCCCATGCAAAAGAACTGTGAAGTAGTAGCCAAGCAGTTTTCTTTTTGAAGGAATGAATCCATTAGTGTTTTTCTTCCGTTCTGTGCCATTCACCCCCTGCGGCTGAACACTCTTCTCCCAAGCTTCCATCAATTCTCTAGGGCCACTGCTAAGAGATCCATAAGAATATGAAAGCAGCCATGAGATGAATCTTCCTTCTATTCTCACTCCACACGCAAGAAGTCTCGTAGCCTTCACTCAGTGCCTTTCCAATACAATATAGCTGAAATCTGGGATTCAGTTTAGTGGAAAGCAAACCTCCATCCTATCAGTCAGTGAAACTGAATATTGAAACTTCAGGACATCATACCTATTTGAGCTAAAGGCCTGCAGAAGAATTTTTAGCAACAGGAAAGATACCATAGGGCAATGTTTTCACTGTAGCACCAATTCCACACTCCAAGTAGGGTGATGTGGAGATGCCGGTGATGGACTGGGGTTGACAATTGTAAACAATTTTACAACACCAAGTTATAGTCCAGCAATTTTATTTTAAATTCACAAGCTTTCGGAGGCTTCCTCCTTCCTCAGGTAAATGTAAAACATTCCTCAGGTAAATGTAAACATTTACCTGAGGAAGGAGGAAGCCTCCGAAAGCTTGTGAATTTAAAATAAAATTACTGGACTATAACTTGGTGTTGTAAAATTGTTTACAACTCCAAGTAGGGAGCAGTGCTTGCAAGAAGTGTATTGCAGGAAATTGCAGGTTCATGATTTTCCACTTATTAAAGTTAATTGACATAAAGCAATTTCCCATAATGTTCTTCCCGTGAGTGCCACACCTCACTGGAAACACAAGAATATGGAATTGTCCTCATATCTATCATTCCTTCTCTCTCCAAAAATACATTCAATTACCTTTTGGAGCAATGGGCCTTCCCTAGTAACTTATTCTACAAGTCTATTATCGTTTGTGTAAAAAAATCATCCTGACTTTGCTTCTTACTCCTAACTTCCTAGCTTTTACCTGTGCCCTTTAGCAATTGAACTCTTTTGCCATAATAAACAATGAGTTTGCCCCACATATCTGTGACTAGTTTTTACAGTTCTACAGCAACCTAGCCAGTGGCCTTTAAAGGGACCACTGGAGGCCGTCAAAGACCAGTTATGTCTTTGTCGTAAAATATTTAAAACTTATGTTAATGTGGAGCCAGGAGGAGCAGGAGTGCTCCGCCTGCCTCCACATCAATGCTGCAGGCCGCTGCTAGCCTGCACTTGGCCCCCTCCTGATCGTCTCCCCCATTCCCAGGGCCGACTTAAGAGCAGCTGCCGACATCACAGTAGTCTGACATTTATATCTATTTCGCCAATGTGCTGCCTGGAACTCGCGGTAGACGTCCGCAGCTTGCTGGCCTTATTAAAATGAGGCCCGAGGCCCAATATCAATTGAGCTTCAGGCCTACCTATTCCACCACCCAGTTGGAGTCGAATATTAATTATGGATTTTTGATGGGTGCTCAGTAATTTTACTACCTATTCCATCCAATTTGCGCTGGCCTAACGACACAAACTAATTTCTATCTCCTCAGGTTCCTCCATGGTTCAATTATCACATTTAAATCTCCTGATATCTGTAATCATCTTTATTGTTCACCTCTGCACTATCTCAGGGGCAGTGATATCCTTCCATTCGAGATAAAAAAAATTGTAAATGCTGGAAACTGAAATAAAAACATGAAATGCTGGAAGTACACAGCAGGTACATTAGCATCTGAAAAGACTGGCTAACATTTTGGCTAGGCCCTTCATCAGAATGACAATGAATTAATGAAAGGTCCTTCCTGACACTGAATTGATGAAAAGTCCCTCCTGAAATGTTAACCTATCTTTCTCATTCAGGTGCTGATCGATCTACTGGTGTTTCCAGCATTTTCCTTTTATAACAGGTTGAAAGAGTTCTGTCTGATATAAAGCCTGTAAAATCTTGGAGTTGAACAATAATGATGGATTTTTGGGGGTTCTCAGTACTTCCAATGGAGAGTGAGAAACTTTTTACAATTTTTGAAAATAAACATATAAAAATAAACTTTTTAAATGTGAATCTCTGTGGATTCTGCAGACCCTTGAGGGAAGATTTCTAGATTTTATTAACTCTGACAAACAATCAAGGTGGAAAAAAAGGGAATAACTTAAAAGAGTGTGTTACAGAAATTAAAATTGAGAGGTTTTTTTTTTAGAATAACTTAAACCTTCAGGGAGAATGTTTCCTAAAAAAAATGTCATTAACATATTTGTTGGTAATGAAAATATTATTACAGGCACAAAAATAACTGTCTCAGATTATCGGAAGGAAAAAATCGTCTAAATATCAAAGGATCTTCAACTGATGAGCAGAATTTTTTCCATAACTATGAGTTTCTTGGGAAATACATTGTAAAATTTAAATGTTTTCCTTTGGGAAAGCTTTAAAAAAATAGTGCAATTCCAGTAATAAAAGATTGCAAGAAATGAAAGCGACCAAATTCAAATTTTCATTAAAAAGTCATAGTGATACAATTTATTTTCTTGTTGTAATATTTTTATAGGCCATATGCTGCTGAAAGAGTCTCATCCCAAATGTATACATAGAATTAAACCATTAAGCATTCAATGACGTAGAATAAGACTTCTACTCCCAGATGTTGATGTGATTAGCAAATTTTCAATTTCTGAGAAATACCATTAATTCTTTAGGTAAAAAAGAGATTTAGTGATGGGGTCACTGAAGCATGTCTGATATTAAAATGTTCACAGATAATCAGAAATTTGATTGAACCATACATTGTATTTTCTGTTATGAAAAATATTTTCTTTAACCGTTGCACATGACACAAGTTGGGATCCGAATAGTGAGAAACCATCAGCCCAGCCAAATTCAAAACTCAGTCAAATTAAAACAGTGGATTGAATTTATGCGATATTAGTAGGGACATGGTAACATGTTTATATGAAATTGCTTCATCTGCTATCTTAATGAAGGTGCCAATCTCTTCCAAATAAATGAATTAATGCCTTTCTTAAACTAGGAATCTCATTTAATGTGTTAACACATTTTCTACCAATATCACACTGTAATTTCAATCAAAGTGATTTTAGGAGTGATTAGATATTATCAAGACTCATGTCACGGTATTCAGCCTAACTCATAATTTCCCTAGACCTCAAAACTATAAAGCTCTTACCTCTTTCAATCTTCCATTCCTTCTTGAATCTTCAGGCTTTTGTAAGCCGAGCTTGATATCAACTCATTCTCTCTGCTCTTCTTTTCAACCTTCATTGGGGGGAGAAATATATACGCATCACACCCAATTTATGGGCACAAAAACAAGGTAAGGGGGATGAACTTTGGGTGGGGGCATCCTGCGCCCGATCCCCTGGAAGTGTGCTGGCAGCCTAATTGAAAGCCAGTGACTTCTGTGTATCCAGTGCGCATGCTTGAAACAAACGTTAGGCCCCTTGCCTAATCATGGGCTTACCACCTGTTTTACGACTCCACTTTGAAAGTCAGTGGGAACTGAGTGGCGCATGCTTTGGATCTTCTGCAGTCTAACATGTGGACCTTAAAGGGACCGCTGGAGGTGGCCAACAAAAAGGTAAGTTTTGTGGTTTTTACTTAACTCAATACTGTGAGCTGCTGCTGGCTCCCCTCCCATTCACCTCCCCTCCTCCCAGGACCTACCTATGAGCTGCTGCCAGCATCACAGCTGGTCAAAATTTGTCTCTTCCAAACCGGCGAGCTGCATCAGGATGCCCGATTGGCCTCCACATCACCCTGCAATCATGGAAATGAGCCCTGAGGCCCAATTTGGGACAAGACTTGGGTTTCCGTCTTTGGGAGCAGGTTTTCAGCAAGTCACCGATTTTGCACCGGCTCCCCACTAGAACCCAATTTCTCCCCCTTTATGACTTGCACAATTGGCCTTAGCCAATTCCATACCCAACAAATAGATGGTAAACAATCTCATTCAATGAGATTGAATTTTTTGAGGAGATAACACGGAGGGTCGATTAGGGTAACGCGTTTGATGTAGTGTACATGGATTTTAGCAAGGCTTTTGACAAGGTCCCACATAGCAGACTGGTCAGAAAAGTAAAAGCCCATGAGATCCAAGGAAAAGTGGCTAGTTGGATCCAAAATTGGCTCAGCGGCAGGAAGCAAAGGGTAATGGTTGACGGGTGTTTTTGCGACTGAAAGGTTGTTTCCAGTGAGGTTCCGCAAGGCTCAGTACTAGGTCCCTTGCTTTTTGTGGTATATATTAATGGTGTGGACTTGAATGTGGGGGTCTTGATCAAGAAGTTTGCAGATGATATAAAAATTGGCCATGCGGTTGATAGTGAGGAGGAAAGCCTATAGACTGCAGGAAGATATCAATGGACTGGTCAGGTGGGCAGAAAAGTGGCAAATGGAATTCAATCCAGAGAAGTGTGAGGCAATGCATTTGGGGAGGGCAAACAAGGCAAGGGAGTACACAATAAATGGGAGGATACTGAGAGGTGTAGAGGAACAAAGGGACCTTGGAGTGCATGTCCACAGATCCCTGAAGGTAGCAGGACAGATAGATAAGGTGGTTAAAAAGGCATACGGGATACTTTAGCCGAGGCAAAGAATATAAGAGCAGGGAGGTTATGCTAGAACTGTATAAAACACTAGTTAGGCTACAGCTTGAGTACTGCGTACAGTACTGGTCACCACATTACAGGAAGGATGTAATTGCACGAGAGAGGTTATGGAGGAGATTTACAAGGATGTTGCCAGGGCTGGAGAATTTTAGCTATGAGGAAAGATTGGATAGGTTGGGGTTGTTTTCTTTGGAACAAAGGAGGCTGAGGGAAGATTTAATTGAGGTATATAAAATTATGACGGGACTAGATAGAGTGGATAGGGAGGCCCTATTTCCCTTAGCAGAGGGGTCAACAACCAGGGGGCATAGTTTAAAGTAATTGGTAGAAGGATTAGAGGGGAGCTAAGGAGAAATGTTTTCACCCAGAGGATGGTGAGGGTCTGGAACTCACTGCCTGAAAGGATGGTAGAGGCAAAAACCCTCATCACATTTAAAAAGTACCTGGATGTGCACTTGAAGAACACTAACCTACAGGGCTATGGACCAAGTGCTGGAAAGTGGGATTAAGCTAGATAGCTCTTTTTCGGCCGGCACAGACAGGATGGGCCAAACGGTCTCCTTCTGTGCCATAACTTTCTATGATTCTTTGAATGTATCAATTTGATACATAGAAAAAAATATCATAAGGACATTGAGGTATAGTTTTACAAATGAATCTGAAACAACAATAACAACTTGCATATATATAGTCCCTTTAATATAGTAAAACATTCCAAGGTGCTTTACATGAGCGTTATCAAACAAAATTTGATACCAGGCCACGTATGGAGATATTACGTGGCTGGGTATCAAATTTTGTTAAAGCTTGGTCAAAGAGGTAGGTTTTAAGGAGTATCTTAAAGGAGGAGAGAAAGATATAGAGGCGGAGAGGTTTAGGAAGGGAAATCCAGAGCTTAGGGCCTAGGCAGGCTGAAGGCATGGCCACCAATGGTGGAGTGATGAAAATCGGGGATGCGCAAGAGGCCAGAATTGGAGCAGGGCAGAGATCTCGGAGGGTTGTAGGGCTGGTGGAGGTTACAGAACTAGGGAGGGGTGAGGCCATGGAGGGATTTGAAACAAGGATGAGAATTTTAAAATCGAGACGTTGCTGGAACGGGACTTGGTATGAGTTAGGATACGGGCAACAAAGTTTTGGATGAGCTCAAGTTTACAGAGTGTGTTTATTGTGTTTTGGGACTGCAAGATCTGTTTTGATACTTATTCTACATCAAAACACCTCCAAGGGCTACACACTTTCTCATTTAGTCCAGCTTTAATAATTAAATGCTGATATTATCCATTATTAACGAAACAATCAGTTGCAGCATCCGCATTACTAAGCATTCCATTTTCTGTTTGGCAGTGAATGCAAAGTTCAGCTATACTTCAAGCACATCGAAAGAGAAAAGGTTTTATTGTTTTATTTATGTCTCGCTGCTTCAAATTCTATTCAGAATGTACCCACTCTATCTAAGTTAAAGTCAATAATACTGTGTTAGTTTCTAATGTTTGTGGTCAGTGATTCATCTGTGATCTACCAGTTGGATAACTAATTCTTCTGTGGATTTCTCCATTTCATTTTCTCCAGTCTTTCCCCCTAAAGTGGTGTCCTCCCCCCCAAAAAATCCCCTGCAGGCATGAGGATGGGGGAAGCCTAGGTCATTGGCTTTATGAATCTGCCCCCAATTAGGGTTGCCATCTGTTGGGACAGTTAGGTTTCTGTGTAGGTTGCCCAGAAATTTCTCAAATAATAACCAGTTACCAAAAGTGTATTTTTGAAATAGAAGTCCATTTAGCCAATTGCTTCTATGTTTCACGATGTAGAGGCATTACTTATGAAGGTTAGTAAGGTTAGTAATTCATGTTTATCATCACAACACAGACATTAATCCACCTTATTCTGTCCCCTATCCGGTTTGGGACTTGGCAAAAGATGGTAATCCCATCACCAATACTGCTTTGTGACTATGTAACATGTCAAGATTTTGTTCCTTCTAAAATGGAATATACCACACGTATTGGCCTCACCACCTTGAAACTTGGCCAAGAACTGATAACACTTATATCACCTGTGGCATGGATATGCAAGTACCAGGTGCTACAAGGAATCAAAGATAATGTCTGCTTTATTTAATTTTAATAGCTATTCTTCTATTATGTTTGGTTAAATGCAACATAACCTTATTGGAATCCTGAATGGTGACATCTGATCATTATTTACATTTCCAATACAGTCACCACAGCCAATTAAGTATAACACTGCTGTACAAATCTCCTTTGTGTTTATGAAGGCTGACATGATGAAGAATGCATAGTAGGACAGGAAGGGTCTACAGAAGAGCAAATGCCTCATTCTAATTAACAGCAAAAGAAAACTACTCTCACCACAAGTGCAAGTTAAAATCTTATTTAGAGCACATTATTCTTTCATTTTGTTTGAAATTGTTAGGCTAGTAACACAATGCAAAATAAGTGTTTACTTTGTATCGGCTTCAATCAAGATCCAACCATCTTGACTCCCTCAAGGTAATAAATATGTCGTTTACACATTCTTTCTGAGTGTGGTTTAGAGAATAATAGGAAACTGAAGGATCATCACAGATGAGGTAAAGTGAACATAAAAAATACTTCAAGAGCAAACAAAAGTTGAAATATGCTCCAGTGAAGAAGCTATAGAACAAAATACCCTCCAGTTTCTGATTGCTTCAAATCAATCACTGCAAAACAAAATTAGAATAAGGGAATAGTGAGGAAACCGGATGAAATGAAATCTAGTGAAATTAAAAGTACAAACTAAGAAAATGGTGGGACATTTGTTATACAGCAAAATGAAACCTTTACCTCTTTCTTGCAAAACTAGACAGAAGTGTTGATAATTAATTCTCACTTTATTGTTGATAGGAATATGAATTTCAGAGGTGTCCATGCTTCATAGACATATCCTACCATACTGCAACTGGGTAGCTACCAGGTATATCACACACAATGTCCTTTAGAAAACACAGAAGATGCTGATTAGTATTGTCTGAAGATGGTTTTCTTATATAAATATATATACTTTTTTCAAAGCAAAGATAAAAAAATTCTGAATGTTGGAAATTTGAACTAAAATCAGAGAATGCTAGAAAAGAACGACAGTCAGGATCTGAAAAAGAAATAACCCATTTCTGGTTATTATGGAGGGTCCTACCCGATTTGTTAATCTCTTGTGCATTCTCTACTTTAACTTTTATAAAACAGTGAGACATATTTAGACTTAGTTTCTCTATCACAGAGCAGTTTACTACAGTAGCTTCATATCTAGTATTTCACAAGAAAACATTGAACAATTTTTTATTCACCTTGTGTCACAGCTAGATAATAATATTGGCACCATGTGTAATACTAATGCTATTTAGCAATTCTCTACCACAGCAACACCATATTTTACTCACCGCCAGAAATAATAGCACAATATTTAAACGAGCAAGGGCTCACAACGGTATTTTATATTGGAGGCTACATAGTTCTATGCAGCAACCACAAAATGATTGCAAACAGAAATTAAAAACAAAGGATAACAATCTCTGTCCTCAATTAGGCCTAAATCACAAACGATATCCATGCTAATTCTAGCTAGATTTCCTATTTTACAATCAGCAAGCCAAGCTGAAAGAATGGCCACTTTAAGTAAATAATGTTTCACCAGTCCTCCTGGGATCTCCAACACAATAATGACAGTTGCACAGAAGTCCACTGCAAATCTATTAAAATTTTTATTTATCCAGTGGTGTATAATTTTGCATCACATCAGTGAATCAGCTATCTTTATAGCAGCATGGCTGGGTGAATGTCTATTAGTGTCAGCATTAGCACTTGATGCACGTAATGAAAATAGCATCTTGCCGGGGGTATTTAGCATCATTTTTGGAAGTGAGCGATTTTGATGTTTTTGAATTAGCTTTTGCAAATCTATAGCCAAGTGTCAGGGGTAAGCAGTAAACTGACTGAAAATCAAAAACTCCCTTTTGTGCTTTACACATTAATCAGTAATGACATGGATCTAAATGATTGCTAAGTTGGGTTTGCTGTTTGCATACTTAATTGCTACTACTATACTAGGATTTTGCTCAGGTATCAGTCAGTGCTTGGAGCTGATGATACACTAGTCCAATAAAGATGATTAGGTTGCGCACTGTTTCCAAGGTACATATGATTGATTTCCATGGTAAGATGATAAACAATGTCTCACACATACTAATACTTGCCTGAGACCATTAAGGCATTATTTGTTATTTATGATTATTCTAATCAAAAAAAATCACAATTTTAATTTCAAGTGCAGTTACTTGAAACATGTTAGTAGGTATTTCAAATATGTTATATCTGAAACAATGACTATCAGGAAACAGGAAGAGAGAAAACTGGCTAAAGAGTGTTGTTTCATATAATAATCAATAAAGCTATTTACATAACAATACTAGACCACAGTATATCAGATTTCAATAAGTATAATCATGAAAACATGAATGTATGTAGCAAATTAGCTAATGTAGTAGTATTAGTAAATCTGAAATACCCCAAGCCAAGAATGAATTACTCACCAATACATTGGCATTTCACACTGTTATTCTTTGATAAAAATGAAATAGTGGCCAAGTTTCACATGCTAGTCACAATCTTTGTTAAAGTATCATGAGATATCAATTTGAATGCACAATTTATTGCCATTTTTAATGTGTTTTCTTGAGTTTTTAAGTATGTTCCAAAATTCCCGAAAGGCAAGTGTCAACAGGAAAAGCACGTATGCACAGGAATGATGGGGCAAATGGTCTTCTGTGCTGTATCATACCATGTTACTATGATTATCCAGCCTGTTTGACTGTATAATCTAAATAAAAGGACATGTACACACTCTCCATATCCAAAGTTAATTTCTAACTTACAGTGAAGCCATTATTTATCCTATAGTGAGCTTCACCTCCCACCTATCAGTTCTCACTACAACTGTGGTAGTTTCAATGCTCTCATCCTCTAACATGTCTGCATGTTTTCTGCACCCCACTATTTCGACTATATAAAATGAATTTATCATTTTGCTCTAAGGACTCTTTAACTACAAATTGGAACCAGTTTTGGTGCAGCACATGGACCTCAGCAAAGTCAGGTGGTGCATGGTTGCACACGCCTGGCTCAAAGTTTCTTGAACCCTGCTTCGGGTTTCACCAGATTCAGATCAGTAGCATCAATTAGGTAAGCACTCGGCAGCATTGCCACCTCCTATTTCACAATTGTCCATTAGCGGGGCATGAATGTGCATGTTGCTGCAGGTTTTAAAGGTCTGCAGCAGCTTAAAGGGGCAATTGTGTTTTATTCACAGTGGATGGTGATATGACAGAACATCACAGCTGTAGTGCTGAAGACTTGTGCTCCAGAACTAGCCGCGCCTCTAGCCAAGCTGTTTCAGTACAGCTACAACACTGGCATCTACCCAACAATGTGGAAAATTGTCCAGGTATGTCCTGTCCACAAAAAGCAGGACAAATCCAATCTGGCCAATTACTGCCCCATCAGTCTACTTTCTATCATCAGCAAAGTGATGGAAGGTGTCACGACAGTGCTATCAAGCGGCACTTACTCACCAATAACCTGCTCACCGATGCTCAGTTTGTGTTCTGCCAGGGCCTCTCGGCTCCAGACCTCATTACAGCCTTGGTCCAAACATGGACAAAAGAGTTGAATTCCAGAGGTGAGGTGAGAGTAACTGCACTTGACATCAAGGCAGCATTTGACCGAGTGTGGCAACAAGGAGCCCGAGTAAAATTGAAGTCAATGGGAATCAGGGGGAAAACTCTCCAGTGGCTGAAGTCATACCTAGCACAAAGGAAGATGGTAGTGGTTGTTGGTGGCCAATCATCTCAGCCCCAGGACATTGCTGCAGGAGTTCCTCAGGGCAGTGTCCTAGGCCCAACCATCTTCAGCTGCTTCATCAATAACCTTCCCTCCATCATAAGGTCAGAAATGGGGATGTTCGCTGATGATTGCACAGTGTTCAGTTCCATTCGCAACCCCTCAGATAATGAAGCAGTCCAAGCCCGCATGCAGCAAGACCTGGACAACATCCAGGCTTGGGCTGATAAGTTGCAAGTAACATTCGTGCCAGACAAGTACCAGGTAATGACTATCTCCAACAAGAGAGAGTCTAACCACCTCCCATTGACATTCAACGGCATTACCATCGCCGAATCCCCCACCATAAAAATCCTGGGGGTCACCATTAACCAGAAACTTAACTGGACCAGCCACATAAATACTGTGGCTACAAGAGCAGGTCGGAGGTTGGGTATTCTGCGGTGAGTGACTCACCTCCCGACACCCCAAAGCCTTTCCACCATCTACAAGGCACAGGTCAGGAGTGTGATGGAATACTCTCCACTTGCCTGGATGTGTGCAGCTCCAACAACACTCAAGCTTGATACCATCCAGGACAAAGCAGCCCACTTGATTGGCACCCCATCCATCACCCTAAACATTCTCTCCCTTCACCACCGGCGCACTGTGGCTGCAGTGTGTACCATCCACAGGATGCACTGCAGCAACTCGCCAAGGCTTCTTCGACAGCACCTCCCAAACCCGCAACCTCTACCACCTGGAAAGGACAAGGGCAGCAGGCACATGGGAACAACACCACCTGCACGTTCCCCTCTAAGTCACACACCATCCAGACTTGGAAATATATCGCTGTTCCTTCATCGTTGCTGGGTCAAAATCCTGGAACTCCCTTCCTAACAGCACTGTGGGAGAACCTTCACCATATGGACTGCAGCGGTTGAAGTAGGCGGCTCACCACCACTTTCCCAAGGGCAATTAGGGATGGTCAATAAATGCCGGCCTTGCCAGCAATGCCCACATCCCATGAACGAATAAAAAATAAGATGTTGATGCAAATGTCTGGGAACAGTTATGGCTGCAGCTGCGGAAAATGTTTTAAGGAGGTGACCATAGAAATCTTCCAGCAGGAAAGTGCAACACAGAAGGGAGACCCTGGTTCCCCCAAAGGCCATCAGGTCAGTCAAAGAGTGGGTCAGAGAGTTTGGCAGCTGGTGGTCAACCTATGCAGTGGACCTGGATTTAGTGCTGGAAAATAATCAATGACCTTACCAGGAGTGGCAATGTAACTGTAACCTCATAGTAATGCAATGCAGCAACTATTACTGCCATGATACCCACACATTCTTTCACTGTTTGTTTAATTTCCAGTTGCCCATTTGGTTGAACTGTTTGCTTCCCAGCATCTCCCTTTCCCATATGATGCTTCTTTCAGTAGTGATCTGAACAGTACAAACACCTGCCAACTCCTTCCGTATACAGCATATGCATACTGCATGTTCCTATATACCCAACAACGATGGATAGCACCCTGATACACGGGTTTCAGTGTAAATGATATTGCCAATCACAACTACTCTGCTTTTGTAGGAGAAGAAAGTCACTAAAATGACGAGAATGGGAGGAGGACCAACCAAGCTGAAACAATTAAGCAATGAAGTGCCCGAAGTTGCACAGAGATCATAGAATCATAGAAAGGTTACAGCACGAAAGGAGGCCATTCGGCCCTTTGAGTCCTCGCTGGCTCAATGCAAGAGCAATCCAGCTAGTCCCACTCCCCCGCCCTAGCCCGTAGCCCTGCAAATTTTTTCCTTTCAAGTACTTATCCAGTTCTCTTTTGAAAGCCAAGATTGAATCTGCCTCCACCACCCCCTCGGGCAATGCATTCCATATCCTAACCACTCGCTGTGTAAAAATGTATTTCCTCATGTCACCGTTGGTTCTTATGCCAATTACCTTAAATCTATGTCCTCTGGTTCTTGACCCTTCCACCAATGAGAACAGTTTCTCTCTATCTACTCTGTCTAGACCCTGCACGATTTTGAATACCTCTATCAAATCTCCTCGCAACCATCTCTGTTCCAAGGAGAACAACCCCAGCTTCTCCAGTCTAATGAGTAACTAAAGTCGCACATCACTGGAATTATTCTATTAAATCTCTTCTGCACCCTCTCTAAGGCTTTCCCATCTTTCCTAAAGTGCGGTGCCCAAAACTGGACACAATACTCCAGTTGTTGTCAAACCAGTGTTTTATAAAGTTTCACCATGGCTTCCATACTTTTGTACTCTATGCCTCTATTTATAAAGCCCAGGATCCCATATGCTTTTTTAAGTGCTTTCTTAACCTGCCTTGTCAACTTCAATGATTTGTGCACATATACCCCCAGATTTCTCTCTTTCTGTACCCCTTTTAGAGTTGTGCCCTCTAGTTTATATTGTCTCTCCCCGTTCTTCCTACCGAAATGCATCACTTCGTATTTTTCTGCATTAAATTTCATCATGTCCGCCCATGCCACCAGCCTGTCTATATCCTCTTGAAGTCTATCACTATCCTCCTCACTGTTTACTACCCTTCCAAGTTTTGTGACATCTGCAAATTTTGATATTGTGCCCTGTACATCCAAGTCCAAGTCATTAATATATATCAAGAAAAGCAGTGGTCCCAGCACTGACCCCTGGGAAACACCACTGTACATCTCCCTCCAGTCCGAAAAACAACCGTTCATCACTAATTTCTGTTTCCTGCCATTTAGTGAATTCTGTATCCATGTTGCTACTGCCCCTTTTATTCCATGGCTTGCAATTTTGATGATAAGCCTACCATGTGGCACTTTATCAAACGCCTTTTGAAAGTCCATATACACCACATCAACTGCATTGCCCTTATCTACCCTCTCTGTTACCTCATCAAAAAACTCTATCAGGTTAGTTGAACATGATTTGCTTTTAAAAAAATCCATGCTGGCTTTCCCTAATCAATCCACACTCATCCAAGTGACTGTTAATTCTGTCCCAGATTATCATTTCTAAAAGTTTCCCCACCACTGAGGTTAAACTGACTGGCCTATAGTTGCTGGGTTTATCCTTGCACCCTTTTTTGATTAAGGGTGTAACATTTGCAATTCTCCAGTCCTCTGGCACCACCCCTGTATCTACGGATGTCTGAAAGATTATGGCCAGTACCTCCGCAATTTCCACCCTTTCTTCCCTCAGCAACCACGGATGCATCCCATCTGGACCGGGTGACTTATCTACTTTAAGTACAGCTAGCCTTTCTGGTACCTTTTCTATATCAATTTTTAGCCCATCCAGTATCTCAACTATATCTTCCTTTACTGAGTCTCTGGCAGCATCTTCTTCCTTACAAAGTATTCTTTAATTCCTCGGGCATCATATTCCAACTGCAGTGTAGGGTCTTGTATGATTAACCACTTATTTGCTGTTGCTTTTCTATCTAGATAGGAAACCAAAGTTTCCATTTGCCTTTATATGGCCTCAGTTACTTGCACTATAAATTTTACTGACCTCTGAATCCACACATCCAGGTCCTTCTGCTAGTTCTGCTCCATTTCAAATCTTATAATTTAAGCTGTACTTCTTTCATCTAGTCTTACCTCATACTTTTCTACATTAAATTGCATCTGCCAATTATCTGCCCATTCTGCTTACCTATCTATGTCATCCTGTAGTCTTTCACAATCCTCATCACAATTTGCCATAACCTCCAATTTGATGTCATCAGCAAATTTTGATATTTTTCTGTTAATTGCTAAGTCCAGGTCATTCATATATATCTACATGTCATAACTTTCCAATCTTTCTTTCACAGAATACTGTGTGCAGTTTTGGTCTCCTTATTTAAGAAAGGACATAATTGCTTTGGAGGCGGTTCAGAGAAGGTTCACTCGACTGATTCCTGGGATGAGGGGGTTATCTTATGAGGAAAGGTTGGACAAGTTGGGCCTGTATACACTGGAGTTGAGAAGAATGAGAGGTGATCTCATTGAAACATATAAGAGCCTGAGGGGACTAGAAAGGGTAGATGCTGAGGGGATGTTTCCCCTTGTGGGAGAGACTAGAACTAGGGGCCACAGTTTAAAAATAACGTGTCTCCCATTTAAGACGGAGATGAGGAGAAATTTTTTCTCTCAGAGGGTCGTGAGTCTGTGGAACTCCCTTCTCCAGAGAGCGGTGGAGGCAGGGTCATTGAATATTTTTAAGGCTGAGTTAGATAGATTCCTGATTAACAAGGGAGTCAAAGGTTATTGTAGGTAGACGGGAAACTAGGGTTGAGGTCACAATCAGATCAGCCATGATCTTATCAAATGGCAGAGCAGGCTCAGGGGCCGAATGGCCTACTTCTGTTCTTAATTTGTATGTTCGTATGTACATATGTTCACCCCTGACCGCTGCTTCCTGCCTTTCAACCATCTCTATCCATGTGACCACATTCCCTTAATTTCAAGTACCATTATCTTTGCCATATGATTGAGGCACATTGGTGTACATTACCTGTAGCATAAAAAACAATCCATAACATGGGAGAGAAGGATCAATTCCCACTCTTTGCTATTTCTAGTCAAATTATAACTGTACTTACTATACATGTTTATGATTTCACTATAAATAGCAAGTAGCTGAAAGCATCCCCCATGACGTTACATTTTCACTAATTGTATTTTGTGTACACGTCTTGTTCCAGCATATGGAAATAAATATTTCCAAACTAGAACATCAGAATGGTTGAATGGTGTCACTAACTTACTCCATTTTCTTGGAGGAAAGATTATTGATTTTTGAACTCAAGTCACAAACAGAAAATTAAATACATCCTCATGTAATGCAATTTTATTTAAGCTCTTATGGCTGGCCATATATCGCTCACAACTTTATTTGTCAGTTATAATATCAAGCCACTCATGGAAACCAACAGCATTCTATTTATAAATTAAGAAAAACCTAATATCCATCCACAAAAAATACACGCCATAATTCTCAAATCGTCAAAACAGCACAAAGGGTTTATGTCATCATCAGTACTGTGCCTATAAAAATTGGCAGCATGATCCAGTAGTCATATAAAAAGTGATTCTCCTGATGGACCATTTTTATTAGAATTGATTTTCTTACAGAACCTTTATTACTTAAATAATCATATCTCTGCATGAATACATTTCAACACTGCTTCAATGTCATGATGACCACAGTAGATTTCTTTTCAAGGTCAACACGTAAACCAGCATAAACGACAAAAAGTAAAAAAGAAAATAGGAATACTGCTGCCAAGGTTTCCTGATATGAATGTCCACTGGCCAAGTTCCCAACCGATAGCGCAAACTCAGACATTTCCCCAATATGTTGACTCGAGTTCTATGTAATGGAAAAAAATCCTGTAGAAGTGAAATTAAAAACAAAATCATCTATGTCAATAGATCCGTAAAATGTACATGCTGAACATGTTGGTTTTCGATAATACACGAGCCTGGAGATTATTGTCAACATATAGGCGCAGGTTAATGGTATTTGAAGAATTGCCGCAGTAAAATCAGAAGATTGGCTTAGCAAACATTTCTCGATTATTCACTGCTCCGACCCATATTACAGTCAGCAGAAGAAGAATTCTTCCCAGTACACTGTGTGGGCAACACAACAATTAAGACTATTGATATCAGCTTAACTGTTAGTTAATGGCGTGATGAATCGTATTGTTGAGCTATGATGCATTCTTCCTTCCCATATTATTCAGATGTTGGAGTTGAGCAAGTATCTCTTGCAGTGGAGACTCCCAGGTAAATAGGTGTTCCTTCGACTGAAGAAAGGTTGTGTGTAGCCCAGGGGTCAATGCCGGAACCACCTTTGTTCTTGGTCTATATAGATGATTTGGACTTGGGCTTGGGAGCTCAATCCCAAAACACAAAAGTAAGAACAGAGGTTAGGAGACATCTCTTTATGTGGAGGCTTTTGCAGCATGGAATGCTTGACATAGGGAATGATTAAGGAAGAGACCATTGCATCTTTTAAGGGAAAATTGGATAAAAATTTAAAGCAGAGGATGATACAGTGCTATGGGAAGTGGAGCAGTAGAATTTGTTTTGGATTTCTCTTTCATAGAGCCGGCACAGACACCATGAAGTGTCTATAGATGTCATCTATATGGACTTCCAGAAGGCATTCAATAAGGCTCCACACCAAAGATTATTGGCAAAAATGAGAGCACATGGAATTTTTTGTTAGCTTTTTGACTTGGGTTGGAAATTGGTTGGAGGGTGGGAGATAGAGAGTGGGGATAAAGATTGGCAGGTTGTGATAAGTGGTGTTCCCCAGGAATTTGTTCTAGGGCCTCAACTTTTCACCATATTTATTAATGACTTGAATGAAGGAATAGATAGTTATAAACTGAAGCTTGCAGAAGACACTAAACTAGGAGAGACAGTAAGTAGCACAGATGAGAGCAGGAAGTTGCAAAGGGACATAGACAGATTAAGCGAGTAGGAAAAACTATGGTAGATGGAGTTTAATGTAGGCAGGTGTGAGGTCATCCATTTTG